>NC_043704.1:36932305-37116628 GCF_006229205.1 Suricata suricatta | reverse complement strand
ATATATCACCTAACTCTCTCTTTTCACCAAGAGTGAGCACTAAGGGAAAGGAGCCTAGAAGCAGTGATACTTTAGTAGAAATGAGCACTCCTAGTTTCCACATCTTGATTCATAAAACATCATATCCCAATAAAAAATCCAAGACTCCTCGGAAAATTATCTGATCCTAGGTATGGAGCTGTGGAAGTGTAGACTAAATTTGCAGCAACTTGTGCCAAAAAAAGCAAAGAAGTGTTCAAAGATTAATGAAGGTGAAGCATACAGACACAAGGCTGCCCATCACCAAATTCAAGACAATTTGAACATCAAAAGCAGTGATTTTAATTGCTTTCAAAGACTGACTAAATAAAAATCTGAGTCCACTGTGCGACTCAAGTAAAAGTTTAAAATTTTGTATTTCTACTTTAGATGACTGTATACCAACACTTTCATTTGAAAATTGGTCCAATTCTCTGATCCAATGGGGACTTCCCAGAATGGTTATGATAACACTCAGTAATATAGAAGTATCATTCCAAATAGGCACAGTGTTATGAAACAACAGGCATATGCATATTCTGCTACTGCAGCTGTGGATATAGTTTGCTATCCAGTGCCAACAGAAAATCCTCAATAAGTCTTCAGAACTACATGTAAATGTATGTTTTCCATACTTGCTCTTTACAGTGTGTTATCAGACATGATAGTTACTTGAAAAACATGGCAACTGCAGACATTACAATAGTAATTATGATGTGCTTTTTTCACTATTAAAGTTGCATATTTCTTTACAGACACAATTTTTAGGGTTTTTGGTATTTTTTCTTTGTTTTTTGTTGTTTTTGTTATTTGGGTGTTTTTTGTTTGTTTTTTGCACTAGGAAACACAGGCAGCTTTTCAAAAAAAGTAAATGTACAGTTATTTGAAATACAGTAATCTCTTCCTTTTTTTAAATGGATTTCCATTACAAAATAGAAAATGAAACTAGTTTAGGGGAAAAGCTGTAAACATATCCTTTTTATTTTATAAGAAATGTTATCATATCAGTTGATTAAGAAAAGCTCTATTTTATAGGAGAATCTCAAATAATAAATGTAGAATTACCAATGTAAATTGTAAATATAAAATTAACAGATTACTCCATGGTAATATTCAATAGCAGTATATACTAAGAAAGAACACCAATGAGTGCTTTTTAAAAATTAGTTATAATATGGTGGCAAACTGGATATTCCAATAATGTTACCTTATCACCTAATAGATGAGTAGGAAATTTCATACATGAATTAACTTTGCATCAATAATTGAGTAAGCTATACCTACATAATAATAAAGTAAATAACATCATTAATATTATTCAAAAAATTACCTACATTTAATTAAGTCTTTAGACATAAATATCAATCTATAGGGAATCAGAAGATAGAGCATTGATGAAGAAATCATCTGTTTTTATCAAAAAGTCAATGTTATATTAAAAAGATGGGGAGAAAGTCATGTTTCAAGATTAAAAAGGGATTTAAAAGGTAAATATCTAAAGCAACATGAGAAGCTTGATTGGATATTTGATTTAACACACGCAAAAGAGATACATAAGACATTTTAAGAACAATTTTGAGAGTTTGAATATGGTTGAGATTTTAAGTACTTTATTTGGTAAAAATTCTAAAACTTGATAAAACTGTTTATATTTTAGAAATCACTTGGTCTTTGGATGTACATTCTAAAATATTTAGAAACAGTAATTTTGCCTGCACATATTTCCCATTAATATGACACACACATACACTCACACCTTCACATCTATACAGATGAATACATGCTAAAGCACATATATAACTATGCAAGTATATTGGCATATTTTCTATAAATACATATAAATGTATACACACAAAAGAATGACAAAATATTAATAATTGTTGAATCTAGGTAATTAGTATGTGCATGGCCATCTTTTCTATGTTGAGTGCTTGAATATTTTCAATTTAAACATTGAAAGAAATTTTTTAATTTGAGCCAAAGTCATATTCTTTTGTGGCAAAGCTTATCTTTGTTACCATTAGTTATTTTATATATTTTTTGTATTTGGCAATTTTGTTTTGCAGCCACTTTTGAAGTAGGAAGGACTTTTGTTTCACTATTTTAGCTGTTGTTCTTCTATATCTATGCCTGTCTTTTTACAGTTTGACAGTTTTGTGTTGGCTCTGCCTGGTCATAAGCTTTCGTCCTGAGCCAGGTGTGGTAATCACAGGCCATTGCTCCTGATTTATAGTGATATTTGGGCTCAAAATTTATCCACAGGCCCAGTGGGAGAACTGGATCAGCCTCTGCTTGCAAAACTTCTTGTCTTTCACCATTCAGAGGCTTGCAACTTACTCTAAAGCTATCTCTTCAGGCCTAGCATGAGCAGCCTTTATTTTTTAACCAGCTTTTCAGATAGAGGAACCTCACATCAGCTGCTGGTTTTAAATTCTGGAACTGGCTGCAGGCGCTCCTCTCACATGAAACACTTTCAGGCTGATAATCTGAGGATTATGTTCCATCCTGCTACTATCTTTATTAGTACCTAGAGCTCAACAGACCCACAGAGTTTTTCCCTTACATCTCTGAATTATAGTCCTTTTTAGGTAATAAAGATGTTTATCTTGAGTCTTGCACTGCTTTTTTTTTTCTAATTTATTTATATATTTATCTATCATTGCTCTGTAAACTTGCTATTTAGTGGTCAACAAATAAATAAGAGCATTGTCATCTCACAGAAAATTATTAGGATTGAAGATACTTAAGCCCAGCTCAGGTCGACTGAATCATAATTTGCATCTTAACAAGTTTCCAAAGTCATTCAACTACACATTAATTTTTAAGAAGCATTAGTTTAGATCACAAGGATACATTTAAGTGGGATCTCACTATGTCTTCCTGATAAATAATCTGGAAACATATCATAGCAGAGCCAAAGGTTAGTATATATTTTGAGTAGCTAGAACAGGTTTCATTCTACAACATTCACACAGTTTTCATTTATCATTGCAGTTCTTGGTATACAAACAAATGACGCTCAAACTTGGAATACATTTATTTGTGCTTTCTGATTTCTAGTTTTCAGTATGACAGAGAATAGTTTAAAATTACTTGATGTTGTTTTCACGTTTAGTTATTTTTTATACCAGATATTGTTTCTTCTTTTTTGTGCATTATAACTTTTTCTAATTTCATTATTTTTGCCTATGTTATGATGTGCACTATAATCTATAGGTGTATTTTTAGTATACAATGTGTCTTATCATTTATTATTACTTTTGTTATTTTTCTTCTAAATATATCCTTAGAAATTTAATTACTTTTGTCTCTTATAGCCTTTTAAACTTAAAAGCACCTAGAAAGCAAACTAGAACACTATAGAAATATAAGTTGGCATAGAAATATCAAACCAAACCAGAGAGCAATATAAGAACTGCAAATATTTTCATCAATATGTTTAAAGTCAATCAAGAACATATAAATTCTCTCTCATAATGACAGAAATAGAGATCAATCAAGAACATATAAATTCTCTCTCATAATGACAGAAATAGAGATCATTTAAAAATTATGCAATACAATAAACTTATCTTGGGTTAAAGGAGTATAGTCCTATCGCTTATAGAAACAGTGAGGAAGCCACTGTAGAGAATAGTTTGAAGTGAAATTGGGAATCTACTGGAGGTTACAAATCCCATAGGTTTATAGCCACTGTAAGGTTATTAGATCTTACCACAGGTAAGGTAAAAAGACATTGGAGTTTTTTGAACAAGGTAGTATAATATTGATAGTACTGGAAAAAAGTGCCATTCGGGGTGATTATGTTGAGAATACAGTTTAAGTGTACAAATATGATGACAAAGACACTATTTAACAGGTTACTGAAATACCTCAAGAAATAAATAACCAAGACTTGAGCAGAGTGATAATGCAAGATATGCCAGTTGTGGAGAACATATTGATAGACATATAACTGTGTCTGTCTATCTATCTATCTATCTATCTATCTATCTATCTATCTATCTATCTATCTATCTTTAAGGAGATTTGGTAGACAGAATAGCCCTCTGAATATGTCCATCTCCTAATCCCCAGAATTTGTGAATATATTACTTTACATGGCAAAGGGAATTTGCAGATGCAATTAAGGAACTTGAGACAGGGAAATCATAATGAGATTATCAGGATATGCCCCAAATCATCACACTGTTTCTTAAAAAATGAAAGAGACAAGTCTCAATAGTTCATTTTGTTTTTATTTCCCTTGTCTCCAGAGACACGTGAAGTAAAAAATTGTTGCAGCCAAGGTCAAAGAGATTGCTACCTGTTTTATCCTTTAGGATTTTGATGATTTCTTTTCTCACATTTATGTCTTCCATCCATTTTAAATTTTTTTTTTAATTTAAAATTTTTATTTATTTTTTTACTTTATAAAGTTTCATATTTTTAACGTATGCAATTATTTTCCATCATTTAAAATACAGTAGTTGCAATGACACTCAAAACAGAAAAGCAAAGTTATTTTTGTGTATGATGTAAGAAAGTGATTCAGTTTCATTCTTCTGCATGTTGCTGTCTAGTTTTCCCAGAATTACTTACTGAAGAGACTCTTTTTTTCCCATT
Source organism: Suricata suricatta (assembly GCF_006229205.1). Classification (NCBI taxonomy): domain Eukaryota; kingdom Metazoa; phylum Chordata; class Mammalia; order Carnivora; family Herpestidae; genus Suricata; species Suricata suricatta. The sequence goes on along the minus strand of NC_043704.1, from coordinate 37,112,005 downwards.
GGATACTCTTTCCTGCTTTCTTGAAGATTAGTTGGCCATACATTTGTGGGTTCATTTCTGGGATTTATGTTCTGTTACATTGATCAATGTGTTTGTTTTTGTGCCAGTACCATATTGTCTTGATGATTACAGCTTTGTAATACAGCTTGAAGTCTCAATTTGTGATGTCTCCAAAATAAAAAAGCCTCTGCACAGCAAAGGAAACAATCAGCAAATCTAAAAGCTAACCAACAGAGTAGGGAGAGATATTTGAAAACAACATATCAAACTTGCCTACAAAGAACTTATCAAACTCAGCACCCCAAAAACAAATAGTCCAGTGAAAAACTGGGCAGAATACATGAATAGACACTTTTCCAAAGAAGACATTCAGATGGCTAACAGACACATGAAAAGATGCTCAATATCACTCATTATCCGAGAAATACAAATTAAAACCACAATGTGATACACCACATACCTGTCAGAATGGCTAAAATTAACAATTCAGGAAACAACTGATGCTAGCAAAAATGCAGAGAAAGGTAAACTGTTTTTGGACAGTTGGTGGGAATGCAAATTGGTGCAACCACTCTGAAAAATAGTACAGAGGTTCCTCAAAAAATTAAAAATATAAATTACCCTATGACCCAGCAATTGCACTGCTAGGTATTTAACCAAAGGATAAAAACGCTGAATTGAAGGGGCACATAAACCCCAATACTTATAGCAGTGCTACCAACACTATTCAAATTATGGACAGAGTCCGAATGTCTATTGACTGATGAGTGGATACAAAAGGTGTGGTATGTATATACAATGGAATACTACTTGGAATACTACTTGGCAACCAAGAAGAATTAAATCTTTCCATTTGCAATGATGTGGATGGAAACTAGAGTGTATTATACTAAGTGAATAAGCCAGTCAGATAAAGACAAATATTTCACTCATATTTGGAATTTAAGAAACACAACAATGAACATAGGGGAAGTGAAGGAAAAATAAGATAAAAACAGAGAGGGAGGCAAACCATAGAGACTCTTGAAGGCAGAGAACAACCTGAGGGTTGCTAGAGGGGAGTGGGTGGAGGGATTGGCTAAATGGGTGATGAGAATTAAGGAGGACACTTGTTGAGGTGAGCACTCAGCATTTTATATAAGTGATAAATCACCGGGTTCTACTCCAGAAACCAATACTGTACTATATATTAACTAACTAGAATTTAAATAAATAAATTTTAAAAAAAAACATAAAAATAGAAGAGTCAAAGGGATATATTACTAAAGAAAGCAGAACCAGAGATGTGCAATACTGTTGGCTTTGAAAATAGTGGAAGCAGAACATGGAAGAAGCAAGGAAAATTGTTCTCTTTTACAGCCTTTGAAAGAAATACAGCATTGCTGACACCATGATTTTAAACCTATGAGAACTATCTAGTATGTCTGATCTACAGAGCTATATGACAGTAAATTTGTGTTTTATTAAGCAAGTAAATTTGTGGTAATTTACTATAGCATCAATAGAAAATTTGTAAATATTTTGATTCCTGGAAGTAGAATACTGCTATACTAAATGGCTACAAGTGTGAATGTGGCTTTGGAATTGACCAATGAACAGAAGCTGTAAGAATTTTTAATAACAAGATAGAAAAGCTTAGATTGTCTTAAAAAGACTGTGAATATAAATACAGATGTTAAAAATCTCAGTTAACATCTGGATAAAAGAGAAAATCCTGATATAGAAAGCATATATCACATTAGAAAATATCTAAATCACCTGTTTTGTAGGAATATGGTTATTAATGGCACTGCTGATTGTGAAGAAAATGAGAAGCATAGTATTTAAAACTGTAGGAAAAGAAATATTTTTTGTATAGTGACAAAAAACTTAGGAGAAATACGTCTTAAAGTTAAGTGGAAAGTAGGGCTTATAAACAATAAAACTGGACATTTAGCGGAGACAATTTCCAAGCAAAATCTTGAGGAAGTGAGCTTGTTTCCTTGATACAATAAGATATAAAAGGAAAAAAATAAATTGGGAGACGAACTACTATCCAAAACAAAACAAAACAACAACAAAAACAACAACAACAACAACAACAACAAAACAGGGATTAATGATTTGGGAAACTCTGTCTTTCCAGATTAAAAAATATGCTAAAATGTATTGCTATGAGCATGTACTCCAGAAAGAATACTGAAGTGTGGCTGTACAATCTTTAGCTAATATCTTGGAAAGAGGAAAAGGGCAAATGATTCAGTCAAAGGCTCTTTAGAGAGATTAAGGGTGTAAGTGACAGATGCTCTCAATTAAATCAGAAAGCATCTTAGAAACTCAATGGACATGTTCCCGGAAACATCTAAACAAAAGCCAAAAGTAGAATGGGATTATCTACATAAGATCTGTGTGTGATCTCTTCTGTAATGGAATAAATTCTCATGACATAGATGGAAGAGTCATGGAGTTCTTGGGATTTTATACAAGTAGAAACATTACCCAGTAGTTGTGACCAAAAAGGACAGAAAGACTTAAAAGAAGGCTGTAGAATGCTAAAATCTCTATATTCAGGAAACAGGCTGATAAAACTACTCAGCTGCAATCATTATGTTTCATTACATTACATTACATTTCTCTGACTCAGAAATCAGAAGCACAACTCCAGAGCATGAAGCCACAAGCCACAACATATTATTCCTAGACTGTGATGCTTAATGGAGTTTTCCAAAGTTGGTTTCAGAATTGCATGGGACTGGTGACTCCTTCATTTCTTCCGTTTTCTCCCTTTTTGATTGGAATGTCTATGAAAGTTACTTATGCCTATAGCACCATCATATTTGGGGAACAAATACTTTGTTTCTTTAATTTCAGAGGTTCACAGATGATGATGTGTCTTAGGATGGATCACACTTAGAATACCACCTATGCTTGAATTTGATAAATTAGATAACAATATTTGAAACTTTTTAATTGATGATATTTAGATAAGATTTTGCACTTTGGGTTGATCGTATATAAGTTTAGACTTTTGGGGATCTTGGGATAAAGTAAATTTATTTTGCCTGTAAGATAGTTAAAAATCTTTGGGAGACAGAGATTAGAATCTGGTAGACTAAATAATGGCCCCCAAAATATGTTTATGCTCTATTCCCTAGAACCTAATAGGTTACCTAAGGAACTTTGCATATGTTATTAAGTTAGAAGCAGAAAGGGGGGATTAAAAAGACAGCAAGAAGGAGATGTGACTATAGAAGAAAGTCATAGAATAGAATGTTGCTGGGTACTTATGATACCCAGTCCTAAAGCCAACTCTGTGATGCTACAAAAGAGAGGAAGAGATTAGTGCATCCCTGAATAAGTAATCCTTGATTACTTATTATGAACCTGATACCATATTCCATAGTGAATGAAAGAAGAAAGCATTCACATCGTTCCCATTCTTCCGTACCACTTCCTCCTACTGGCATCAAAATTGTATTAGCAGGAGGAAAGTGAGGGCCCCAGAACCATAAATACCATAGAAAAAAACCTCTAACTTGTAATACTCACTGCCTAACCAACAATATCTCCATTGGTAATCAACCAGGTTATTTCCATAATAATATTTATCACTATTGCTATTCCTATTAAAATCCCAATTCTAGATTATTTTATATTCCCAAATCCACAACCCCAAATGACATTTGCTGCCATCCTATTTGACTTCATTTACCAACCCTCCCTCTCAACTCCCACAACTATTCCCCAAAGCCTACATGCATACTTTATCAGGCATCAGCAAAACACGTGTATCATCCAAGTTGTGTAAGAGTGTTCCCTTTAATTTTTTGGTTCTAATTGAAACTTATTGATACGCATCCCCTGAACCCATTTTACTTATCCACTGTTTCTTTATCTTACTCTTCATGCCAACAGGCAATGAAATGGCATACTTTTCTGAGCTGCATCTAGATCACCACTTTGCTCTCTCTGAATAACAACGATAGCAACAATAATAAACAATTCTGAGGATTTGGTGATCATTTGGTATGATCAAGTACCCTCCCTATTATATTACTCACAAGAGATTTCAATTGTTGAAATAATCTGTATTCTCAATTTCTTGGTATCTCACCTCTAATTATCCTATCCTTCACCCTAACTCAGCCATCCTTGTTGCTATAACTTTCTTGTTATTACTAATACTTCTTTCATATTTTTTGCTTTTATTATTGCATTTTCTGGAACAAAACTTCTGTATTTTTGGTTTTCTCTCACAAATACCTAGTTCCAATAATTCTGTTAGCCATTTGGGGCCTACACTCATTTGACTTACCAGTCCTTTGTAACCTAATTCCCTCCCTTACTAAACCTAAAGCTTAGGGAGTATAATTCTAATCTTCTTATAAGCACTCTTCACTTTCTTCCCCTTATGTTTTAGGAAAAAATAAAGTTCCCATTAAATTCAGCCCTCACTTATTCTCTTCCTACCACACTGTTAAGAGAGCTCTCACTGCACAGTGCATAGAGAGCTGGGACTGGCTGGAGGAAGGCATATGACCGTGTTGGGTCAATCAGTTGACAACCTCTACTTGGTCCTTGGTGCTACTTAGAAAGTCCTTATTTACTCTTCCATTCTCTTCAGCACTTGTTTACTGTAATTCCTCTGAATCTGAAATGATGAATAACCTTCAGTTATCTGTACTTTCAAGTGATGAATTTATATTTTTGATGATTCTGTTAGTTATATATGGAAAAATTAGAAAAGACTCTCTAAATCTCCTGCCACCACTTCCTAAAAGTTTATATCTGGACCAATAATTGTATGTGTCATATTTTTGTGAATAAAATGTGTGTTATCCTACATATTCTATGTAAATCTAAATTCTCCCCTCAAGAGTATCCTTTCAAGAATTTTCAACACTCTTGCATATATGACCAGTTTTTCTAATTCTTTTGCATCATTCTAGTAAGCATATGAATCTGAGTCTATTAAACTGATTTCCTATTAATGGTCTTGTCTTTAATAATCTTTTGCTTATTTTGGTAAGAGATAACATTTACATGCTTCCCAGACCAGATAAATTATATATGCACGTTATTCCCTAAATGAGATTGCTGAGTCAAAGGGTAAATGCACTTGTATTTTGATGAAAATTGCTAAAAAGGCCCTCGGATGACATAATAAGTGTGCCTATTTACACACAGTTATCCAAAGAAAATGTTATCATACATCATCCCCCTTTTTCTGCCAGTCTGTGCTGTGAAAAATTTTATCTTAGTATAGTTTTACTTTGTATTTTTATTGTGGTAGATAGAAAACAAAAACAACCCCAATTCTCCAGCTTCCCTGTATCCATACTCTTTGTAATGCGATTTTTCAGTTAATACTACTACAAAGTAAAATCTGTTTCCTCCCTTGTTGATCAGGAGCTGGCCTTATGACACACTCTGGCAATGTAATTTGGCAGAAGTAATGGTGTGCCGGTTCTGAGCCAAGACCTCAAGAGATAATATATATTTCTGATCTGGTGTTTTGTTTTGTTTTGTTTTCTTCTGTTTGGAACTCTTCTGCCACCATTTTAAAAAGTCTGTGCTAGCGTGCTGGAGAATGAGGCCCATTCACTTCTATTACCCCAGCCAACTAACAGCCAGCCCATACACTACCAGTCATCAATCAAGTGAGTGATAGTATTTTAGGTGAGCCTAGGACCCTCAGCCTCCTACCAGCTGACCGCAGATGGAGAGCAAGCCCAGCAAAGATCTATAGATATGCACAGAACAATAATATAAACATTGTTTTAAGTACTGATTTTTACGGTGTTTATAATCCCAGGTCTACATAATTGACACACTTATTATAGAGTTTGAGCATTTTTTCACATAAGCTTAAGAGCCATTGTTGCAGGATTCTCAAACAGAGTCATGACACCAAGGCTTTTCTTTCCAGGAAACAACTTTTATAGTACCCAAAAAACTGAGCAGCCCACATCATATGGAATAGTTTTTTTTATACATTTTCTATTTCTTTGTCTCCCATATATGGTAACACACATAAACATGCAGTCTAATTAAGATGTTTCAGTTTACAGTGTCATGAAGGATGTTGGCACCTGGGCATACATCTAGGTGATCTTGAAGTCTTCTCTCCTCTTTTTCTTTCTCCTTAGGGAGGGGTCCCTACCACACCATTTGTATTACTTTTTCTGTGAACTATCATACACTTTACTGATATTTCCTAGTAGAATTTGTTTTTCCTTTATCAATTACTGGGAGCCATATTTATAGGAAGAAGATTTGTCTTCTTCTATGAATATATTTGTTTGTCATCTCTTTTGATATCACTTAAGGTATCCTCTGCCATGAAGCAGCTTTTATTTGTAGATAATAAAAAACTTCTACATGTCAAATTTTTCATAGTTTAAAATATTGTTTTCTCACTTCATAAAGCAATTCGCTGATATATTTGTCTAGTATTTTAATGATTTGATTTTTTTTAATTCAACCTTTGTTCTCGCAGTTTGGAATTAAATGGAAACAAGAAAACATCACACTCATCTAAACCATAAGAAAAATCCAACAATTCCATTTAAATTATTGTGTTTCTAAGCCAATTTTAGTGCTGAGTTCTCAAGGCAATGAGGTGAACTAAATTTGAAACAATGATATGCCCCTCCAAGAAAAGGCAAGACTCAAAGAGTTTCCCTATAGTCATAATGCAGAATAAAAATTGCTGCCATACATGCAGATAAAATGAAAACTACTGAAATGTTCACAGGGAGATGGGATATTTTAGCAGAGATATGACCCCTATGAAAAAGTGAAAATTGGAAATGCTAGAAATGAAAAACAAAATATTATGAATGAAGAATATACATATATTTGAAACCTTAAGTCCTACCACCATTATTTATTATAAAGGAGAATCCTGATCCTCCTGATAGGCTCATCCATGGTACTTGTGCTAATGAGCAGCACATGGACCTCCTAACATTTTGGGTTTTCAGAGATCAGGATCAGCTAACAGCTAGGACTGGTCTTACTGCATGAGAATGCCTTTGATCTCCTGAGAAGCCTCATCCAAGTATTTCTGGTAATGCCACCAGAGTTTTGGAGATGGACTGGAGGACTGAATGAATCTGGGTCATGCACCTGCCAATCTTCATGCAAACTTGGATATTCATACTAGCAAATTATCTCCTTGCCTAGAAGCAGACTAGGTTCGAGTAGGTTGTTTTGCACCATGGCAGCCCCATCAACTCTAGGGGCTACAACTTTTACCTTGGTGAGGCCATCACTCTGTTTTCTGTGCACCAGGACTGTGACCATTTTCTTGTGTTCAAAGACCTGTATGGCCTGCAGAGGTCCCTTGGACCCCATGGCCCCAAGTATGAACAGGAGTTCTTTATCATTCAGAGCTACAACTGGAAAAGGCAGAAAGAGGAATTAAAAAAAAATTTTTAACATTTATTCACTTTTAAGAGACAGAGTGTGAGTGAGGGAGGAACAGAGAGAGAGGGAGACAGAATCCAAAGCAGGCTCCAGGCCTTGAGCTCTCAGCACAGAGCCCGTCACTGGGATCAAACACACAAACCATGAGATCATGACCTGAGTCCAAGTCGGGTGCTTAACCTACTGAGCCACCCAGGTGTCCCAGGAAAATTTTTGATAACTGACAAAGAACTGACACTGAAGGAACAAGTACATGGAAAAAATGACATATCAATAGAAATTATCCAAATTGAAGTACAGAGAGAGAAAAAAGCAAGTGGGGAGACAAAAACCAAGAATATCATTTCTATTGGACATAGTCTAACAATGTTGGATTCTCACTATAAAAAGAAAAAAGGGACTGACTGGAAATCTAGAATTGTGTTTTTGTTTTTTGTTTTTTTTTTCTTTTTGACCCCGCTGAGAAGTTACCTTATCATACACAGAATTTCCAAATGTATTTACATCGGTCTCTGCTTGTTTTCTTTGGTTTAGCTATTTCATGTTCAATGTGGCATTTCATAAATTACTGAGAATTTATAATATATTCTAATATCTGAAATGACTTTCCCTTACTTTTTTCTTCTCTATTGCATTGGTTTTTTCTTTAATATTGAGTTTTAAATTATTTTCTTTATGACATATAGAATCAAATTATCTAGTTTTAAGGAAACGTATTAACATTAGTGTGTTCATTGAGATCACATTTTCATCAATTAACTCTAGGAGGCTTGACATATTTGGTATAGAAACTTGCTTTTCCATAAATACTGTCTTTTCACTTTTAAAGATTATTTTGGTGTATTTTGTAATATTTCAAAGTTTTTATCACATGTGCTTTGCACATTTTTTATTAATGGAGGATATTTCCTCAAATATCTAATGATACTCAGCTGCATATTCATATTCATATATGATTCTAAAATGCTGGCTCATTGTATGGTAATTAGGAATAGAAGTTTGGTTGAGAATCTTCAAAAGCATGTCTTTTATTTTAGAACATATTATTTTCCCCGGAAAGTAATACTTCACTAACCTGCCAGGAATGTTTATAATACACTGCCAATATTTTGATTGTTGAATTAAAAAAAAAATCTTGCCTGTCTAATGGTTGAGTTCTAGAGTTTCACTCAAAACGTTCTTTGATCTTTCATTCCATCCTATGATTGATTGTTCATTCTGAATTCAGAGACCTTTATCTATCACTCTGGAGTAGAAGTGATCTTGGGCTCTAAGTGCTTGTTATGTTTAAACAGCCCTAGCCAACACCCAGTGTTAGAGATTACTGATGTCCCCAATCTTTACCCTTCTGTGGACGTGTGCAATATGAATCCACCTTGCCCCACTTAGATTCTCTGGATGCTTAGGTTCAGTGTTCCTTGTTCTGGTAAATCATTTACCAAGTTCCAGCTTTGTCTTTTCTCCTTTACTTAGCATATTGTTGGTTACTTTTTACTCTCTACTGATGATTTAGGAGGGTTTCAGGTGGAAGAAGATTTAGTTGGCTTTTGTTTTTGTTTTGTTGTTGTTGTTTTGAAAGAGAGTGTGAGCAAGGGTGGGGCAGAGAGACTATCAAGCAGGCTTCATGCTCAAGCGTGGAGCTTGACATGGGGTTCAACAATGCAAGGCTTAATCCCATGACTGTGAGATCATGACCTGAGCCAAAATCAAAAGTGGGACACTTAACTGGCTGAGCCACCCAGGCGCCCCAGGAATTAAATACTTTTAAATGCATTGTATTTACCTAATTGAAATCATCATGCTAAAAGAATTTGTTTTTCAAACAACACTAATTTAATTAGAATTTAAATACTAAAAAAATTTTTAAATTAGTGTTGTTTTTTAAAGCATAAAAAATGAAGAGGTGTTAAAATAAAAAAGTTGTATGTGGATTACAAATGATAGAAGCACAGGTATTTGCCAAGGAGATGTGTTTAACTGAATTTATTAAATATATTAAAATAAATTTGGGGCAATGGGAAAGGAAATATTGGTCAAGGTGAAGGAAAATATCACACTAAAAATCAATAATTATCAACATTATCAGAAAGAAAAGAAAAATTTAATCGCTATGTCTTTCTTATTCTTTTGCACACTTGGTTAGCCAGTTAGTGAAGTACATATATAAACATTGCAATGGGCAACAGTTGATTTTAAATAAAATTGCAGATCTAGACATCATTTTATACTTAAAATATAGTAAATATAATACTACTCTTTAAAATTTTTTTAATGTCTATTTATTTTTGAGAGAGAGAGAGAGAGCGAGCATGAGTGGAGCAGAGGCAGAGCAAGAGGGTGGCACAGAATCCAAAGCAGACTCTGGGCTCTGCGCTATCAGCACAGAGCCCAGTGCAGGACTCAAACTTGCAAATCACAAGATGGTGACCTAAGTGAAGTTGGACGCTCAGTTCACTGAGGCACCCAGGTGACCCTACTTTTTAAGTTATATTCTGAATTTCTGTTTTTGCCTGCTTCATTTGGATCCAAGTAATTTTTCTAAATGCAATCTTTTTCTCTATTTATTTTCTTTCATTCCTTATTAACATTGCTGATAAAATAGAGCTATGTATAAACTATTAAATTATATCCCATAAAGGAATATGTTAACTTGATACTAAAGTGCATTTTTATGAAAATATCACCCTCAGTTCTTATTCTTACATGAGAGTCCCATACTTCTCTAAATCTCATATCAATTATAGTCTGTACTCTAGGGTTATAAAAACAATTTAGATAAACCTGAGATAATGCCAATAAACTGTTCAACGGGGCTTTTTGTATAAGAGATTCAGCAGATAGTTTTGTGAATTAATTACATTTTGAGATATTCAGATCTTACTCTCAATTTCTTTCCTGTATGACCCACTTTTCCCATTATTTTATATTTCTATGCTAATTTTCAAAATTCTTTTATTTTGAATGATCTTTTTTTACTTTATTTGTTATTGACATTTTTATTTAGACACATAAAAATCAAACTAAGACTTAAAAAGTAATAGATATTTCTCTCATTATATTATTTTGAGTACTAAAAAGAAAAAGATGACAATCATGGATTCTTAGATGTCTATGGTTATGGGTATTTTTGACATTTTAGAAACAGGAAATTGATAATTTTATTATCAAAGCATGTTAAACATCTTAGAATCACTAGGCAGTGCACCATAGGAAAAACGATTAGAAAAAAATGGAGTTTTAAATACTTGGACAAAATTGGTTGTTTCTCTGCAAAATAAACTATTGATTCCAGAGTTCAACTTAGAGAAACTAACAAATGGTTGTATTTGGTGGATACCTTATAAATCTTGGAGATAAGTTTACAACTTACATATTACAATGATATCAATTTACATGACATGAAACCTGATTAGTACTTGTGTGCCTTAAGCAAGAGTTATGATAATTAGAAACGTAACATAATGAGGTGCTTATGCGACTCAGCTGGTTGAGTTTCTAACTTAGGCTCAGGTCATTATCTCAGGGTTGCCGGGTTTGACTCCTGCGTTAGGTTCTGTGCTGACAGCTCAGATCCTGGAGCCTGCTTCACATTCTGTGTCTCCCTCTCCCACTTTGTTCCTTCCCCACTCATACACACTCTCTCTCTCTCTCAAAAATAAACAAAAGATTTTAAAATATCAAAATTAAAAAATCACATAATGAAGGCAATATTTTATCATCAATACACGTTTAGTGGAAATTATTAGATAACGTTACTAAACTTTTGACATGACAAGAAACATTCCAATAGGAAGGTATTACATAATAGATTTCAAGTTGTTTTTCCAATTAGAATATGTCTACTTCTAAGGAACAAATACACTGTAAGAGAAGAAAAATATTTTCTACATTGTTTCAAATTGAGAATATTGGTTTTCAATCATTCATTATTTCTAATAAGGGTACTAAGAATGACTTTCATGTTATATTTTTTTATTCTTTTTTCACCTTGACATTTCAATATTTATTTATTTTCCTTTTTCAAGTTTTTATTAAAATTTCGGTTAGTTAACAAACAGTGTTATTTTAGTTTCTGGAGTAGAATTTAGTGATTCATCACTTACTTATAATAAATAGCCAGTGCTCTTCATAAGTGCCCATTCCCCACCCACCTCCCCTCTAGCAGCCCTCAGTTTATTCTCTACATTTCAGAGTGGGGGCACCTGGGTGGCTTATTCAGTTAAATGTCTGACTTCAGCTTAGTTCATGATCTCAAGTCTCTTGAGTTGGAGCCCTGCATCTGGCTCTGTGCTGACAGTTCAGAGCCTGAAGCCTGTTTCAGATTTGTCTCAGTCTCTCTCTGCCCCTTCCCTGCTCTCTCTCGCTCTCTCACTCTCTCTCTCTCTCTCAAATATAAAGAAACATTAAAAAAATTTTAAAGACCCTGTTTTATGGTTTGCCTAGCATTTCCCCCCATGTTTATCTGTTTTGCATGTTTTAATCTAAAAGGAGTATTTATATACAAAAGGAATGCAAAATTTTATTAGTTCTCTATAATAGTGTAATGTTTGAAGCTTAAGGGCAACTATTCTTGTAGGCATAATTTTCATTATAAGAGTTATAATTTGGCAATGACCAAGATTCATTATTGAATTTTTTTTATAGTACATAGCATGCCATTGTGACTTTTCCTTACTTTCTTGTTTATTGTTTTCTTCTTACGTTTTTGGTAACTAAAACAATTGAGATTGTTTGCTCTTAAAGAGCTATTGGCAAGAGTGTATGATGAGTTTTACTAATGTTTTTCAGAATCAAAATTATTAGTTTCCATACATTGCTCTAATTTCCCACTGTCATCAATGGACTAAATTGTTTACTTTTACATTCATATCTTATTATGTTATTTGTGATTTATCTACTTTTTCTTTCTTTGATATTTACTCCAAGAACAGCCTAAAAGGTAATATTAATCAGTTACCTTAATTTAAATGCTTTTCAGGTGCCATATTATAATTATATATTTTAAATAATACATATAACTGACTGTTTGCACCTTTTACCAACATCCCCCTAATGGCAACCACATTTCTACTCTGTTTCCTTGGATTTGACTTTTTTTTTTAATTCACATATGAGTGAATCATGTGATAAGATCCGTGGAGCTCATGGATAACACGGTAACTAAAACTGATAACACCATATTGTATAATCAAGATTTGCTAAGAAAGTAGAACTTAAATGTTCTCACACATACACACAAAAAAGCTGTATTTATTAAGTGATGGTTATATTAATTAACTCAATGGGAAGAATCCTTTCAAAATGTAAACATATATTTTAATCATCATATTATATACCTTAAATGCCTTACAGTTTTATCAATTATACTTCAGTAAAAGTGGAAAAAATAATACATGAAACTGGTAGCTAAGGGGCAAATAGCCACTTTCTATTTTCTCTTTAATTTTAAAGTCACAAATTCAGTTATTACTGAATAAATATTTATTTCCTCTTTGCCTCCCCAACATCTATTGCCTTTATCCTATCAAAAGATTTTTATTTTCTTTCAGTAGCTCTGTTTCAATTCAGGGTTTATGTGGTAATTTAGAACTACGCATTTTGCTCCCAGGCTACTCTAGATGGATGGGTCCGTGACACTGCCAGAGTTCATTTCTTTTGCTCTAAATGCAGATCGTCTGTCCAAAAGGAGAGACCCCATCTGTGGATAAAGTTAGAAGAAAAAGAATGGGCAGAAAATAACAGGAATGGGAGTTTAGTCCTGATGCTCTTGAGTCCCTGTGTTGAGCCAGGCAAACAATCTGAAAGTTCATCAGTTCACACCAGTACATTTTTTTTTTTATTCAGAGTAGAATCTTGTCTCACTTATAACCAAAAAGTCAGAGATGGGGCTCCTGGGTGGCTCAGTTGCTTAAGTATCTAACTCTAGGTTTTGGTTCAGGTTATGATTTCACCGTTCATGAGCTCAAGCCCTGAGTTGTGCTCTGTGCTCACAGCTTTGAGACTGCTTGGGATTTCTCTCTCTGTCTCTCTCTCTCTATCTCTCTCTGCCCCTCCCCAGCTTGCTCCCCCCTCAAAAATAAATTAAATAAATAAATAAATAAACATTAAATTTTTTTTTAAGTCTGATCTAATTGACTCATTTGATGAAATAAACTTTTTTCTCCATTTAAGCTGAAGTTCATAAAATGTGTGTTAAAATCAAGTCATTTATGGTAAAAAAAAAAAACCAATAATTTGGTTTGTTAATTTTTAAAAAAAATTTTTTCAGCTTAGTGTTGGGAGCTATTTGAACTTACCAGTAGAGTGACAATTTCTGGTGAGAGTATGGCAAGTTTGCACTGCCTCTTGCCCCCAGACAGTACCAAAATCTACCCTCCTGAAACTTTTCATTTCTGCTTTGGCACCAAACCTCAGAGTGCTTTGCTGAGTAGTGTCAAGAGCAGCCTGTCCCCCTGCTCTGTCCCTGAGGCATAATTGCACCTGGTCAGGGAAAAGATGAGTAAACTAGATACACCCTAATGCAACATGTAATTTTCCCCTAAGCAATTAACTCATAGCTGACTACCTTCTGGGCCTGAACGCCTTTGTAAAAGTCACTACTGCCATAAAATGTATCAATCATCTTTGGGACGGTGAGAGCAGGTATTATGTCTCCTGAGAATCCTGTCTTTCTGGGAACTTTCTCTTAGAGTTATAAACAGCCTAATGACCCTTACTCAGAAAAAACTGACCTTTGCTAAACAATGCTGTTTGCCTCTTGCTTAAAGGTCGCTTCCTTAAGGCTAGACCTGAGGTTTTGTACAAAATACCTATGACAACATGAGTGCCTGTAGCTAAGTTTTTTATGACAATCATTACTACTAGAATTGTAACTTCTGCAGAACCCTTGTCCTGGAAAATTGTCAAAATTATGAGAAATCATTTACTTCTCTTTCTGGTTCTTGTACCGTTTGCCATAAATAAAGCTTGAGAACCAGACAGGGCAGCAATGCCTGACAGAACGGTAGAGACACCTGCCAGATGGGCAGGGGTTTCTGTCTGGTGATCAGAATGAAACTCAAGGCTCTCTCACTCTCTCTCGCCTACACCATCATCCTTCAGGGAAACCCTGGACCTGCAGGAGCTGGACTCTAGCAGTTCTGAAAGACAGAGCACCAGTGGGTAGGGGCAGAGAGAGAGTGATACCCAGAATCTGAACCAGGCTCTGAGTTGGTAGCTCAGAGCCTGACAAGGGGCCTGAACTCAAGAACTGTGAGACTATGACATGAGCTGAAGTCAGACACTTAACTGACTAAGCCACTCAGGCACCCCTAGTTTACTAACATTTTAATGTATATTTTAGTTGAAATAATGATTGGAGAGAATTTCCCAATTACAAATAAAATGAAACCAAAGATAGATTTTTTGCCTCATCTGTAAAGAAAAGTATGTTGCATATGAAATTATATTTATGGGAGTTGAGCCAACATCTTATATATGAAAAGAGAAACATTCAAAAGATTTGAATTACCTGTTTATAATAGAAACATTTTTTTGGTATGTCTACATCTAAAATATTGAATAAAGCATTTAGATATTTTAACCCTTATTGAATAGGTCCTGGTTTAATTATCCCTTAAAAATTATTTGACTATTATATTAAATTATAAGTTAGAAGTGAAATTTTATATTAATCATATTCTCCATTAGGTTTTAAAAGGAAACTATTTAGTCTTGCCTTTAAATAATTATACTGAAATTTAGTGTTTAATAAATTTCAGCTATGTGTTATTTTTAGTAATTTTGTATTTTATGTAGACCTTGCTGATGTAACAGTAGTACTGATTTTAAAATATGTTTGATAGCACACTTTTTGTCCATGTTCTTAAAGCATCCATGAATATTATTCTGAGACAGAGCATTTTGAATCTTTAATCAATCTTTAAAAAAAGTCACATATATTCCAAAAATTGATATTGCTTTTGGGGCTTAAATTATACTTTTATTTAAGTATCATCAAATATAATTCATAACCTCCAAATATTCTTTGAAAATATTTTTATTATTTTTTTAAATGATAGCACATAAGTTCAGCCTATTTCAACTAGTGTCATCTATTGAGTACACACTTCTAACATTTTGTGAGGTAAATTAGATCTGAAAGAACTGGCATAGTGGCATTTTAGAAGTGAACAATTTAGACCAGCAAGGATTGACAAACTTTTCATGTAAAGTGTCAGATAGTGAATATTTAACCTTTCTGTGTTATTTGGATTCTGAGAAAACTACCCAATTGTGCCATTTTAGCATGATTGTAGTCAGAGATTTTATATATCCTGCCAAAGGAAATATATATATATATATATATATATACACACACACTCATATACAGAGATAAACAGAGACATAGAGAGGAGTATGTTTTGCTGTAATAAAATTTGATTTACGTAAATGGGTAGTGACCCAATTTTGACCCAAGGGCCATAGCTTGTGGACAAAGGAGCAAAACCAACCCAAAATATAAAATGGAGAAAGATTATAAATATTTTAGCTACCTAGCAGTCATTTATTCTTGCTTAAACTGTTTTTTTTTACTTAAAAAATCCATTTATCTCCAAAACAAAAATGCCTAAATTCCTCTCTTTTCTTGTTCCTCAAACTATATCTTTAGTTTATATCTCTTACACATTATTAGCTTTAACTCACTTTGGTTTTTTTTCTTATTTACACTCTCATTTTATTTTCCTGAGAGATAGCAAATGCTTTACCGCTTCATTAAAAAAACTAAGAGAAAAGAAAACTTACACAATGAAAGTCATAGAGATGACTCTATAACATTTTATTATTTCTTACTTGATGTCCTTTTCATCTTTTTATATTTGTGCTTGCCTAGTGTTTCCAATAAAGCATCAAAGAAGACAGGACCTCAAATAACTAAGAAAGATAAACTCAGAGACAACACAATTCATACTCCAAATGAATTTGACACAAAGACCTATTGGTCAGACGGAGATGAAATGATACATGTGTCAAAGTGGCCTGGCAATAAGAAGGCAAACTAATCCATAAAGCAGTTTTGGCATTTCTGGAGGTCATGTACAAAACCATCATAGACCTCGTCTCACTGTAAATGACATCTTTGAAATGGTGTTGTTTGGCACATTTGCCCATCAGGGCAGGCATAATTCTGAGAAGTCTATTAGCTTCAAAGGGCTCATATCATAAATGCATATTTCAAAAGATACAGTGTTCAGGTCCAAATGGCATACAAAAATGGAAAGGTGTCAAATAATCTTTCAGGAATATACAGAAATCTGAGCATTGATCTTGCTTCAGTTCCTAGGATTCTGAACTAATTTTTGAAGGCAGGCTACTGATATCCCAAAAGAAAAAAAAAAACTCACAAACATATTAAATTGGATTTTATGTCTTTAAAATTAATTTGCATCTACATTTGAGATAGTCATGATGCATTTATATAACACCTGGTCTAAATTACAGGTAATATATGGATAGAATCTCATTAAACATATGCTAAACATTCTGTATTTCATAACCCGTGGCTAATTATTACTCAGATTTAATGTAATAACTGATGTCCAGAGAATCCAAGAGAAATATACATATGTGCAAAGTTAAATATATTAAAATTATTATATATATGTCTGTGCATGTGCATGAGTGTGTGAACATAATAGTAATATAATCATCCAACAAGGCTTTAGAATAACTACTTAGGGAAAATTAAATGCAATGTTTTAATATCCAGTTAGGGTTTTTTGTTTGTTTGTTTATCTTTGAGAGAGAGAGATGGAGACAGAGTATAATCAGGGGAGGGGCAGAGAGAGAGGGAGACACAGAAACTGAAGCAGGCTCCATGGCCGAACTCACAAACCCAGAGATGATCATGTGAGGCAAAGTGAGATGCTTAACCCACTGAGCCACCTAGGTGCCCCCGGTTAGTTTTGTTATAATGTACTGATAAGACTTTGTCAATATTTCTATGCTTGAATAAACAGTATATATTATTTTATGTTTCTCTTAAAATTAGTATGTAAACATTTTTTTTTAATTTTAGGATATATCTTGGTACTAAATTCTATGACTCAAAGCAACAACAAAAATAAATTTTTAAAGAGCATTATTTTTTTCCAAAAATTAAAATGTACTGACATATGAATGGCTTGATATAAAATGATTTAACTGTCAATGGTTATATCAAGATAATATATGCTTTTACATTGACAGTTGAATTTTAAATTCATTAAAATCATTTTTCTTTCATTTTCTGAAATAATTAGGATTTTTATAAGATTCTATAAAACTTATTAAAAAAGGTTTATTTAGCATTTCAGTGAATTCTAGATTTACTATGGCACATAGTAAAGAGTGAGATTCTTTATGCTGAAGAATCCTTGTAATAATATGTGTAAATAATGTGTTTGGAATTCTGTTTAAGATAATGATTTAAATACTGGTTGGTATAATTATTCGCTATTTCCAAATATGTATCTCAGTTGAGAAAATCACATTAGTGCTTTTCTTTAGAATGGGAAGTGCTTTAGAATTAGTGCTTCCTTGTCTTTAGAATGGGAAGGATGAAAGTACCCACTTCAGAATATTATTAGCATTTTTTAGGTTATTTTATATTTTTGTACATTTAATCTGAGGGTTTATCATCAAAATACTCTGTTCAATAGCCATTAAAGTTAGCCACTTACAATGCTTATCATTGAAATACAGTTGGATTTATTTGGTTTTGTCCTCTATTATAGATTTTGTTTTTCTCGTCTTTTTAAAAACTTTTTCTGAGTTAGTAAATATTGATATGTTTCTAAACGTCAAAATTATACAAAAATGTGTGTTCGAAGAAGTACTGCTTTCCCATATTAATCCCATCTCATCCCCATTGTTCATTGTTTTACTCATTCCCAACCATTTCCTGTAGATAATCTCTCTCAGTAACTTCTGGTTTATCCTTCTCCTCTTTCTTTTTAGGAAAAATAATTAGATATATACATTTGTCCCTATATCCTATACATGCTATAGGTAATTTTTTAAACTTCGTCATTTTTTTAAGACTACATCTTGGGAATTACTCTCTATAAATTCAATTCATAAAGAGTCTATAATTTGTAATAGTTATATCATACTTCATTGTGAAAATAGATGTACTACAGTTTAATCATTTTCCCATGTTTTATTTTTTTAGGTTATTTACAATATATTGCATTTATAAATAATAGAATAAAATTATAGACGTATATAAGATTTATATTGTTGGAGAATTATAGTCAGAATAAACATTTACAATGCTGGCTGAATCAGAAAGTAAGGACATGTGTTTTATTATGTATTTCCAAATTCTCCACAAATATACTCATTTCATCTTCTGCAGGTGATATATGAGAGTAACTCTTTCCTTACACCTCATCAAAAGAACAATTTGTCAAGCTTTGTAATTTTCCAATATGAGAGATGAGAAATAATGTCTCTGGGTAAAATTTTTATTAAGATAATTTTATTTTTATTTTTCAAGTCTATTTATTTTGAGAGAGAGAGAAAAAGAGAGAGAGATCTTGTGCAGGAGAGGGGCAGAGAGAGGGAGAAAGAGAAAACCCCAAGGAGGCTCCACCCTATCAATATTGAGCCTGATGTAGGGCTTGAACCTGCAAACCATTAGTTCATGACCTGAGATGAAACCAAGGGTTGGCTGTTTAACCTACTAAGTCACCCAGGTGCCCCTAAGATAATTTTAGATTTACTTGTAGCCATAAGAAATAATACAGAGAGATCTCATACACTCTTCTCGTTTCCTCCAGCACCTTTTGTAGTAAATGCATCCAAACACCATGTGTAGTAAAAATATCTCAACCAGGATATTGACTAATGACGATGATACAATTGATCAGTCACATTCAGATTTCTTGATTTACTTTTCTTCTTTTCTTTTTTTTGGTGTGTGTGTGTGTGTGTGTGTGTGTGTGTGTGTGAGAGAGAGAGAGAGAGAGAGAGAGAGAGAGAGAGAGAGAATTAAATGTGAGTTAAATTCTACATAATTTTATCATATATGTATTTGTGAATTCACCACCACAGGGTACATACAGAATAGTTCCGTCACCACAAGGATCGCTGGTGTTGTCCTTTTATAATAACCCCCACCTCCCTCCCCTACCCCTACTCCCATTACTAATCCCTGTAAATAATCTGCCCTTCATTTCTAAAATTGTGTCATTTCAAAAATGTTGTATACATGTAGTCATACAGTATGGATTTGACATCTGTCACTGAGCCAAATTGTGTGTAGGAAAAATTTGTTCTTTCCTAATGCTGGCATGGATTCCTTGTATTTTGAGGCATAGACGTATCATGGTTTAACCATTCACCTGTTGAAAGACATCTGAACTGTTTCTAGTTTTTGGTATTACAAATAAAGTTTATATGAACCATAGAGAACTTTCTGTGTAAACATAAGCTTTAATTTTTCTGGATTCAATGCACAAAAGTGTAATTTCTGGGAAATTGTTTAGATTTATATAAAATTTCCAAATGAATTTTTTAAAAAGCTAATACTATTTTACATTCCCACCAGAAATGTATGACTGATCCAAGTTTTCCATATTAACACCAGTATTTGGTGATACCATTATTTTTTTATTTTAGCCTTTTTGGTAGATTGTAGGGATATATAATTGTGGTTTAATATGAATTTCCCAGGTAGCTAATGCCATTGAACATCATTTTATTCATTTTGCTATCTACATATCCTCTTCAGTGAAATGTTCATATTTTTCCCCACTTTCTGATTAGATTGTTTATTTTCAATGTTGAAAGTTTGGAGTTTGTTTATATAAAGCATAACTACTAATCTTCTGGCAGATAAGTGGTTTGCAAATATTTTCCATCAGTTTCCAGTTTGTCTTTTTAGTCTTTTCACATGGACTTTCATAAAATCAAAGATTTTTGTTTTGATCAGGTACAGTTTATCTTTTTTTTCTTTTATGGATTGTGCTTTTGGTGTCAAGTCTACAAACCCTTTACTCAGCCCTAAATCCCAAAGATTTTCTCTTATGTGTTTTCCTAAAGTGGTTATGGTTTTATGTTTATGATTCAGTAGTATTATAAATTTTGTGTATTTATGTTCAATTTTTATAAACTATAATGTGTAGTTTCATAGATGGTGTCTTTTTTGTTTGCTTTTGTTTTCTTTTGTTTGTTTTTAAGGTGGGGTGTTTGGCTACAGATTGAATATTACAGCTTTTATGGTAAGGCTGACTATTAGGGTGTTTCTTCCCACTTTATTTCCTTTGTCAGGATCACTTTAGCTAAACTGTGATCTGTACATTTTCATGTAAATGTTAGAATAAGCCTCTATGCCTACAAACAAGAGTGTTGGCATTCTGGCAGAAATTGTTTTAAAACCATAGATCAATTTGGGGAGGGGAGGTAACATCTTTACCATATTAGGTCTTCCATCTGTGAAATCAGAATGTATCTCCATTTACTCCACTCTGTTCTGATTTCTTTCATCAGTATTTTGTAGTCCCAATGAGTGTTTAGCTATATTTATAACTGAACATTTCACTTTTTTTGCATTGATTATGAGTGATCATGTATTTTTAATTTTGGTGTCCTTGCTTTCATTTTAGAATACTAAAACATGATTGGTTTTTATGTTTTGGTCTTGTATCCTGTGACCTTGTTGAACTCATTTACTGCTCTAGGAATGTTTTTGTAGCTTCTTGGAATTTTCTACCTACTCAATAACATTATCTTCAATAGAGACAGTTTTAAATTCCATTCCAATCTATATATGCCTTCTATCAACATTTCTTGCCTTCTTGCAATAGGAGGAACTTCCAGTGTTATTCTGAATCATATTAGTAAGAGTAGATGTCTTACCTTTTTCTTGATCGTAAGAGCAAAGCATTTAGTCTTTGAACATTAAGTATATTTCAGTGTAATTTAAAACTTAATTTTTCTTCTTTTGAGTGTAAATTACCTTTAAAGTGATGGTCATTTTTTAAAAGTTTTTATTTAAATTCTACTTAGTTAACATACAGTGTAATACTAGTTTCAGATGTTCAATTTAGTGATTCAGCACTTACATACAACACCCAGTGCTCATCACAAGTGCCCTCCTTAATCCTCATCACCTATTTAACCCGTCCCTCCACCCACCTTCCTTCTGGTGACCATCAGTTTGTTCTCCATTGTTAAGAATATGTTTCTTAATTTGCATCCCTCTCTTTTTCCCCCCAATGCTTGTTTGTTTTGTTCCTTAAATTCCACGTATGAATGAAATTATAGGATACATATTTTTAAGTTTATTTATTTATTTTGACAGAGACAGTGCAAGTGGGGGAGGGACAGAGAGAGAGGGAGAGACAATCCCAGCTGACTACACACTGTCAGTGCAAAGTCCAATGTGAAGCTCGAATTCATGAATCACAAGATCATGACCTGAGCCAAAACCAAGAGTCAGATGCTTAACCAACTGAGCCAGCGAGGCACCAAAATCATATGATATTTGTTATGCTATGTGAAGTAAGTCAGTCAGAGAAAGAAAAGTTTAATGGTCAATTTTATATTTTCTTTTGAGAATTGTCTATCACTTTAGCCCAATTTTCTGTTGGGTATTGCTATTTCCCCATCCTTGTTATTTTTCTTTTTCCTTTTTTTTTTTAAGAGAAAGAGAGAATCTTAAGCAGGCACCATGCTGAGCATATTTTTCAGGGACATTTTAAAGTTTTTTTCGTATAGATTTTGCAAATTTATTTTTAAATTTATTCCTAGGTACTTTACCTTCTTTGTTGATATTTAAAGATATATCTTCATTACTATACCCTTAACTGATTTTTGTTTAGGTATGTTAGAGTTGTTGACTTCCATGTCTTACTGCTTTATTTCCTGCTGGTACAATTATATTTTGTAAAAATATATTAATGTTCATTTCCAAAAGATCAGTATCATTAACATGTAGTGGTTCATATAAATAATAAAAACAAACAAAAAATAATAAAAAACAAACAAATCTATAGGAAAAGAAAATGACTAGAATAAATATAATGAAAATGACAAAATAAAATGCCAATGCTAATCCCACTAACTATGAAGGAAATAATAATATGTGTTAAATAAACTCAAGGGAAATAAAAAGAAGGAATAATAAAAATAAAATAAAATTATTAAAGTAGATGAACATTTTTAAATTAGAAAAATATCAAAATCAAAATGAAGTTTTTAAAAATCATTAAATAATTGATAAAAATATAAAAAGACAATAAAAAGAGGGAGGAAGAAAAAGAATAAAATGCTGATATGCATTGGAGATTCTAAATATATTACAAACATAATAAGAAGACATTATAAATAATTTTATAATTAAATATAATAGCTAAATGGGAATGATTCTTGGAAAATGCAAATGCAATTTAGCAGAACTACAATGAGAAAAAATAAAAAATCTACATAGTGATATATCATGTGTATGTGTATATACATATGGATGTGAATATGTGTGTATCTATACATATATTTCAAATAAAAAATTAAGTTAATGAAATATACCATTTAAATTACCACTTAAATGAAATATAGAAATAGATTTACCAAAAGATTTGCAAGATCTTTGCACTGAGAAGTGTAAAAGATTTAATAAATTCCAGATTGTTTTGAAGGCCATTGGAATCCCAACCAAATACCAATGTGTTGTTTGTGGAAATTGAGTAGTTTCACTATGGAAATTCAAAGGTTAAGAAATAGTGAGGATTGCATTGAAGGACAAATCAGTAGGATGTATAATAATAAATATAAATATTTAGTCTAAAAATACAGTATATCATAGCATTGGCAGAAATAAATAAAGGTAACAAAACAGAAATTAATAAATAAATTCAAACTTAGGTTTTTACTTGATTTATGACAAAGTTGGCACTGACACAGTTAAAGGAATAATCTTTTCAATCAATAATTCTAGATGAATTGGACAATCATATAAAAATTAATTTTATAGACTAATATAAAAATCATGGATTATTTAACAAAAAAGACATTATATCAAAATACCAAAGTAATGCAATAAATATATTAGAATAAAACACAAGAGGCTTTAATTATATATTGATGGTAGGCAAGTATTTCTTAAACAAAACATAAAAAAGGCAACCCATAAAGAACAGAAATGAGCAAAAACATTTTTTAACCTTTCACAATAGAAGACATCCTAATGGCCAATAAATATATAAATATGTGCTCTCCACTTATTAATAACCATGGAAATTGAAATTAAAGCCACATAAAAGATAGTCTGTATCTTTCATATCCATTATGACGAGTATATATTTTTAAAGATATAAAATGACATTTGAATAAAGTCATGGAGATACTGGAACTCTGGACACTGTTGATGGGTGTGTAATTGATATAATTCCTTTGAAAAAATGTTGGGTAGTTGCTACAAATGCTGAATATATCTACATTGCCACCCAGTAATTCTTCACTTTCCCAGCAGAAATGTGTACCTATGTTCACAAAAACACATGCACAAGGATGTTTATAAAAGAACTATCCATAGTAGCCCTATTTGGGGAGCAACATAATTGGCCACCATGAGCAAAGTGTGAAACACATTGTGCCTTTGAAGATGAACACACTAATTTTGTAATAACACCAGGAATTTATTTCATAAGTTCAAATTTGAAGAAAAAAGAGCCAGATTTTAAAAATATGTACTGATTCCAGTTATATAAAAATCAAAAACAAAAAAACAAATAAATAGCATGAAAATCTAGGCCACCAATAATTCTAGTGCCAGGAAGGAGGCAACAGAGATATATTTAATGCTGGTAATATTCTATTTCTTGATGTAGTTGTTGGCTTCATGAGAGAATTCACTTTATAAATTTTCATTGAGCTGCATAGTTATAACTCATAGCTATCTCTTTACTTATGTTATACTCCAATAAAAAGTATTTTTTCAATTGTGTGATTTATCCACTTACCCCTAATCTTTCCTTTCTAAATTTTTGTGATGGTGAGAATGAAACGCACTAGTTGTTTAACTGTTGGAAGCTTCCTCTATAATTCTAAGCTCATAGAAATATATTTAGAATAAAGAAAGCGTAGGGGTGCCAGGGTGGCTCAGTTGGTCTGACTTATGCTCAGGTATGCTTATGATCTCATTGTTCATGGGTTCAAACCCCACACCTGGCTCCACATTGGCTGCTCAGAGACTGCTTGGAATTTTCTCTCTCTTCCTCTCCCTCTCTGCCCCTCTCCCATTTGTATTAGTGCTCTCTCTCTCTTTCTCTCTCTCTCAAAACAAAAAATAAGCTTAAAAAATAAAGAAAGGGTAATTTTTACTTAAGAATATTGTTTTGAGAACTACATGACATAATACAGGTGAAAGTACATGGCACAAATAGGGGCTCATAAATATTAGATCACTTCATTTTTCTTAAACACAATTACTAAGTAACATTTTACTTTCTATTTCAGCTGCAACAGATCAAACACAGGGATGCCACCCTTTACTAGAAATATTTTCCATTTTTTTGTGCGTGAGTTTGGAAAATTCACAAGAACATACCTCTTGTGCTTCCTTCAGTGTTTGTTGGAAAAATTATCTCTTTCATAGCATAAGTCATGGTTGTTATAAAAAGCCTGTGACATATTAAAATGTACACATTTTTGAGTGGGATGATGGTCTATACTCTAATCAATATGCTGTATCCCAATTGAAATCAATAGTCTGTCAGAATCAGCAAATTGTACTAAATATGATTTTCAGAAACACTATAACTCCGATAAAAGCCAAGGAGTTTTCATTCACATATCAACATTTAGAAATTTAGGTATAAGTCCATGCAATTATGGACTCTTTCAAGGGTATGGAAGAGAAAGAGCATATGGTAGCATTGATTAGCACTTTCCTTGTTAAAGATATTTTGATATATCTCCACTCTGTCAGCAAGCTCATGAAAAAAGATCAGTTTATTATGTATTTCTCACGTGTAACTTTACATACAGTTTTCTAGGTAACATCCGTCTTATCCCACTGTTTCATGTCCTGACATTGTTGAACCTAACTGCCCTTGTTATTGTTAATGTTTTGTTGCTGTTGTTGTTGGTTTTCTGTTCTTTAGAATGGTGCCTTGAGTACATAAGATATGGGACCTTTTTTTCATCCAGACTAAGTTGACCCATTTTAGGTGTTAACTAAGCAGTAATAAAAGGAGTATTATTGCAATTACAAAATAACAAGAGTGGCATCATTAGTCCTTTACAAGAAACATTTATGGTTTGGGGGCATATTTTTTTACTTGCCGTTTAACAAGTTTGTCAGTTAAAATAACATGTGTTGGGGCGCCTGGTGGTTCAGTCGGTTCAGCATCTGACTTCATGTCATTTTCTCACTGTGGGTGAAATCAAGCCCTGCATCAGGTTGTGTGCTGACAGCTCGGAGCCTGAAGCCTGCTTTGGATTCTATGTCTCCCTCTCTCTCTGCCCCTCCCTGCTAGTATGTGCTCTCTCTCTCTCTTTCTCAAAAATAAACAAACATTAAAAATTTGTTTTAAGTAAAAAAATAGTGTATGTAATTTTTTTATCCAATTACAGAGATTTTCAATTTAGAGAGTTTCTAGGTTTCTTTATACCAAACATCAATTCGGTGATGAGTTTCAATTATCAATTTATATCTTTATTCCCAGTCTACATTTCTTTCTAGCAGCTTGAACAATTATGTCATTCATGGTTTACCTATTTCAACCAGTTGAATTAATAACTTCATTTTTAAATTATTGATTGTATAATATATCAACAAATCAGTTTATTTGACCTTTTCCTTATAAACAATTTTATATAAATCATAAGAATTCAACCAATACAAAATATTTACAACACGAAACAATAATGCTTAAGCTATTTAACCTAACTCCCATTTCCAAAGGTTACCAAAAATAACATTTTCTTACCAGCACATGTGAAAACATATACAAAAACCTAGCTAGATGGAGACATATGTGGATATATAGGTAGATGTTGTATATCCTGTACATATAAGTACATTAAGTTCTACTTTAAGGTCTGCATATAATTTCTAATTTTGCTTCAAAAATTTTCATATAATTCAGTATTTTGAATCATCTTCTGTCACAAATGAATATGCTAAATTATTCAGTGGGTCCTTTAAAAAACTACCTTTTCAATTGTTTAAATCTATTTTAATTAGTCAATAATGTTCTAACTCTTTTACCCTAAAAAGTATTTTTCTCTACTTACATCCTATGGACTTCCTCCATCTATAAAAATACTAGGTTGCTCAAATAACAATGTATTTTCATAAATATTTTCAAAATCTAAAAATGATAAATTAGTCACAATATTGAGTACCTATGATAAGTAAATTTTATGTTCAAATAACAGGTACATGAAGTTTTTATTTTCAACAAAATTTGTTCTAGTCATATGCAAATAATGTATTGAAAATTTTGAATACTCACCCTTTCTCATATATTTAATTTTTCAAATATGTTCTTTTATTCCATAGGCTGAGTTTGTGATTATGTTCTTCACTGTGCAGGTTTTTATCTTGATCAAGTACAAATAGTTCATATTTGCTTTTATTTCCCTTGCCCCTGGAGATGTGCCTAAGAAGTCACTGACACTGATGCCAAAGAGGTTGCTGTCTCTGTGTTCTAGGATTTTGATGGTTTCCTTTATTTCACACTTAAGTATTTCATTTATTTTGAAATTATTTTTGTTCATGATGTAAGAAAGTTGTCCAGTTTCATTCTTATATGTGTTGCTGTCCAGTTTCACAACACAGTTTGTTGAAGAGACTGTCTTTTTTTCCACTGGATATTCTTTCCTACTTTATTGAAGTTTAGTTGACTGTTGAGTTGTGGGTCCATTTCTGGGTTTTATATTCTGTTCTATTGATCTATGTGTCTGTTTTTGTGCTAGTACTATATTGTCTTGATGACTACAGCTTTGTAATGCAGATTGAAATTCAGAATTGTGGTGCATCCAGCTTTACTTTTTGAAATTGCTTTGGCTTTTTGAGGTCTTTTGTGATTCCATACAAATTATAGGATATTTTGTTTAGCTCTGTCAAAAATGCTGGTGGTATTTTGATAGGGACTGAATTTAATGTGTAGATTGCTTTGGGGAGTTTGAACACTTTAACATGTGTTCTTCCATTCCAAGCATGGAATTCCATTGTTTTGTGTCGTTTCCAATTTCATTCATGAGTGTTTTATAATTTTCAGAAGTAGATCTTTTACCTCTTCAGCTGGGTTTATTCCTAGGTATTTTATGGTTTGGGATGCAAATGTAAATGGGATCATTTCCTGATTTCTTTTCCTGTTGCTTCATTATTGATCTATAAATATGCAACAGATTTCTGTATGTTTATTTTGTCTTTTATGACTTTACTGAATTTGTGTATCAGTTCTAGCCAGTTTTGGTACAGTCTTTCAAGTTTTCTACATAGAGTATCA
Source organism: Suricata suricatta (assembly GCF_006229205.1). Lineage (NCBI taxonomy): Eukaryota > Metazoa > Chordata > Mammalia > Carnivora > Herpestidae > Suricata > Suricata suricatta. The sequence goes on along the minus strand of NC_043704.1, from coordinate 37,084,115 downwards.
TTTTGTCTGTGACCAGTGAAATTTTGACTTCTTTGCCTATTATGATGCCTTTTATTTCTTTTTGTTGTATAATTGCTAAGGCTAGGACTTCCAGTATTATGTTAAATAACAATGGTGATAGGGGACATCCCTGGCTTGTTCTTGACTGTAGAAGAAAAAAATCTCTCAGTTTTTTCCATTGAGGATGATATTAGCTGTGGGTTTTTCATATATGGCTTTTATGACATTGAGGTATGTCCTCTCTATCCTACTTTTCTAGGGTTTTTATCAAAAATGGATGCTGTAGTTTCAAAATCTTCTACTGTAGCCATTGAGAGGGTCATATGGTTCTTATCTTTTCTTAATGTAATGCATCACATTAATTGATTCACAATTACTGAACCACCTTTGCAGCCCAGGAAAATCCCACTTGATTATGGTGAATAATTATTTTAATGTACTGTTTGATTTGATTTGTATCTCATTGAGAATATTTTCATTCATGTTTATCAGGTATATTGGCCTGCAATTCTCCTCTATAATAGTATATTAATCTAGTTTTGGAATCAACAGCCAAAAAAAAAAAAAAAGCTACCACCAAATAATCCAGTTAAGAAATGTATAGAATACATGAATAGACATATTTCCAAAGAAAACACACAAATTACTAACAGACACATAAAAAGATACTCAACATTACTCATCATCAAGAAAATACAAATCAAAACCACGATGAGACACCACCCCACACCTGTCGAATGGCTAAAATTAACAACACCAAAACAACAGATATTGGTGAGAAGAAAGGAGAACCTTCTTACCCTGTTGGTGGGAATGCAAACTGGTGCAGCCACCCTGGAAAACAGTAAGAAGGTTCTTCAAAAAGTTAAAAATAGAGCTACTTTATGAACCAAAAATCACACTAGTAGGTAGTTATTCAAAGGATACAGAAATATGGATTCAAAGGGCACAGAAACCCAATATCTTTAGCAACATTATCAGTAACAGTAAAATTATGGAAAGAGCCCAAATGTCCATCAACTGATGAATGAATAAATAAGAGGTGATGTATATATCACCTAGGGTGTATTATGATAAGTGGAATAAGTCAGAGAAGGACAAATACCATATGATTTCACTCATGTGAAATTTAAAAACCAAAACAGATGAACATAGATGAAAGGAAAAAAAATAGAAGGAGGCAAACCATAAAAGACTCTTAACTATGGAGAACACCAGAGGATTGCTGGAGGGGTGGAGGTGGGGGATGGACTAAATAGGCAGTGGATATTAAGGAGGGCACATGTTGTGGCAATCACTAGTTGTTATATGTAAATGATAAACCGCTGAATTCTACTCCTGCACCTAATATTACACTACATATCAACTAACAAGAATTTAAATAAAAACTTAAGAAATAAAAAAAGTTGAAAAAACAATACAAATTTACAAAATTAGAATAGTATATCAATTTTAATAATACTTAGAGAAATCAAAACTGTAAGAAATATGCTTGAGGGGAGCCTGGATGGCTCAGTCGGTTGAGCGTCTGACTTCACCTCAGGTCATGATCTCATGGTTTGTGGGTTTGATCTCCATGTCAGGGTCTGTGCAGACAGCTAGTTCAGAGCCTGAAGCCTGCTTCAGATTCTGTGTCTTTTTCTCTCTCTGCTCCTCCCCTGTTCATGTTCTATATTTCTCTGTCTCTCAAAAATAAGTTAAATGTAAACAAAAATTTTTAAAAAAGAAATATGCTTGAATATGCTAAGCATAATTTTTTTTATGCTACAATCCTGTTGACCCCACTGCAAAATATTTAGATAAGAATTCAAAACTTCCCAGGGCTCCTGGCTGGCTTAGTCAGTAGTTCATGTGATTTTTGATCTCAGGGTTATAAAATTGATCCTCAACTTGGGAGTAGACATTACTTAAAAATAAAATGTTTTTAATAAATAATTCAAAAGCTCCCATTTAACTTCCTTCCATAAAATCTTCACATTGCTTTTGCCTTTTGCAATATGTGAAAGTGATTCCTTAAATTATTGAAGTTATACAATATTCTAGAAAAAAACAATTCCACTATTATTTTCTGGATTAATATTATATGTGCATCATGAAGTGTCTATAACAGTACTTTTTTAGCTATCCATGATTTTAATAATATACCTATTCATAAGTAATTTTTCACTTTTCTAGAAAAATATAATTTTGTTTGAGAAGGTAATTTACTTTCTATGCCATTTACTATTTTCTGTGTTATCATACTATATATCATTCTATGAGTAAGCATGAAAAAATAAGTCAGTTTTCTACATATAAAATAATTTTCAAGGATTATTTAATAGAGAAAATATTAAGGGAAGAATCATTTAAACAGTTCTTTATCCTTTAATATGCTCAGGCACACAAATGTCAACATATTAAGTCTCTGGGTTTTATTAATATAGAATTACACTTTAATACTAACAGGAGACAGGGAGGAGTCTTTAGATAATCAGAAAATTTTTCTAGCTAAGTTAAAAAAAGTAAATGTTTTCTAGTCTCCATTCTTTTTAACTTTTTATTAATCTCTTGATTGAGTTTTTATTTTGTTTTTTTTTAATAGTTTTATTTGATTTTAAAGAGGAGAGAGTGTACATGAGTGGGGGAGAGAGGCAAAGGGAGAGAGAGAATTTTAAGCAGGCTCCACACTCAGTGAGGAGCCTGATACAGGGCTTAATCTCATGACCCTGGGATCATGACCTGAGCCTAAATTAAGAGTCAGATATTTAACCAACTGAGCAAACCAGAGCCCCTTGATTAATTTTTGAATGAAATAAATGCATTTACCTTTCTCTCTTGTCATAAAGAACATAGAAATATAAACATTTTCCTTTGTGCTGTTTCAAGAACTATAAGTGTACTTTATTGATAATTCCTCAACTCCCAGATGATTATTTACTCAAAAGACTTCTCAGTGTCACAATAAATGTCAATCTTTTTCATTATCCAGAGGAACCTTCTTAAACATGTTATCTTAAATGCTTAAACATTAACTTTCTATATATGATTCATAGTGAAATTTTACTGTATTGTAATGTAATTAAAATTTTTATAATAGGCCAAATACATATTTGACATAAAATAATTTTGTTCATATTTCAGTTTTCAAAGTTATTTCTGAGGAAATTCATGGCACTGTAAGGTTTATGAGGAGAAGAGTAATTTTTATCAGTGATATACACACATTAAGCTATACAGCTATTATAAATATATTGCTTTATTTCATTAAGACAACATCAAATATCTTCTTTTTATATATAATATTATTCATATTATATAAAGTAGAGGATATGTAATCAAAATTATTACTTTCCTCCTCACAGATATACATCATTTGGGAAGGATTAGTTGAAAGATAATTTTTTTTTAATTTGCTAATTCATGTGTCTCTAAAATGGGTAAATACATAAATAAGTCCTGGAAAATAAATGCAAATGAATCTCTTCCAAGTGGGAGAGTGTATACTTCATAAGTGGGGCTATTAAATAGATGCTTCCCACTACGAGTAAAAAACATCTGACTCAAAGCACTTAACTATTAAAATTTGTTTATTATGACTACAAGTTTAGCTAGAGGGTCAGTATCTGTTATTGAGGATCTGTTCAATTTTTCCCAGTTCACCCCTCTTATCTCTGTGTTGCACTTTGGCTTCTTCCTGATAATATCTACCTCTCTTTTATGTCCATAAGATGAGAAGGAGCCTTCCCTACACGGGCTGAGTAAGACTTCTTTTATCTGGCTTGGTTCACCTAGGTCACATGTCCATTTATTGGCTAGAACAATCCCTAGGTGCATATCATTTGTTAATGGGTTTAAGCTTGTTTGGTTTTTTTCTAAACCAATTATCAGCAAGAGAAATCAGATTATCATAATTAGCCAAAGCTAAAGAGGACTCACTCTTGGACATGGATAAATGGTCAGTTTCTCTTGAATTCTATACATTGCATAAGCAAAAACTAAGTAAAATTGAAATTCAGCTGAAAAAAAAAATAGATGCTCCTGAGTAATGAAGAGTGCTTACATACCACATGACTCAGAAGTTCTTCTAAGTATATAATCAAAAGAATTAAAAACAGGCACTCAAATTCTATACAAAAATTTTCATAGCAGCACCATGCATGATAGCACAAAGGTGCAAAAGGTAGGGAAATAAAGAGAAAAATCTACAAACAGATAAATGGATAAACAAACATAGCATACGTACACAATGAAATACTATTCAGCCATAGAAGAGAATGAAGTAGAATGAATGAAGACGTTATGCTAACTTAAAGAAGTCAGACACAAAATTTACATATTATAGGACTCTGTTTATATGAAATATATATCCAAAACGACTGAGTCTATAAGAACAGAGAGCTGATTGGTTGTTGTCAGCGAGAGGGGTCAGTTGGAAACGGAAAGTGACTCCTTAATGAGTATGACGTTTTGTTTTCAGGCGATGAAAATGTTTTGAAACATGATAGAGTTGGTGGTTGCACAGCATTATGTAGTTACTAAACACAAGTGTACACTTTCAAATGCTTAGTTTTAAGTGATGTGAATTTTACTTCAATAAAAATATTTAAATTTATATAGGACATTATGAAAAAAGTACCCCCACATAGGGGACACTTGATATTCTTTTTCAGGCTTTTTGTTACAGTATACTCAGTATTTTTTAAAATCATTTTTAATATTTTGAATAAAGTTGGAAGCTTGTGTTATGTGAAATGTTTCAGTAATGAAAATAAATAAAACACTTTCAGAAGGAATTCACCATGTGGAGCAACCAGTTTCTAGCTCTACTCTTACAAAAGTAATTTTGTGATTATTCTTGACGCTGTGCTGTGTTTACAGTGCTTGTTAATGGCCACCTCAGTCCACAAGTTATATGTTACAGTTGTAAATATGGGACAGATGGGTATCCCTCATATTAAATGTTTCTGATGTATGTGGATGTGGGGAAGGAGGATGTTTGGAGGGGTAGTGAGTGACAGTAGAACAAGGGATAGAGTTTTATTATTTGAAGAAATCTTTTCCACAGTACTAAGTAAATAAGTAAAAAGGCTGCAGGAAATATTTAGAATAGTAGGATAGGAGAATAAAACCACTTTATGAATCAGAGATAATGCAGATAGAAGATAGACAATGCAGATCATATATTAAGACAATATATTGAACATAAAACAAGTCATTTTTAAATAATTAAAACAGTACATATTTGTGATAAAAAATATTGAAAAGAAGAAAGAAAACAAATCAAAAATAAAGGCATCACACAGATGTAGTAAAATAATTTTACTTGTTTCCTCCAGGCATATAATTGTGCACATTTTATATATGTGATTATATTTGACTATGAATGGAAATCAAATTATACACAATATTTTTAAGCTTAAACATGAGTAGCTTATGCAATATTTCGTATAAAAATGTTGTAAGGGCTATATATCATTCAAGAATATTTTATGGGCTTCTTTTTTGTGTGTGTGACTTTAATTTGAAAACCTCCTATTAGGTTTTTCAAAAGTTTTTAGTATGTTGACATTGCACACCTTCAACAAACAGCCTTGCTAAAATCTCTTTCTCCATCTCTAGCCCTCACTATTTCCTTTTTACGTACACGTAGATAATGAAATACTAAGTAACAAGTACATAGGACATTTTAATAACTTTTTATAAATACTGTTAATTCTTCTCTAAGAAATATATAAAAATCTATATCTGAATCAAAACAACATATAAATCTCCCTTGTACTCTACCCTGCCAGCATTTTGTGTTTTTATTTTTAATGATGTCTAATTTGACACATTTTAAAGTGGGATCATATTTAATTAGCAGCTGTTTGATATGTGATATGTGAGGCTAGTTTTTTCTCAGTATCTTTATTGAATAATTATACCTTGTGTTATTTTTCACTTTGTGTCCTCCAATTTTTTAATAATAAATCATATTTTTAATTTTGAAATAGTTTTCATATTCTACATATCAAGGTTTTCTGTTTATTACAACAAATATTAATCCAAATGTTAAAATAAAAATAAGTGTCAGCATATAATATTGCCACAGATATAGCACAATTGCAATTCTTTTACCTTATTAGTAGGACTGAAAAAATAAAACCTCTACCTTAAAAAACAATTTGACAGTTTTTTCACATTTTAACCTACCCTATCATACAGCCATTCCACTCAGGTTTATTAAGGAGAAATGTAAATAGGGGTTAATAAAATATCCTTCATAAAAATGTTATAGGTAGCATTATTCATACGAATCAAAAACTAGAAACAACCTAACTGTCCATCAACCTGACAAAGGATATATGAAATATATATCTATATAATGGAGTATTACCCAGCAACCAAAAAAAAAAAAAATGTCAGGAGCAGCTACAAGGCTCAGTTGGTTAAGCGTCCACCTCTTGATTTAGCCTCAAATCATGATCTCACAATTGGTAAGAAGGAGCCCCATTCCACACTCTGTGCCGACAGCACAGAACTTGTTTGGGATTCTCTCTCTCTCTCCCTGTCTCTCTGTCCCTGCTCTGCTCATATGGGTACATGTGCTCTCTCTCTCTCAAGCTCTCGCTCCCTTAAAACAAATAAATTTTAAAAAAGAACAAGTCACTGATAGAACAGAATGGATGGACTTCTCAGATGTTATTCTGAGTTTGATACAAAAGAGCACATTTTATGATTACATTTTCATGAATATCATGCAGAAACAAAACTAATGTATACTATCCAAGATCGCAACTATGGATGCCTCTTGTGTGAAACTTGACTTTAAAAGATGCACAAGAAAATTTTCTCATGTAATGGAGATGTTCTAATCTTGACTTCAGCATGGCTTATTGGTTATATATATTTGTCAAAAGACATCAAAATGAACACTTACGATACATGTATTTCATTTCATTTAAATTACTAAAAACCAAATTAAATTTAAAAATAAAATAATGTCTAGAAACATCTGGAAAAATGGGATGGGGCTTCCCTCTGATTCTTGCATTTATAAAATCTATTTCAGAACATTTTAAAGTTCCTAAGTATTTTTTATACCTAGTGTGTCTTCTAAATCCATCTTCTTCCAAAGGATGCACTAAGAATTTTTAAAAGATATAGATAATATAGATACAGACAAAAGATTGGGAGGCAAGCCTCAATTAATTCCTAGGATCTCTTTCTAGTTGCATTTGATAATTTGTAGTTAGCAAGGTATACTCTTTGAAAGATATTATGAGTTATAGCCATGAAATACATTGACCATCTAGTTTAGTTTTAAATAATGTTACATTTCACAAACCAATCATTTTAATTTCCTTTTTAGCTCAATTTAACATTTTTATGACTAATCATAAAAATTGCAAGCTTACTCTAATTCATTTCTTATGTCATTAAAGCATAAAAATATTGTAAAATTTACCTTGTACTTCGTAGGCCTGCCTGTGAAAACTGCCTATTATGGTGGAATATTTTTAATCTTAAAAATAAATTACTTAAGGAAAAATGATGTTATTTTAATTTCTTGTTCTTCTTCCTTTTTTTTGACATCAAAATGTTAATGCCTATGAAATTTTACTTCATATGTCCCTTAATATTTTTTCCAGTTTTAATGTGCAGAAAACTTTAGATTTTTCCTGCTATGTATCTCTTGTGTTTGAGTTCTATTGTCTAATAATCAAGAATCTATTCCATTCAGGCACCCACAGATTAATAAATAAAAATTCACCTGAATGCTCCTATTTGTTTTAATTATGATGAAATATTTCATGAAATACTTGTTTGCAGGTTGATACAGTCACATTTTTCAGTAAAGTAGAGCAAAAAGGAAAGAGTAGGCATACTTGAATAATTATGCTATGTTTGTCACCTTTCAAACAGGAAGAATATATACACTCAAACTGTCAACAATTTAATAAAATGCCGTTCCCTAGACAAAGTCTAGGAAAAGCAGAAGAGACAGCGCAGTACAATAGGAGGCAGGATGATTACCTTGGTCTTGAACAGGTAAACATGATATTACCAGAACCAGAGGGGGCTCCTGAATAGAAAGTGCTGCATGACAGGAGCTACAACTGTCTGGAGACAGAAATGACCAAACTGAGGCAGCAAATTTGGTAGCAATTCCTGGGAATAATACCTTCGCTTCCTTCTACTCCCAGTCTCTGGTTCCCTGTAGGTACCAATGAGGCAAACCCGAATCAAATTCAGAGAGCAAGGAGTCCTTGACACTCTCCTAACTTTAGCCTCCCAAGCCACAGAGCAAGGTGGAGAGAGGTGGAGATGCAGTACATATTTACTTTTCTTTTAAACTTTTTTTTAATGTTTATTTATTTTTGAGAAAGAGACACACACAGAGGGTGAGCAGGGGAGGGTCAGAGAGAGAGAGAGAGAGAGAGGGAGAGAAAGAGAGAGAGAGAGAGAGAGAGAGAGAGAGAGAGACACAATCAGAAGCAGGCTCCAGGATCTGAGCTGTCAGCACAGAGCCTGAGGTGGAGCTCAAACCCACGAACTGTGAGATCATGACCTGAGCTGAAGTCACCTGCTTAACCGACTGAGCCACCCAGGTGCCTCCATATTTACTTTTCTCAAGTAACTATTAATTAGTTCAGTTTTCATTCCAGATCTTTCCTCAGTTCAAATTCATTTACATTACCTAAACTTGATATGAAAATAGAATAGTTTTGAATTAATGAGTTCCATTCACTCAAATTTCTACTTAAAAGATACTAGAGAAACTATTTTTTTTTCTTTTGAAGGAGCATTGTGGTTTCAGTAGAAACAACATACACACTACCATTCTTGATATATAACAGGAGATTTTGCCATTATTCTATACCTGGGATTTAAGAATCTAAAATAAGGGATCATGTTTATATGAGGTTAAGGAAAAATAATACCTTTGTTTGGTCTGTTCAGTCACCAAAAAAGCTCAAAATAAAAAAAAGGACCTTATGCAGAAGACAACTGTACAGTATCATTGGGAATCAGATGATCAAGAAATAGTCATTTCCTAATACCTCTCTCTGCAAGAAAAGTAAGAACTGTAGTTATTTCGTCTGAGAATGGGAGATGGAAAGAAAACAGGGGCTAATCACCATTCACCTTATATCCATATGCAATTTATGACAGATTTTTACAGTAATTTTCTTTTTTTTTTGTTTTATTTATTTTTGAGACAGAGAGAGACAGAGAATGAGCAGGGAGGGGCAGAAAGAGAGGGAGACACAGAATCCGAAGCAGGCTCCAGGCTCTGAGCTGTCAGCACAAAACCCGATGTGGGCTCAAACCCATGAATGTGAGATCATGACCCGAGCTGAAGTCGGAGGCTTAACTGACTAAGCCACCCAGGTGCCCCTACAGTAATTTTCATTTATTCAAGATATTTCTGCCCATTTCCTTTTTCCTTTTTAGATTTCATCATAGCTGATATATGGAAAAAAATAATGAAAAAAAAAAGCCTATCTTGGGTTTTCATCATTGTTTTCCTTATGATACACATGTAATTGGCAAATAGACAACTTAATACTGAAAAATCATGAAATAATCTAAGAAAAAATAAGAACCTTGACTTTCCTGTTTGAATTTCCACCAGCAATTTATATGTGAATATTTAATTTGGTAATTTTTCAAAAAGTTATTTAAATATTCTAATAAAACATTTTTTCACATTGAAAGAAAATAAGTGATTATCTCTAATGAGCCTTATGAAATGTAGGATATATACACCACACTAAAAATCTCACATACTATAAACAATTTTAAAATAACAAGTTGGATAAGTAGTTATAGACACCCAGTGTAAAACTTTGTTTTTATATATAAGAATTTAGCAAAATATGAAAAAAGGAAATGTCCAAAATCAATCAGATATTTAATAAATATTGACTCAAGTATGTCCCTGGTACACATTATATAAACATATGAAATATAATAATACCTGTAAATGTTGATTCATCATTTGGATCTGCATACATTCACACACACACCTAGTCCATACCCACATATATTTATTACAGTACCCAATAGTAGGATTATGTAAGTACTACTTCATACACTTGACCAATAAATGATTGTGCCACATTGCTGTATTGCACTTTCTTTAGTTTGAGGGCTATTTGTCCATCCGTGTCCTCACTCAAGTTCTCTCATGCTGCCACTCATTTGCATTGTGGTGAATGACCTCCAGAAAAAGTGAAAGTGCTTTCACTGCTGCAAAAGTGCTTAGCAAGATATCACACTAAAAATAAAAAATGAGAACTTTATGATTTCTTGAAGTGGGTAAAAACCTACAAGGTGAGTCACAGTGAAGATATGGTAAATCTCAGAAATGGAATAGGAAGGAATTGGTGACAGATTTTGAAAAAGTGTGTTCTGTGAAAGCAAGCAGGAGAAACTGCAGTTAAAAGCAGATCACCACTGCAGCAATTTAAAAAGAGACAGAAATTCCTATTAATGAATTACCATGTTAGGAACACATATCCTTATGCACGATGCTGGTATTTCACATGTAGTTGAATTTAATTAGCACTTTTTTTTAAGTAAAGTGACACCCTCACTAACAAAGAGAGGGGCTTTATTTCTTAAAATAAACACATTCTATTGAAGGAAGATATAGTTATACTAAACTGTATTTATCCCTCATCCTGTTGAATGAAACATATTTAATTATTTTTCAGAATATACTTCATGTACCTTTTATGTTTTACAACCCACTATATTCAGAGGTGAGTGACCCTCGTAAACTTTACAACTAAAATATCCATTATATATGTAAATATTGTTTCCACATTGTACTTTTTAGTTATTGTCAACTGCTTCTCTTGATAATCCTCTGCCTAATGACAGTCTTTAGAAACTCTAAATTCATAATCCACATAGAGCCACACTCACTTTCTTCCTGACACTTTCCTGCATTACTCCAGTTATTAGTGGTTAGATCATTAGTGACTTCAGTTCAGAAAATAAATACATCTCTATACTTCATATAATAAAACAAACAAAAGTCATTCTTATATAGTTTTTATTTTATGTTTACAGTTACTTCCCTCAAAGACTTCTTCAAAGTTCCTCAGACTGTGTGTTGCAAATACATCTCTTACACCTGGGTTGCTCAGCTAGTTGAGCCTCTGACTCTATTTCAGCTCAGGTCATGAACCCAGGGTCGTGGGGTTGAGCCCTGCATCAGGCTTCATGTTCAGCTTAAGATTCTCTATCTCTCTCTCATTCTCTCTTTCTTCGTCTACTCCTCCTTCACACTCACTCTCTTTCTCTAAAATAAAAAAAAATATATATATATAACCATTTAAAAAAAATGAAAACAAAATGTGCCTTTTACTGCTTATTGTATAGTGAGTACATAGTGTGCAATCATAAGTATTTAGCTCAATAATAAAGTGCTCTAAAAGGGAGTAGTCTAGTGAGGAATTTGGAGTTTGAGATATTTGGGGGATTGGATAACAAGAAACTAATAAGAATGGGAAATGATTTTGTATACTGAAAATAAAAGCTCTCAGCAAGTTTTATTTTTCAAATTCTATAAGATTGGAACCCTTTGATTGATCTTTCTTTCAGAGAATACTTGAAAATATATTAGTTGAAACTTAAAGAAAAAAAAAAAAGACAAATATGTTTCCCAGTATGCAGCAACCCTTTGGATCTAGCCCGGAAGAGTAATCTCTGAGAACCCAGCGTGGTGCTGTACCAGTAGCCCAGAGTAGATGTGCTATCTGCCCTTTCTCAACAGTCCACGTGTGGTGTCCTTGTGTCTGGTTGTTTTGTTTATTTGATTGGTGCTTTGGTCAGGATTTCAATGTATCTTCAGATGCAAAATTTAGGAATTGTTGTCTGAAATGCCCTGCTGACAGGCTGGACCTCTGTTCTGACGGTTGTGCAGCCGTGAGGTAGGAACAGAGGCGGGAGGTGATCTGATCCAGGTTTTACTAGGCTTCCTCTCGATGCCAAGTAGATAGCAGCCTGTGTGATGAGGGTGCAGGGAGCTATGGTAGCCATGAGAAGACCAGGAGGAAGCTGCTTCAGCACTCCAGGCAAGTGGTAGTAATGGACCGGCCACAGGGGAGCTGTGCAGATGGGAGAAGTGTTGGGTCAGATTTTTGAAGTGAGAGAGAAAGAGAAAACCCTGAGGCTTTGGGTCTTATCACCCAGAAGGGTAGAAGCACCATCAGCTGAGATGGGCAAGTTGGTGATAGACATAACTCAGATTGGATTTGGGGATTTTATTTGTGGCCATGGGAAGAATCTGAGATGTTCCAGAGAACAGTGAGTGGAGGTGTCAGGTGAGCTGCTGGAGACAGGACCGGACTTCTGTGGAGGGTTTGAGGATGGAAACATCTAGACTGCAGGAGGAGTAGCTGGCAGGAGGCGGGGGAGGGGAGTGCAGCCCCCAGACCAGGCCCAGAGCTTTGATGGCACCTCTCTGACCCCTACCTGTTGCTGCTGTGGGTTGACCCAGTAATCACAGGGACTTTAGGAGAGAGCAGACAGACACTTTGGCACCCAGTCCCTGTTATTTCCTCTGAGTTGAGGAATTAGGTAGGAAGGAATGTAGGAGGAAGATCTGTGGGGGCCTAGCTGCATGTCCTTGGGAAGGAGGCTGTTCGTGGACTTGGCTCTCCCCGTGTGGCAGGGGCACGTGAACTTTGAGGACGTGGCCGCGTACTTCTCCCAGGAGGAGTAGGGCTCCTTCATGAGGCTCAGAGGCTCCTGTACCGCGATGTGATGCTGGAGAACTTGACACTTATGGCCTCACTGGGATATGAATCTTCCACATCCCGCACGGATGCCTCCCTGGAGCTGGGCACCCAGCCCTGGGTATCTGACTGGGCATACCTCACTCCAGCCAGGACCAGAGAGGCTCAGGGTTGTTGGCATGGAGCAGAAGGTGAGGAGATAGCTTTTGAGCAGAACATTTCTGTGGGAGTGTCACAGGTCAGGACTCCCAAGGCAGACCCTTCTACCCAGAAGGCCCACCCCTGTGAGACTTGTGGCCTGCTCTTGAAGGACATTTTGCACTCGGCTCAGCACCTGAGGACACACCCTGGGCAGAAATCCTACACGTGTGGGGCATGTGGGAAACAGTTCTGGTTCAGTGCAAACCTTCAGCCCCAGAGGCAGCACAGCAGAGGGGAACCCTTCAGAGGGGACTAGAGTGGCACCTTGCTTGTGAATAGCTGTCCTGTCGAAGCATCGGAGATGCCTTTTATTAGAGGGAAGGGTTACAAGGACTTCCCACGAGCTCAAGCATTTTTCAGCGCCACGCCCCTCATAGTAATTGGAAGCCAAACAGTAACGCCAAATGTGTGGATGCCTTTCACAGTGGACAAAGGCATTACGAGTGCAGTGAATGTGGGAAGGTCTTCAGCCGCAAAGACTCACTTGTCCAGCACCAGAGAGTCCACACTGGTGAAAGGCCATATGAGTGTGGCATATGTGGGAAAGTTTTCAATCATAGCTCCAACCTTATTGTACACCAGAGAGTTCACACTGGAGCAAGGCCTTACAAGTGCAGCGAGTGTGGGAAAGCCTACAGCCACAAGTCCACACTTGTTCAGCATGAGAACATTCACACTGGAGAAAGGCCTTACGAGTACAGTGAGTGTGGGAAATACTTTGGTCACAAATACAGACTCATCAAACACTGGAGCTTGCATGCTGGGGCAAGGCCCTATGAGTGCATTGAATGTGGGAAGTTCTTCAGCCAGAGCTCTGACCTTATTGCGCACCAGAGAGTTCACAATGGTGAAAAGCCCTATGTGTGCAGCGACTGTGGAAGAGCCTTTAGCTACAAACATGTACTTGTTCAGCACCATAGAATTCACACTGGAGAAAGGCCATATAAGTGCAGTGAGTGCGGGAAGGCCTTCAGGCAAAGAGCTTCACTCATCCGACATTGGAAAGTTCACACTGGAGAAAGGCCTTAGGATAGCAGGGAGTATGCCATTTCCTTGTGCAACATAGCAACTGGCACTAAAGAGGAGCTCTGAGAGTAGCCTTCTGTGAGTAGTCCTCAGCTGGCAGTTGAACCTCATATGTTTTAGCGTCCACCCTGGGGAAGTTCTGAGTAGGAAGCTTTCTGGAGCAATGTTGTACTTTATAACCTGCCCAGGATTCTGTCACCACCAGTGTCTCTGAAGAAAAACCAGCCATGTATGGAAGGGCAGAGCCCCACGTTGTGCAAAAGTCACCCCAACATGCTCTAATAGGCAGATCTCTGCTGCTCCTCCCTTTCCTAGAGGAATCCTCAGTAGCTAGAGTCCATTAAAAGTCCTCACTTCTTCCTGCCTTTGCCTCCGGCGGCTGGTTTAAGCAAGGACATGATCCAGTTTTGGTCAGAAGCTTACCAGCTTTGTTCTACTGGCTGATTGCAGAGAGGGTTTCCATTTTTCATCAACGTTGTTAGTCCCATTTTGCACTTGCGATGGATATGTCCCTACTTAGGGAATTGCCTGTGTCACACTGTTCTGGTTTGGCAACCAACACCTTAGTTTCTCAACTACCTTCAGTCTTGGGAATTCTGTTCACTTCGTGGGTTGTATTGAGAACAGAATTGGGCTCTGCCAGCCTGAAGGGAGGAACAGCTTTTGTGAGAACTCCAAATGTGGGGACTCAGTGGTGGTAGCAAAATGCCAAAGAACAACTCTCATTTTAGTTTTAGCCTAACTTGCATCACTGCTCAAGGCCTCCTGTGAAAGAATACTCATCTTGTGGGCCTAATCGATTGGCCTGTGTGCCAAGATTATTTGTGTGATCAAGGTCAGTCTGAGGAGCGGGCAGTCATGTCAGTCTCTTGTGTCTCTGGGAGCCATTTGAATTGGTTCCCTTGTTCCAGAGGGATGTTTGATGTTCCCATATTTTCTTGACAACTCTGCCCCATAGGACCTTCGAATCTCTCTGAAATCTATTATTAGTAGGAAGATGTCCCTGTCCCCTAAAAAGACTAGGTAGGAATCCTAATTGGTACAGGGACACTGATTAATAGGGAATTGGAAGCAAACTCTAGGGAATCTGACTCTTCCAGGGGTATATCCACATGTTTCCGTCACTATGGCTTTGGCATAAGGGTTTATGGAAATTCTTGGGATTCCCATTTTGTGTCTCATGGCTAGTCACTGTCAGAACAATCAACCTACACTTTCTGCAATAAACTACATATTTATAGTATGCAATTTGATTAGTTTGATAACATATTTGTGCCTGTGAAGCAAAGTTTTCTGATTTGCCTTCCAATCCCTCTCCTTACCCATTCCCAGGAACCCCCCATCTTGCTTTTTTCCCCCTGCATATTTCATTTCCTAGAAGTTTATGTAGATGGAAAAATAAATGTCTATAGATAACACTTTAAAAAAATAAGTCAGCAAGTATATCTCTAACTTGTTTAACTATAGTTCATTTTATATATGCATTATACTTTATTTAAATCAATCATCTTTGATGGAAGTTCACATAGCTTATTACATATATATTCATGCAAAAATACTTGTAAAATAGACTACTAGAATTGGCAAGAAAGTAAAACAAAGTAAGAAAGAGGCTTGATTATTGAGTTGATTATAACCTATAAACCCTGAATTTAAGAAACTTGCAGTGTTTGAGGTAATAATCAATATGACTGAGATCCCATTTAAAGGACTTTTTAAATTTTTTTTGACATATGCAGAATAGATTAGGAGGGACAGTGTCATGTTTTGTTTTCCTTCTGTTAGACCTTTCTTATTTCCTTCCTTCCTTCTCCCTTCCTTTCTTTATTCCTTCTTTCCTCCCTTCCTTCCTTCTTGTATTCTTTCCTGCCTAGTTCCCTCTCTGCCTCTTCCTCTTTCTTTGACTTTATGTATTTCTTTCTTTGATACATTGTATTTTTCTTTTAATTCAGTTTAATATCAGGATATCTCATTTTAATATATTAGATGTAATAAGTACACCTTTATGTAATATTGTATATACAATAAATATGTAAGTACATCTTTTCCACAATGAAGTGATAAGTGGCTTTTCTAAATGTTGGGGGCTATCTGAACTTACCGGTAAAGGGAAAATTCCTGGTGAGGATATGGCAAGTTTGCACAATCTCTTGCCCCCAGACAACTCCCAAGATCTACCCTCTTGAAACTTTCATTTATGCTTGGACACCAAACCTCAGATTGCTGAGTAGTGTCTCTGTCTCTCTTCTTTCTCCCCTTTGCCCATTTTGTTTCTTAAATTCCACACATGAGTGAAATCATATGGTGTTTGTCTTTCTCCGATTGATTTTGTTTAGAAGAGTACTATCTAGCTTCAACCATTTCACTGCAAATGTCGAGATTTCATTCTTTTTCGTTGCTCAGGGATATTCCGTTGTGTGTATCCAGTTGATGGACACCTGGGATATTTTCATAATTTAGCTTTTGCAGATAATGCTGCTATAAACATTAGGGTTCGTGCATCACTTTGAATTACTAATTTTGTATTATTTGGTTAAATACTTGGTAGGGGAATTGCAGGATTTAGGGTAATTCCATTTTTTTTTTAAATTTTTAACGTTTTTATTATTGAGAGACAGAGCGTGAGCATGGGAAGGACAGAGAGAGGAGGAGACACAGAATCTGAGGAGGCTCCAGGATCTAAGCTGTCAGCACAGAGCTCACCGCAGGACTCAGACTCACAAACCGTGAGATCATGACCTGAGCTGAAGTCGTCACTTAACCGACTAAGCCACCAGGTGCCCGGGATAATTCCATTTTTAACTTTTTGAGGGATCTCCATACTGTTTTCCAGAGTGGCTGCACCAGTTTGTATTCCAACCAATAGTGCAAGAGGGTTCCCCTTTCTCCACATCCTTGCCAATACTTGGGTTGTTGATATTAGACATTCTGACAGGTGTGAGGTTATTTCTCATTATAGTTTTGATATGAATTTCCCAGATGATCAGCGATGTCAAGCATCTTTCCATGTGTCATTTGGCCATATGTTTGTCTTCTTTGGAAAAATGTCTGTTCATATCTTCTGCCCATTTATTATTGGATTATTTATTTTGAGGAAGTTGAGTTGTATAAGTTCTTTATATATTATGGATAATAACATTTATCAGATATCTCATTTGCCATATCTGATATCTTCTGCCATTATATAGGCTGCCTTTTAGTTTTATTGCTTATCTCCTTCACTGTGCCCAAGCTTTTTATTTTGATAAAGTCCCAGTTGTTTATTAATGCTTTTGCTCCCCTTGCCTCAGGAGACATATCTAGAAAGTAGTTACCACAGAGCATGTCAAAGAATTTACTGCCTGTGTTCTTTTCTAGAAGTTTTATGGTTATAGTTTTAGGTTTCACATTTAGGTCTTTAATTCCTTTTGAATTTATATTTTTGTATAATGTAAGAAAGTGATCCAGTGTCTTTCTTTTACAATTTTCTACTGTTCAGTTTTCCCAAAAGCATTTATTGAAGAGAATTTTTCTCATTGAATATTCTTCCCTGCTTTTCAAAAATTAATTGACCATATAATTATGGATTAATTTCTGGATTTTCTATTCTGCTCTCTTGATCTAATATCTATTTTGTGCCAATACCATACTATTTTGATTGTTACAGCTTTGCAATATAACTTGAAGTCCAGAATTGAGATGCCTCCAGCTGTTTTTTTTTTTCCCTCAAGGATGCTTATGCAATTTGGGGTCTTTTGTGGTTCCATACAAATTTTACAATTGTTTGTTCTAGCTCTGTGAAAAATACTGGTGGAATTGTATTAAATATATAGATTGCTTCAGGTAGTAGAGACATTTTAACAATATTTGTTCTTCTGATCCATGAGCATGGAGTGTCTTTCCATTTCTTTATGTCATCTCACTGTCTTTGACCTGTGTTCTATAGTTTTCAGAGTACAGATCTTTCACCTCTTTGGTTAGATTTATTTATTATTTATGTTATTAGATATTTTACTATTAGATATCTTATTATTATTGGTGCAATTGTAAATGGGATCAATTCCTTTATTTCCTTTTCTGCTGTTTCATTACTTGTGTATAGGAATGCAGTGGATTTCTTGCATTGATTGATTTTGTATCCTGTAACTTTACTGAGTTTATCAGTACTAGCAGTTTTTTGGTGGATGCTTGTTTTTTTTTTATATAAAATGTCATGCCATCTGTGAGCAGTTGACTTATTCCTTGCCTATTTGGATGCCTTGTATTCTTTTCTGTTGTCTGATTGCTGTGGCTAGGACTTCTAGTACTATATTAAATAAAAGTGGTTACAGTGGATAGAAATGTCTTTTTGGTGACCATCAAACAAAGGATCTCATTTTTTCTCCACTTTGGATGATGTTAACTAAGTTTTTCATATATGACATTTATTATTTTGATGTATGTTCTCAGTAAATCTTTTTGGTTGAGGATTTTTATAATCAATGGCTATTGTATTTTGCCAAATGCTTTTTCTGCATCTATTCAAGTGATCATATCATTCTTATCTTTTCTTTCTTTAATGTGGGGTACCATGCTGATTTATTTTTGAATATTGAACCATCCTTTCAACCCAGGACTAAATCCCACTTGATTATGGTGAGTGATTTTATAAATGTATTGTTGGGTGTGATTTTCTACTATTTTGTTGACAATTTTTGCTTTTATGTTCATCAGAGATATTGACTGATAGTTCTCTTCTTTGTGGTGTCTTTATCTGATTTTGGTATCAAGGTAATGTTGGCCTAATAGAATAAATTTGAAAGTTTTTCTTTTATTTCTATTTTTTGGAATAATTTGAAAATAATAGGTATTAACTATCCCTTAAATGTTTGGTAGAATTTGCCTGTGAAGCCATCTGGTCCTGGACTTTTGTTTGTTTGGGTATTTTTTGATTACTGCTTGAATTTATATGCTGGTAATAGGCTGTTCTGTTCAAGTTTTATATTTCTTTCTGTTTCAGTTTTACAAATTTTTTTCTTTTTAGGAATTTTTCCATTTCTTTTAGATTGTTCCATTTTTTGGTATATAGTTTTCCATACTATTCTTTTATAATCCTTTGTATTTGTGTGGTGTTGATGATTATTTCTCTTCTCTCATTTATGATTTTATTTACTTGGGTCCTTTTCTTTTCTTTTTGGTAGATCTAACTAGACTTTTACCATTATTTTTACAATTATTTCAGATCTTTCTTGCTTCCTGGGGTAAGCCTATATAACATCCCTCTTATGAGCACTTTTGCTGTATCCTAAAGTTTTGGACAATTGTATTTCTATTTTCATTTTTTTCCATGTATCTTTTTTTTTTATATTTCTTCTTTGATTTGCTTGTTGGCCCATTCATTGTTTAATAGCATCTAGTTTTATCTCTGTGGTACACTCTGGGACTGGAGTTCTCTCTTGTCCAGAAAAAGTGTGGAAACAGGATTGAAATGCAAGAGAGATTAATGTCCAGGAGAAGACAAGAGCCTCCATTTAAGGGTCCTTACTCTGTTTTTGTTAAGATCCGAAGGCTTACAGGGTGATGGACATACAAAAAGAGACAAGGAAACCATGAAAATTAACTCATGGCATGAGAGAAAGGGGATTTTGAAGATATGTGGTGTTATGGGTTTGTGTCAATACAAAACAAAATCCTGGCTCTGGGAAGAAGGTTGTTTACAGCAGACACAAGGAGCCATCTCTGTTTACATAAGCTGGCCCAGAGGACAAGAGAGAACATGCTACCCAGAGTCAACAAGGTACCTTTCTTTTGCTAATTAGCTCCTATGGGTGCAACTTCACCCTGGTGTGGTCTATAGCCCTTTTTACCTGCTTACCTAATTTGGTCCTTCCTTCCTGTCAAAGCAGCTTTCTGCAATGGTACTAAATTGAGGGGCCTTAGAACCCTAAAACCTAATCTTGTTTACCTCATTTTTAATGCTTTCATTTTGAGGATTTTCTATTCCTATATCTTTGTCCCATGGCGGGTGGAGGTGGGGACTTTGCCCTGTTTACCTAATGTTTTTTATCTAATCTTGGATGTGTTCACCCAGTGGCTCTCTCTTTCCTTATGCCTTATTAATCCATTGGTACAAACTCAGGGAATTCTTAAGCTTATTCCCCACAAATCTCCATGTGTTTGTGGTCTTTCCAGACTTTTAATTCTGGTTCATTTCTAGTTTCATAGTGTTGTGGTCAGAAAAAATGCAGGGTATGGCTTTAATCTTCTTGTATTTTAGAGCCCTGAATTGTGATCTAATCTGTGATCTATTCTGAAGAATGTTTAATGAGTAATTGAAAAGAATGTGTGTTTTGCTATTTTAGGATAGAGTGTTCTGAATATTTTAGTTAAGTCCATTTGGTCCACTGTGTCTTTTAAGGCCATCATTTCCTTTTGATTAACTCATTAGATTATCTGTCCATTGATGTAAGTGGGGTATTAAACTTCCCTACTATTATTGTATTTTTACCAATTAGTTCCTTTATATTTGTTATTAATTGTTTAATATATTTGGGTGCCTTCATGTTGGGTACATAAATATTTATAATTATTATATATTCTTGTTAGATTGTCCCTTTATGATTATATAGTGCCCTTATCTATCTTTTGTTACAGTCTTTTAAAAAAAAATTTAGTTGGTCTGATGTAAGTATTGATATTCTAACTTTTGTTTGATACCCATTTGGATGAAAAATATATCTCCATTCCTTCACCTGTATTCCTTAGGTGTCTTTAGTTGTAAAATGAGTCTTTTATCGGCAGCATATAGATGGATCTTGTTTTTTAATCCATTCTGACACCCTATGTATTTTCATTGGAGTAGTTATTCCATTTATATTCAGAATAATTATTGATAGATACGTGTTTACTGAAGTTGTATTACTTGTTTGTGTTGTATCTGGAGATTTTCTCTGATCCTTTCTTGTCTTTCAGGTTTTGCTGATTTTCTTTTCTGATATATTTGGATTTCTCTCTCCATATTATTTGCATGTTTACTAGTGGGTTTTGACATATGTTTACCATTAGGTTTGTATATAACCTCTTATAAAATAACAGTCTATATTAAGTTGATGATTGTTCAAGTTTGAACCCATTCTTTTCTCCATCCCACATTTTAGATATATGTTATTAATTTTATATCATTTTTGCAGGTTCCTTGACTTAGTTTTCACAGAACTATTTATTTTTATTGCTTTTGTGTTACCTGCCATTATACTGTCAGTTTTGCTCTCTCCTTTCCACTCAAAGACTCACCTTTAATATTCCTTCCAGGGGTAGTTTAATGTTAATGAACTCCTTTAATTTTCGTTTGTCAGGAAAACTCTTTATCTCTCCTATTCTGAATGATAGCCTTGCTGGATAGACCATTCTTAGCTGCATGTTTTTCTTTCCCAGTTTTTGGATGTAACTTGGCTCTCCATTCTGACTTGCCAAGTTTCTGTTGAAAAACCTCTTGCTAGACTTATGGGTTTTCCCTTGTAAGTTAATGACTTCTGTTGTCTTAATCCATTTTAGATTTTTCCTTTATCACTGTATTTTGTAAATTTAATTACAATATGTCTTGGTGGGGGTCTGCTTTTGTTGATTTTGATGGGAGTTTTCTGTGCCTCCTGGATCTAGATGCCTATTTCCTTCCCCAGATTAAAATAATTTTCGACTACTAAGTCCTAAGTACATTTTTGTGTTCCATAATTCTTTTTCTGTCTTTTGTTCAAGTTCATTACTTTCTGTTACTTCCAGGTCATTAATTGAGTCCTCTTCTTCTAGCCTGCTGTTCATTGCATCAGACCTGTTTCTAATCTTTTTTATTATATTCTTAATCTCCAATTGACTCTTTTTTAACTCCTTTACTTTGTGGTTAGCGTCTCACTGATATTTTCTTTTCTTCCTCAAGCTCAATGAATATCCTTATGATTGTGGCTTTAAATTCTTATCAGAATGTTACTTTTATGTGTTTTGTTAGAGCTCTGGCTGTGGCCTTATCTTGTTCTTCTATTTAGAATAAATTCTTCTATCTTCTCATTTTTGTCTTAGTCTCTGTCTTCTTCTGTGGCTAGAAAAGCCAATCATTTTGCCTGCTTCTGAAGTAATGGTCTTACGAAGAAGACATTCTGTTAGTGTCCAGGGTCTGGTGCTTCATGGACTGCCTCCATGTGTGTTGCACGTGCTCCACTGTTATGTTCTGGTCATTCTATCTTTTGGGAAAATTATCTACATAGACAGTGTTTGGTTCTTGGCCTGAATATGGTGAGTTTTAACAAGAGACGCTCCCGTCTTCTTGTAAAATGAGACTTGTCACTACCTCCACCAGAACTGCAGCCCTAAAAAAACCTCTGGTAAGGAAACTTGGTATGGGCAAGGGCTTGTGCTGGTCTTGTGCAGGAAGGGCTTCCCAACTGGGACTGAGGTAATTGTGACCCAGAATGACATTTCCACTAGATCACAGGAGGGTGAGCCTTAGTATAAACAAGTTAGACAGCCAATGTTTAACCTGTGCTGCTTCCTGCAGGTGGTTCTGGTTTATGCTGAGGGGTAGGAGAAGGCACCAGACAGCTTCTTTGTTCCCAGACAGGTGTCTCCACGAATGGTGGCTTTCAGAGGCATGTTTCAAGAAGAGTAGATAATCTCCCCACTCTGTGCCCCATATGCTCTTCATATCATTATTTCCCAGCTGTCTGCACACAGGGTATTGTTTGCCTAGCCTTATCTCCAGAATCAGTGTAGTGCCCTCCAAGTTCTATCCCAAACAAGCCCCTGAGCTTTAAAACTATAGGCTTTAAGCCCTGATGGTTGCAAGATCTCACGAAATTCAACCTTCCTCAATTTCCAAGTCAATGGCTCTTGGGAAACGTTCTTGTGCATTCCCCTGTGTGCCTCTCTCTCACACCCTTCTCCATTACCATGGCTCCCTCCCTTCTGCAGCAGCCAAAATCTGTTTTTTCCATGAACTTCATCTTTATACCTCCTAACTTCTTCTATATCACTTCTTCTCTCCAGTTAGTTGTGGAGTTTATTTTGTCAGTATTCAACTCTATTTCTGGGTTATTTAGGGTTATTTGATAGTTATCTAGTTGTATTTTTGGGACAAAGCAAGCCTAGGGTCCTCTTGCACTGCTGACATCTTCTTATCTCTAAAGTTGATAGTTTTTATCCAAAGTAATCCAGGAACATAGAAGACAACAGGATTATAAAACACAGTATGGTTTAATATTAAATGCTTTCTTCATATGCCATTTTATAGTGTATTACTAAGTACCTGTAATGGAGTTACTGATTTATTCTTGTGTTAGCTGACTCAACAATGGAAACATGCCAACAACAAATTATGTAAGGAAGAGCAGCTACTATGATAGTTAAACATTTCCTTAAAATAACCTAGATTTGAAAGCAATTATATCCAGTAGTAGCTGCATTTTCTTTTCCATCTTTAAAATATCCCCTTTAAGGCATAACTCATTTAAAGATACCGTCCTATAAAAATAGAAGTAAAGCAAATATAGTTATACCTTTCAGTGGAGAATTGAGCCAACCCAAGCAATTTTCTTCAGAGTTGTGTTTGTGTTCAGTTTATTTCTTAACTTAACCTCTAGGGAATAGCTGTAGAAAAGTTGACACTGAAATTATTCTCTAAGGGTAAATTTTCTTCTTGTCTTCTGCTTAGACAAAAATCCTGTCAAGTAAAAGGCCACCTCACCTTACTGCCTGCTTGTACTTACACCTTTAAATGGAGTGCTTTTTGGAATAAGTACAAGAGAGATTTCTGGAAGTCAAAGAATTATTTCCTTTTTATTTAAATTTGTATATGAATATGCTAGTGATGAATTATTATGAAGGAAAGTTGAAAATTAAACAACCAAGAAAATATTCAAAATTGAAGCTATGTTTCTGCAAAACTTTTTAATCTTCATTATTGCAGCATAATAAACTAAACTTTAGATGATCTAAAATTTAATAAGCTTTGAGAACTTTGGTATATATTATTATAACTAAAAATTACAACTAACAATTAAGACAGTACTTTATCCAGGAGTGCCTGGGTGGCTCAGTCAGTTAAGCATCTGATTCTTGATGTTGTCTCAGGTCATGATCTCATTGTTCCTGAGATGGAACCCTGTGTGGGGCTCTGCCCTGATCATGTGAAGCCTGCTTAAGGTTCTCTCTCTCTTCTCTCTCTGCCCCTCCCCCACACAGGCACATACTCTCTCTCAAAATAAATAATAAATAAAAAACATTAATTTTTTTCAAAGACAGAACTTAATCTGAGAGACAGTGCAATTGCTTATAAAGGGAAATCCCCTTTTTCAATAGAAAAGAGCACCCACAACATTAAAATCATTGTGTCTAATTCTCATAGTCTGTATTCATACTGAAAATAAAAACAAGAGATTCATACTAGATTTCTTTCTTCTATCATCTAGTGATGTGATCTAGAGCCACATTACAGTTATCTGCAAATAGGACTAAAGATGTTATGTCTCTTACTCATGACAAATATAGTCTATTATTCTGGCTTCATCAACCTCATGTCTAAATTCCCTTAATGTCTAAAAGAAGGAGCTATTTTCCTAAAAATTATTATATTAAGTCCTATAAGAAAAAAGAATGAGCTTTTCAACTTAGCAAAAAATAATATATGTAGTATATATAGTAGGCAAACCATGTACAAAACAATCTGTTATGTGCTGAACATATGAAGATGAATAGAGCTAAGCTCCAGTCCCCAAGAAACTTATAGTCAAACTACAATAAAAGGATATAAAACAATATAAATCATGCATGCTGAGTGTACCCCCTGTGGAAAGCTCAAATGGCCTTGATAAATGTTGGCAGGAAAAGAGGTCTAAGGTGACATTAACAGGGGAGAGGGCATTTGTGCTAACGTATTTAGAATGTGTGAAATTTCACCAGGTCTTGATGTAGAGAATGGATCAAATACATTCAGTATGATAGTGCATAGATTATATTAATCACTTACGAAATATTTATTGAGTACCTATTATTTGTTGGGAAATAGGCAAAACTCATGAATTACAAATTCAGAATACCTTTCCTCAAAAGATTGAAGTCATTGGTGGAATATAGACAAAAACTATGTATGAAAATCCAAGACAACAGAATTCAATAAAGGCCTGTTAGAGGTGGACACATGAGAGTCTTAGAAAAGATATTTAACCAAGTTATAGTAAGTAATATGCAGTTTTGTTTTGTTTTTGTTTTTTTTTAAGAAGAGCTCACCTCCAATATATACAAAATGAATTTAATATCAGTCAGTATAGAAACATGCTGAAGATAAATACTTCAATCCAAAAAGTCTGCTTAAAGGTAGAACTATCTTAAAGCATAGAATCTTTGGGAGATTGAAATTAGCTGATTACCACTGTGGCAGTGAAAGAGAAATATCATGAGTGCCTGGCTGTTGGAGAAAATTCATTTGTTCTAAAAATATTTATTGATTAGCTATATGAATCAAGCTTTTTAGTCAATGCTTAGGATACAATTAGCAATGTTTTCTCCTTCCTCCAGGCTATTAATAACATACTGAAGAGACCAACAAGCACTGAGGAAAGTACACTTTAGAGTGATAATTGAATTACTCTCTAAAGAGGAAAAGGCATGAGGAAAGATTAGTGCTGAGGAAATTATTTAATCCTAAAGAACAGAGTAATCAGCAACGTGCATGAGTTGGGCTGAGGAGAAAAGACATTCCAGAAGTCAGGACTGGTTTGTGTAAAGGAATAGAAGCAAAGAAAGTAATTTTTAAGAAACTATAAGGTATTTATTATGGGTGGGAAAAAATGTGAAAACAGCAAGATGAAGCTGGAACATAGGACAGTAGATTCCAAAAAATAAAGAGTTTGACTTCATTCTGAGGGAAACCATGAATTAGGAAAAGTGCTGTTTTCATATTTGGGTTTTGGAAAAGGTACCTTCCTGTAGTGTAGATAGATGCCATTAATAAGGATAGGACGTGTAACTGGGAACTATTTTTTTAAAGTTTTATTCAAATTCCAGTTAGTTAAAATATAGTATATTAGTTTCAGGTATACAAAATGGTGACTCAAACGTCCACACAACACCTTGTGCTTATCACAACAAGTGCCTCCTTAAACCCCCTCATCCATCTAACCAATCCTTCCACCCACCTCCATTCTGGCAATCGTCAGTTTTTTCTCTACAATTAAAGTCTGTTTCTTGGTTTGCCAATCTCTGTCTCTTTTTTCCCATTTGCTTGTTTGTTTTGTTTCTTATATTCCTCATATTATTGAAACCATATGGTATTTGTCTTTCTCTACTATTGTAATCTAGAAAAGAGAAGATGGTGATATAGATTAAGGCAATGGGTTTGGAACATAGATTTATCAACAAATTGTAGGTACTGTCATTTGCTTGGTTGTTTAAAGAGAAAAATTACACCCTCAAGGTCCATCCACTTTCCTACAAATGGCCATATTTCATTCTTTCTCATTGCCTTATAGTACTCCATTGTGTATATACACCACATCTTCTTGATCCACTCATCAGGTGATGGGCATTTAGGCTCTTTCCATGTTTTGGCTATTGTTGACATTGCTGCTATGAACATTGGGGTACATGTGCTCCTATGCATCAGCATTTCTGTATCCCTTGGGTAAATCCCTAGCAATGCAATTGCTGGGTAATAGGGGAATTCTATGGACAGTTTTTTGAGGAACCTCCACACTGTTTTCCAGAGCGGCTGCACCAGTTTACATTCCCACCAATAGTGTAGGAGGGTGCCTGTCTCTCCACACTCTTGCCAGCGGCTGTCATGCTAAGTGAAATAAGTCAGGCAGAGAAGGACAGATACCATATGTTCGCCCTCATAGGTCTAACAGGAAATTTTCAGAATGATCTGGCTTCAAGAAAAGCAAGCAGTTAGTAGTGCTTAAGAAAAATTGATTCAGTATCTAATGGATAGTTGATACCTCTCACAACACAACATTTTATATACTGTTAAGTGAAACTGCAATACAATCTAAGTTTATTTTGGGAGTGTTTGCTGTATCATTGGATTTAATGAAATGTTTAGAGGTGCAGTAGGCATGACTTTGAGTAGATAATGAAAGAAAATGCAAAATGCTTATTGATTTATGATGTGGTTTCATCTTAGCTTGGCCAAACCATGCAGTATTTAATACATAGTAGCAAAATATTTACTATTGAAGCTTGAAAAGATGTGAGTTCTTTGTGTGCAATCTTTCATTTATGCATGTGAGAGGGTTGTCTTTTTTTTAATGTTTTTACATTGTAGTACTTGTTTTGCTTGAAAACAAAAATAAAATAAAGAGAAAAATAAGCCTAAACTGTAACTGAGTTTGGTGCAACTACATGAAAGTGGTGCCACTAAGTGAATACATGATGCTTGGCAAAAAATAAGTAAGGAGTAAAACATAATAACTTTACTTGAAAGTCCTATTTGAGAAGAATAAAACACAAGAAGGTGATGTTTGAGGAAGGGGAGGTGGCTGGGGGAATCGGTAAAACAGATAAAGGGGATTAAGAGGTACATGAAAAGCACAGCATAGGAATAGAATCAATAATATTGTAATAACTTTGGTGACATATGTTGACTACATTTATCATGGTAAGCATTGAGCAATATATGGAATTGTTGAATCATTATGTTGTACACCCAAAACTAATATAATATGTTAATTATGTCTCAATAAAAAAGATAAGAATAAAAACAAAAGGAAAAATAAAGCATAAGAAGGAAATACAGGGAAAATAATTTTCAGAAGTGGAGTGATATGATCATAATGGGATTTTACAATGATAATCCAGTGAAAATTTAAAGGATGGACGAAGGAAGACAGTGATAAAAACAAGAGTTTTTCATGTTATGGATCAAGGAAGTATAGGTAGTGGTGGGGCAGTAGGCTACAGGAGTGAAAATTGTTAATGAGGTTCCAATGATACAATTTTGTGAGTACCTAATATGAGCCCAATGAGAAGGAGCAGACAAGACTGATTTTCAAGTTTTAATTTTGGAAGGCAAAAAAGATGATGTAAACTAAGAAGATGACCCAGATGAAGAGAAAGTTTGAGGGAGAAGAAGGGGAGTTTCTCCTGAGCCCACATCAGTTTTAGATACCCATGGGGGTAATAAGCAGTACCCAACTGTAAATATCAAGGACATCCCTGGGCTGAAGATTTATTGTGTTTAGTTACTAGAGTTGGTGAAGAATGAAGTTAGTAAAGGAACATGAATAGGTCAAGGTTAGAAGACAGCTTCTGATAGGATCAACGTTTGAGTCATCAATCATTCTTCTGGTAACTGGTCAGGAAAAGGAGACAACTAGTAGCATGTGCTTTAAAAAACAAAGGGGCAGAGAGCATTTCTTGTAATAAGTCAAGGGGAGAATGAAGATGAAATATCTAGAAAAATTAAGACAAAAATAAATAGTCAATTCATTAGATAAATTGAAGATTATCAGTGAATTTGGCAAAACAATTGCTTTTGAGTGATGGGAAAAGAGTTACACTGAAGTTTAATAATAAATTAGCAATGAAAGGAGAGAACAAGAATAAAGAGAGAAGAAGCAGGTAGGAGAGAAGGAAGAAGAGACATTGATATATTCCAAATTATAGGAATGATTAAACATATCTAAATATTTAAAATAAACAAAACAGTATGTATATCAGTACAATATCTGAAGTCCTATCGTGAACCAATCTCCACTCGTCTTACTTTGACATTCTATACCACACTGTGTAGGAGACATATTTTATTTTAACAAATACTCAAATAGGAATTAAGCCACTTTCAAACATATAAATAATACTTTTTAATTGGTGGAATTATCTAATAAAACTATTCTTTATATAGATGCTTACTCAGTCGTTTATCTCAAGACATTCTTTTATTCAAATTTCTTAGGATGTGATTATAATTTGAGAAGCATATATTCAAAGCTAAGATTTGACATACTGTATAGATTATAAAAATTTAATGATTTTCTTCAAACATGATGGAACTGACCTTTACTAGAAGTAAATTATAGTCGAGTAATAAGTAAATATTAATTAAATGTGTCTTCTATAAATAAATGAATATATAATTCACATTTTTTGTTCAAGATTTAAAAAAATTTTGTTGATTAATGTATAATGTAATACTGCCTTCAGGAGCAGAATTTAGTGATTCATTGTTAACATATAACACCCAGTGCTCGTCACAAGTATTCTCCTTAACACTCAACACCCATTTATTTCCACTGCTCCCTACTTCCCCTCCAAAAACTCTATTTGTTTCCTATATTTAAAAGTATTTCATGGTTTGCCTCTCTCTCTCTATTTTTTCCCTTTCTTTATGTTCATCTGATTTGTTACTTAAATTCCACATATGAGTGAAATCATAAGGTATTTTTATTTCCCTGACTTATTTTGCTTAGTATAATACATTCTAGCTCCATCCATGTCGTTGTAAATGACAAGATTTCATTCTTTTTGATAGCTGAATAATATTCCACTACCTATACATACCATTTCTTCTTTATCCATTCATCAGTCAATAGACATTTAGTTCTTTCCATAATTTGGCTATTGTTGATATAAACATTGGGTGCATGTGCCACTTTTAATTAGTATTTGTGTATCCTTTGGGTAAATATGTAGTAGTGAAATTGCTGGGTCATAGGGTCATTCATTTTTAACTTTCTATGTTAAAATATTTTAAAATATTTTTTCCTTCATTGTGCTGAAGATTTTTGTCTTTGTGAAATCCCAATCATTCATTTTTGTTTTTGTTTTCATTTCCTCTGAAGATGTAGCTAGTAAGAAGTTCCTGTGACTGAGGTCAAAGAGGTTGCTGCCTGTGTTCTTCTGTAGGATTCTGGCATTTTTCTGTCTCATATTTAGATCTTTCATCCATTTCAAATTTATTTTTGTTTATGGTGTAAGAAAGTTGTCCAGTTTCATTCTTCTACATGTTGTTGTTCAGTTTCCCCAACACCATTTGTTGAAGAGATTGTCTTTTTTCCATTGAATACTCTTTCCTGCTTTGTTGAAGATTAGTTGACCATAGAGTAGTGGGTCCATTTCTGGGTCTTCTATTCTGTTCCATTGATCTATGCATCTGTTTTTGTGCCAGTACCATACTGTCTTGATGACTATAGTTTTGCTTTTCTTTTTCAAGATTGCTTTGGATATTTGTGGTCTTTCATGGTTCCATCCAAATTTTAGGACTATTTTTTCTATTTCTGTGAAAATAGCTGTTGGTATTTGATTGGGATTGCATTAAATGTGTAGATTGCTTAGGGTAATGTAGCCATTCTAGTAATATTTGTTCTTCCAATCCATAAGCATGGAATGCTTTTACAATGAGTTCCTTTATGTTTGTTATTAATTGTTTTCTATATTTGGGTGTTTTCAAGTTGGGGGCATATTTACCATTGTTAGATCTTGTTGGATAGTCCCCTTTATTATGATATAGTGCTCTTTTCATCTCTTGTTGCAGTCTGGTTTAAAATCTAGTTTGTATGATATAATTTTTGCTACTTCAACTTTCTTTCGATAACTATTAGTATGATAAACATATCTCTCACTTTCAATCTGCAGGTGTCTTCAGGTCTAAAATGAGTCTCTTGTAGGCAGCATATTAATGGGTCTTTTTTTATCCATTCTGATAGCCTATATATTTTGACTGAGCATTTAATCCATTTACAGCCACAGTGATTGATGATAGATATGAATTTGCTTTGTATTGCCTGTAAAGTGCATGTTTCTAGATATTTTTCTGTTACTTTTTACTGTTTGTCATTTTTTGCCAGAGTCCAGCTCCAGCAGGCCCAGGGTTCCCTGAAGGATGAACAGTGTGAGTGAAAGGGAGGGATGAGAGAGCCACGATATCCTTTCTGATCACCAGGCAGGCATCTCTGCAGTGACTGAGAGTCAGCTTTATTTACTACTAAAATGTATGGAGCACAGCACAGAAGTGGCATTTGCCTTAGGCAATGATTTCTGATGACAAATTTCTTTGGTATGTAAAAATTTCCCAGAACATAGATTGGTAGAAGACTCATGCATACTCATTATTAATAGTGATTGATGTAAGTGATTTAGATGGTTATCATATGAGGAAGGAAGGTATCTTCAGAATTCAAATACAAGGCAATGTTTTTAGCATAGCAAAGGCAAAGTTAGCTCTTTGTGAGCAGGGGTCAATAGCCTGTTTTCTTGAGGGGAAAAAAAGCAGGTTTCTCAGGAAATGCAATATTTACTCCCATAAACGCAAAAGAATAAATTCCTATAATAAGTTCCTTCACAAGGTGCAATCAGCATATTTTAGGGCGAGAATAAAAAGACAAGTCACTCCCAAAACCAGTTAGCCAGATGCCTTGGGGGGATCAGTGGTCAAGCAAAAATAATTGAGTGGGGGTGGAACCTATCATCATCTGATGGCAGGAGGCCGTGCAAACCTGCCTTAACCTCACAAGGAGAATTCTCAACTTAGTGAGTTCATAAATGGCTCCCAACAACTTTTAGTCTTTCTTTCTCTCTCAAGAGTCCCCTTTTATATTTCGTGCAGAACTGGTTTGATGGTACTGAACTTCTTTAGGTTTTGTTTGTCTGGGAAACTCCTTATTTCTCCTTCTATCCTGATTGAAAGCCTTGCTGGATAAAGTATTCTTGGCTGAATAGTATCCTCGTTCAGCATGTTGAATATATCATGCCACTTCCTTTTGGCCTATGCAGTTTCTGTGGATACGTCTGCTCTTAACCTTATTTGTTTTTGGTTGTAAGTTAAGAATTTATTTCCCTTGTGGCTTTTAGGATTTTTTCCCCTAACTCTGTATTTTGAAATTTTACCATGCTATATCTTGGTGTTGGCCTGCTTTTGTTGATTTTATTTGGAGTTCCATGTGATTCCTGGATTTGGATGTCTGTTTCCTTCCCCAGATTAGGGGGGGTTTCAGCTTTAATTTGCTTAAATAAACCTTCTGCCTCTTTCTCCCTCTCTTCTTCTGGGACTCCTATTATATGAATGTTATTATGCTTTGTGGAGGTGCTGAGTTCCCTAAGCCTACACTTGTAATTCAATACTTTACTTTCTTTCTACCTTTTAGGTTCATTATTTTTCATAATTTTATCTCCAAATCACTTATTCGTTCCTTCTGCTTCGTCCATCCTATGGTCATTACAACCAGTTGGCTTGCATCTTGGTTATAGCATGTTTTATTTCAGCCTGACTAGTTAGAAGTCTTGTTTCTGTGATAAGGGGCTCCTTGGTATCTTCTATGCTTTTCTCAAACTCATATAGTATCCTTATGGTTCTTGTTTTAAATTCTGGTTCTGGCATATTACTTATATCTATTTTCTTTAGATCTCCAGCTGTGACCTCTTCTTGTTCTTTGGGATTAATTCCTCCATCTTGGCATTTTACCTAACTGTCTGTCTTCTCTGTGTTAGGAAAACCTGTTATGCTTCCTGAGACTAATGGCTATATTAAGAAGAGGTCTTTTACAGACCAGCGCCCAGCACTTCAAGAAGTGTTTCTGGTATATGAAGTGTGCACTCTGTTGTTGTGTTTGACTGCTCTTTCCTTCAGGTCAGTCTTATGAAGAGTTTATCCTTGCCTGCAGTGGGGAGTGTTTGAGCCTTGTCCATTGCATAGCAAGTTATAACTAGGTGTGTTTGGGTCTGCCTGTTAAAAAATGCTATGCCTATCAGCCTCCACCAGGCAATGATGCAGACTTCTCAAACTTCAAATTTTGACTTCCGTTGCTTGTAACAATTTGTGATAATCAGCTCCTCTTGTTTACCCAGTCACTCAGTTTGGGGGAAAGTTTTTCTTGTGCAATACTCTGTCCCTTGCTCTCTCTATATATATCTCTCTTTCTTCTTCTCTCCTCTCTCTCCTTGATCAGGGCTCCCTCCCTACTGTAGCACTGTCAGTTCTTTTCTCTCCAAAATCATGACTCTGCATCTCCCACCTTCCATGATGTGATCTCTTTTCTCCCTCTAGTTGTGAAGCTTGTCCTCTCATTTCTCAGATTGATTTTCTGGGTACTCAGAATGATTTGATATTTATCTAGCTGTGTTCAAGGGACAAGGCAAGCATAGGGTCCCCCCACTACTCTGCCATCTTAACTCCACCCATCAATAGTTTACATTTTAAATTTGTTTTATTTGTTTTAACAATAGTACCTATCCATACACTTTTAATTTAAGAACTATTAAAAATCTCTTTCTGAATGCTATATTCCAGATATTAAAACAATTTTAGGATAAGATAAAAATCTTCCTTTAAAATAGGTATGTTAATGACTATGACTAAATATTACCCTTGAGATTCAGAAAAAATATATATATATATTTCTTTAATCCTTAAAATTCTATCTGTAAAGAAATAAAATAAAATCAATGAAGCTGCATACTTACTAAGAACACAACCTTTGGAAATTCCTTGCTATTTCTGTGTCTTTATTTCCTTATCTGTAAAATAGAGATAAAAATAACACTGAAATCATGGGGTTATTTTGTAACCCTTTCTCTCTCTTCCTCAAAAATTCCTAGGACAAAGATAAGTTCTATAGAAGTGTTAACTATAATATATTATTAGCAAACTATTATTGAAATTTAAATTAATTTGAAGAATATCTCTATTATTTGATCTGTATTATATTCGCTTTTATTATGGTAACATTAAATTAGATTTTCAGGTTAAATATGCTTCCCCCCATTTTATATAATTATAATACCTATAGTACTATGTTTGCCACATTTTATAAATTCAAATGGAAAATTAAATCTATGTGGAATAAATCTCCCTTAAATAAAATAAGCTTTTGTTATCTCATGCATCTTTCTTTATGCTATTAAATAATTTTGACTGCTTTTCTTTGGACTAAGCAAGCAAGAATTAAAATTAAATGTCGAAAAAATAGTGTGCTGAAAATCTGTTTTGGGAAGACAAATGTTACAAAGGAAATTTTAATTTAAGGATGTTAAAGGGAAAAGATACTTAAATGAGTTTAAATTTCAGTATCCATTTGAATTTGAAATTTAATTTAAATGAAATTTAAACTATAATAGCTAATTGCCTCTTAAATGGGTTCAGTCATAATGTGATCAAGTATTGAAATACAGTTATATCAATTAACAATCTATTAGTTTTTTTATTAATTTTACCATCTTTAGTAAGTGAGAATGAAAAAAATACATAGATAGAAATTAAGCCCTAAGAAGTAAGTCTTGAAGTATCAATGTAAGTATACACATTTATCTGCCAAAAGTAGGTATTACCATTATTCCCATTATATAAATTAGAAAATTGAAACTTTAAGTGGATAATAATTTTTCCGTGGTAATATCACTTATATGTGGCAGGATTATACTAAGCACAGACTAAAAACTAATACCTCTGCCTATTTTAATACTGTGATCATGACATAGTTCTGAAATGGATCTGTCTTCTCTCCTTCTCTGTCACGATGTATTTTTATATGACATGTTCCACTCTTAAAATACGTTCTCATATTAATTCTTAGCTGAAACTCTTGTAAGATCAGATATTAAATATGAAAACCTGTGATGCGGCAGGAATTTATAAAATATATGACTAAGTGAGAAGAAACATGACACCTGTTTCCTCTTCTTAAGAAAGATAAGTGCTGACATTTGGGACCAAGTGAGAATCACTTAGTAAATGTGAAAATTGTTCAATGTTGCTAGGGGAAGCTGTAAAAAGCAGACATCAGTGTTGACTTTTGGTCAAATTAAACTATGAACTTGTAGCAATTGATGTTTTCAAAGCTGTTCATATTTTCCATTGTTCATTTCAGTGGCTTGGAAAAGTATAAAAAATATATTTGTTATTCAAGAAATGTATCTTAATCAGAAGCAAACACACTCTTAACATACATATATGAAAGAAAGGTAAGAATAAAGATATGTAAAGAATGCAGCAAACAAATAAAGAGGGGTAGAGTTGCAATATTAATACCAGACAGAATTTAAAACATAAATATTTAGAAGTTCTGTACATAATAATAAAAAGACCAGTTCATCAAGAAAATTTAATGAAATTTGTTTTAATTTTTTTTGTTACTTATTTTGAAAACAAAGAGAAAGAAAGTGCACAAGTTGGGGAGGGGCAGGGAAAAGAGAGACTGAATCCCAAGCGGGCTCTGCCCATCAGCACAGACCCCAATGCAGGACTCAAAATCATGAACCAAGAGACATGACCTGACCTGAAATCAAGAATCAGATGCCTAACTGACTATGCCACTCAGGTGCCATGATTTAATAAAATTTTAAATGAGACTTTGAAACGTGAAGTAGAAATCAATAAATTTGTGGGTATTCATTGAATTATATAGTATTCACTTATGTAAATACACACAATTTTTAACTGACAGAGTTTTAGAGAAAAGCTCAACTGGCACACCTTACCAATTCAATGTGACTAATAGAGCTAGCTATGAGCAGAACTGAAGAAAATAGTCTGCTGGCTACAGTCAGAGTGATTTTAGATGTTTTATAACTAATAAAAATATTAATCAAAAAACTTAATTTTGTGATTGGCTAACAGATTTTTGCTTTTTGTAAATAGAAATATTACACTTACATGACTGAATTAAATATTTGGGGTAGAATTTAGTATGTGTTCATGAAACCTATTTTTTATTCCTCTTAAACTGATAGCTACAGTGCATATTTCAGTATTAATTTCTATTTGGTTTAGCCTTGTATCCAAATTCTGGCTAATGTAATGTGGTTGGAAATAATGGGTACCACTTTAGTTCAAGCTTATAAAAAAAAAATGCCTGCTGTCTGCATGTTAGTATTCAGGGAAACTTCAAAAGCAGTCACATGTTTACTGTAGCAACATGGATGGTTGGATAGACAGATAGGTGATGATGATAGATGATAGATAGATAGATAGATAGATAGATAGATAGATAGATAGATGATAGATGATAGATAAATAGAGATGATAGATACATGAAAAAGGAAACACTTATCCTTGCTGAGTTGGGTAAGAATAGAGCATTAGCAACAGAAGAACAAGAACAGAATTAGGAACTCCTCAGCACCTGGAGTTTAAACCTTTGAGATGCCTAGTCTTAATCACAAGTTCCATCATCATATGTGGGTTTGCTTTAAAAGAAAGGATTCTAAATTCATGACTTGGTCGCTGCAATAAGTAGAGTTTTTAGCAAACAAATAGGAACAAATGGAAATCAACAGTGAAACTAAGACAAACTAGGCAGAACACTTAGAATAGTAGAACAATTAAGTCCTGGTGAAATTTCAAAAAAACTAAAAACAAAACAAAAAAAAACCTTGTAAAAGTAAGACCAATGTCCAATATTATATATAGACACTAAAAATAATTAATTACAAAGAAATTTTTTCTAGATAAATGAACTGTGCATTATTAACTCCAATTAATTAACTATGAAAAGATGGTCATTGTTAAATATTAAATTATTAGCCTGAACCAAGGCAAAAACCATTCATGTACAAATAAGTAATGCAGAATCTAAAAAAGGCACTCATCAATATGAGTGAAAAGGAAAGAGAATTTTAAAAAAATGGAAAGGAAAGCTTGAAGAACTTACTAATGATAACACAAGTTCCAAAGAGAAAATAAACAAGAAGTAGAGAACATATAATAATAAATATAACAGCATCTTTAGTCATCTGTAGATTTTTAAATAATTCAGCAAGATCTAGATGCGGTATATTAAATAAGAAAGAATAAGAAAGGAAGAAAGAAAGAAAGAAAGAAAGAAAGAAAGAAAGAAAGAAAGAAAGAAAAAGAAAGAACAGTTGAATATTTCCTGATTTAAAAAACACATTGTGTTAAGACAATGCATGACATCTGACTTCTCACTTACAACACACTACAAGGAAAGCAGTACAATAAAAGCTAAAAACTATAGATAAAAAATATACAGTGACACTAATATCCTAAGTATAAGCAAACTACCGCTGTCCTACTAGAGTTAAGAAAAGATATTAAGTTATATGCAAGAATTGAGAGAATAAATCATGTTCCTATGGTATTAAGGACCATACTCCAAGAAATAATCAAATGAGTAATCTATGACAATTTCAATATAGAAGAAGATTAATGGTGAAGGATAGTGTTAACTAATGAGCTTTACTATATATATGCAGTATATGTAGTATACCTCCATGTAAAGAGAAATTGATTGGCTATTGGCATTCTTAAAATAGAATAGATGACTTATTGCAAAGAAAATCTTTACATCTATCAGGAGCAAAATTTTAAATGTCATGAGCCTAGGCTTTTAGAGGCAGAAACAGAGAATATTCTAAGGGAATTTAGAGGGTAAAATACTTTCTAAAGGTCTTGCTTAATTGGCATCAAAGAGGAAGAGTGTAGATAGAGAATACTTTGCTAGTGATGAGATTCAGGAGAGTTAATTTGTGAAGTCACTTATTAAATGATTACAATAAGGATAAGGGCAAGGATACATTCAAAGAAACAAGAATATAGTTACAGAGTCAAAATATGGAGTTAAAATTGTACAAAACAAAAAGCATAGTATTTAAGATCTTGTAAAATAAACAAAAATAAGGAAAAAGAAAAATGATTCATAAAAAGAAATAAATAAGGTGTCTGTGTGGCTCGGTCGGTTAAACGTCCAGCTTCGGCTCAGGTCATGATCCCACAGTTCATGGGTTTGAGCCCCGCGTCGGGCTTTGTGCTGACAGCTAGCTCAGAGTCTGGAGCCTGCTTCAGATTCTGTGTCTCCTTCTCTCTCTGACCCTCCCCTGCTCGCACTGTCTCTCTCTCTCAAAAATAAATAAAATACATTTTAAAAATGTTTTAAAAGAAGTAAATAGGAAACCAAATTCTTGTAATCTAATGCTGATTAACTTGGTTTATTACTAAAGATGTATTTCATAAACAAAATACACTACTTATTATTTTAAAGAAATATTCTTAAAAGAAAGTGTTGAAGAGAAGTAAGAGACAGGCAAAAAGAGGAAGGTGGTGCAGTAGGCAGATCCTAAACTCAACTCTTCCCACAGATAAAATGAGATAATGTGAACATCAGTGTAAATAACCCAGAATACCATCCAAAGACTGGCAGAACAAACCGTCTACAACTAAATGTAGAGAAGAGGCCACACTGAAGAGGATAGGAAAGTCAAAGACTGTCCTCAAGACAGAGAGATGCTGTAAGTGCAGAGAGGGGAAAGAAACAGACTCTCATGAGGGAACCCAATCAGAGAAGAATCCCCGTAACATTTGGCTTTGAAAACCAGAGAAAACAAATTTTATGAGTTCTGAGGATCAGTCGGGCTTAACACCTGGAGCTTTAAAAATAATCAGGCTTGGCTCTGGAAGAGTTGTGAGGGCTACAGAAAATTGAGTTCTGCCCTTAGACAGTATAATACCCCACTCTGCACAAATACAAAAAAGAAGCAGTTTGAAAAATGACTGGGGCAAACAGCAGGGCTATTTGTTTACTAATCTCAGAGCATGTGCTGGAGGGACAAGAATCAGTTGGGAGACTGCTCCAAGAACAAAGGAGCTGTCACCCCAGCACACAGGCATCTACAGAAAACAGTCTGGTGCCAACACTATCTAAAGTTGATAATAGCATGCCCCATCCCCCATTCTTCCATGGCTATGCCCTCTCCAGCCAGACCTCCACTCTAAGTCTCCTGCCACAGCAGACCCCTACAAACCTTGGTAACACCTTGGATCCACATCCTTCAACCTGGTCTCCCTGGGTCCTGATGGCTGCAGGTGTCCTCCCATAGCAGACCAGTGCAAACCTTGCTAACATAGCCCATCCTGCCTCCATGTGTTTCTTTAGTATTGCCTCCTCTAATATATTCTTGGCTTGAGCCCATCCACAGCATTGCCGCAAGCCTGGCAGTGTGCAAACAGGCCCAACAAGGGATAGCACCACTCTGAAGTGACTCCTGCTCCAGAGAAAGAAGAGAACCACACACCTATACAATTTTGTCACCATTAGTGGGCTGGGGGCAGACACCTGGTCCCATTACAGACCATGTTCACCCGAAAGCTTCTTGAGGACAAAATAGGCAAAGTGTCCTGCAGTTCACTACTACTGCATCTCTGAAAAATACCCAAGGCAGCCCTAGACTTGTCCATTAATAACACAGGGACTAAGCCATGCCCACAACAGGCAAAGAGAGCCATTACAGATGACTGGCCTGAAAGTAAAGGTGACTCAGCTACAATAGCAGGCTGCATGCAATGCAGAGAAGAGATACCCCTAAAGTGACAGATTCTGGTGAACAGGAGATATTGCATTGCAGGGCATTATAAGACTTCTTCATAAGACCATTACTCTCAAGAGTAAAATATATAGCTGACTTTCTTAACACAAAGAAATGGGCATAAAGAGTTAGACAAAATGAGGAGACAGAGGAATATGTCCCAAGTGAAAGAACAGAACAAAATCATGGCAAGAATCCTAAATGAAACAGAGGACTAATATGCCTGGGAGAGAATTTAAAATGATGATGATAAAGATACTCACTGGACTTAAGAAAAAGAGTGGAGGACCTCAGTGAGTTCTTTAACAACGTGAAATCATACAAAATATTAGAGGTGAAGAACTCTCTAACTAAAATAAAAATACACTAGATGGAATAGAAGAGGCAGAGCAGATCAGTGACCTGGGGGGCAGAGTATAATGTTCAGCAATCAAGCTGAACAGGAATGACAAAAAATAATAATAATAAATGAAAATAAAGCAAAAACATCATCAACTATAACATTAGTATTATAGAAGGATAAGAGAGAGAAAAGGAGGCAGAAAATTTAATTGAAGAAATAATAGCTGGAAATTTTCCAAATTTGAGAAAAGAAACAGATATCCACATCCAGGAGACACTGAAAGCCCCCAACAAAATCAACCCAGGAGGTCCACAAGACACACAGTAATTAAAATGGCAAAAGTAGTGATAGAAAGAGAATTTTAAAAGCAGCAAGAAGAAAAAAAAATAAGTCCATAAAAAAGGTAACCTTACAAGGCTATCAGCTATTTTTTTTAAATATTTATTTAATTTTGGGATAGCACAAGCAATGGAGGGGCAGAGAGAGGGGGTCAGAGGATCTGAAGTGGGCTCTGTGTTGACAGGCTAACAGCAACGTGCCCAATATGGACTCAAACTCATGAACTGCAAGATCATGACCTTAGCCAAAGTCAGACACTCAACGGACTGAGCCACCCAGGAGCCCCTATCAGCTAAATTTCAACAAAAAACTTTG
The DNA here is from genome assembly GCF_006229205.1 of Suricata suricatta. NCBI lineage: Eukaryota > Metazoa > Chordata > Mammalia > Carnivora > Herpestidae > Suricata > Suricata suricatta. The sequence goes on along the minus strand of NC_043704.1, from coordinate 37,043,924 downwards.
CAAGCCAAAAGGGTGTGGCAAGATATATTATAAGTACTTCAATAGAAAAATCTGCAACCAAGAAGGTTATCATTTACATTATAAGGAGAGATAAGAGATTTCCCAGACAAATGTTAGATAGTTCATCACCACTAAACCAGCCTTATAAGAAGGTTAAGGGAATACCTTGGGTTGGAAAGAGAAGACCATAATCAAAAGTAAGAAAATGATGAAAGGAAAAAAAATCACAGATAAAAGAAAACATAATAAAAGTAGTAGATTAATCCCTTATGAAGCCAGTGTGAGGTTAAAGCAAAAACACTAAAATCCATATAATATAATGTAAATATATAATCAATATAATATAAAAATCAATATGATATAATATAAATATATAATATAAAAATAAGTAAAGGGATTCACAAAATTAAAGGATATAAAATATAACACCATAAACTAAACATGGGAAGAAAAGGAATAAGGAATAGATTCAACTAAATATAGACTCTAAATGCAGAGTACATTATTATAAACCTAATGGTAAACAAAAATCAAAATTCAGTAACAGATATGCAAAATAAAGACAAACACACCCAAATATATCACTAAAGAAAGTAACAAACTGTGAGAGATGCAATCAGGGAAGAAACAGAGAAATATAAAAAGAACCATAAAACAAGTAACCAAATGGCAATAAGTACATGATTATCAATAATTACTTTGAATGTAAATGGACTACATGCTCTAATGAAAAGACATAAGGGAACAGAATGGATAAGAAAGCAAGACCCATCCATTTACTGCCTGTAAGAGATTCATTTCAGACCTTAAGACACATCCAGATTGAAACTGAAGCGATGGAATAGTATTTATAATGCAGATGGAATTGAAAACAAAACCAAGTAGCAATACTTATATCAGACAAAAAAGACTTTTAAACAAACACTGTTAACAAGTGACAAAATAAGATAGTATGTAATCATAAACAGAACAATCCAACTTGAAGATATAACAATTATAAATATTTATGCACCCAATATAAGAACATCCAAATACACAAAGCAGCTAATAAGAAACAATAGCTAAAATCAAAAACACAAGAAACAAGTGTTGACAACGATGTAGGAAGAAAAAGCGAACCCTCTTGCAGCATAACTGGCAAACTAGTGTAGCCACTGTGGAAAAGAGAAGGGAGATTCCCCCCAAAAATTGAAAATAGAACTACCTTATGATCTACTAATTGCACTACTGTGTATAACCTCTTAAAATACAAAAATACGGATTCAAAGAAATAAATGCACACCTATGTCTGTTTCAGCGTCATTTACAATGCCAAAGTATAGAAATAGTCCAAGTGTCCATTGATTGATGAGTGGGGTAAAGAAGTCGGGCCATTTGTTTTCTGATAAGGATCTAACTCATACAGCTGAAGATTTCAAGTTGGAATGATATACAAATATAACTCAAAAACAAGTATAGCTAGATTTCACTTATGTTTCTTTGTTGACTTCTTTCTTATTTTTTAAATGGGGAATAGAATACATTAAATAGCTATTGATCAGAACACTGTATAGACTTTTATCTTATAAAATTTTAATCATTTAAATTTTGTTTTTTTAATATTTACAGCAATAAGCATGTTTTACTAAATAATCTATTAATGCCAGATAGTGACCATAAAGAAATGACAACATCACAAGATTAGATTTTCTTTCCATTAGAATGAGTTTTATACAGGATAACACTTGATTTCTATGAAAAGGGAGACTATTAAAGACTACCATTGAAATTTCTCTGCTTCAAAATTTTTATGAAAACTATAGTTTTCCATCAAATTGGAAAAAGAGAAAGCACTCATGGTGATAGGAGGAGGAACAATATTTGTTGCTTTTTATTTATTTTCCATTTATGCTAAACTAATTTCTTAAATTTTTAAACTGTTTTTCAAAAAATTCATTTTCAAGCCATCATTATTATATCACTAGTTTAGATAACTAAACATTCCATATCTAAATTATTAGCTTGGAATTTATGTGAAAGACAAAGGTACAATATCTAGAATACTGTAAATTTTAATAGGTAAAACAACTAGGCAGCTGTGATTAGTCATGGTCTAAATGCCTCCTCAGAAGAGTTACATAATAAGTCTTTTATTCCTCGTGTTTGAATCATAAATATTCTATTGAACGCCTTCATTGTGTGAGGAAATTTAGAAAGTAATGGATAGATTCTGTCATGCTGTATCAACATTCCTAGCATGGAAAGTACGAAGCACTGCATCCTCAGAGTTTTAACTACTTACTGAAATGTGAATTGAAATTTCTGAAGCCTAGGAAATGATAAGGGAGAGGTGAAAGAGAGATAGTGTGCTAATGACCCTAGAGAGTTTGAAAATCTTATGGCCATGTCTTTTGAGAGAATCTCCTAAAAGGAGAAAATGGGCATGACTGAATCTGTAAAGAAAAGATCTTGCTATCAAGTGCTTGAGAGCATGGCAATCAAGAGCCAGGGGCAGTCAGCCAGAACTTCCCTCTGAGAAGTTATTGAATTCCTTCAGAGTGAAGCTGAGGCTGTGCCTATACGACAAGAAGTGAATGAACAAGTGCCACTTTTTGCCCCCTTCACACTAAAATTAACAGTTACGCTTTTTTCTTCCTCCTTTTATTTGTAATAATGTGCAAAGGTTAAATTCATACATAGACAAAAATACATAAATGATATTCATGAAATTATCTGACATGATATTTGAGAAGTGAAACACCAGATTTCATCATTGTTTATCATCGTAATTTCATAATTTTTTATCTGTTCAATAAAGGCTTTACTTCAATGTGTTTTATTCTTCTTCATTTCAGTCATGCATCAAAAAAGGTATCCTGTAAGTGTTGCTAACACCCAGAATGATGTCCCAAACTCTTGAATTAATCAGTTCTGTCACTGCTATCGTTCCTGCCTTTTAATCCAAATGCACTTCTATTTCTCCCTGGCTTCCTCTCAATCTTTCGTTTTTTGCCCTGTAATTATATCCTCTCTGTATAGACCAAATCAATATGTAACCAACCAAACTCTTCGTAGTGCTGAACGTAATTACCCATTACTTAATAGATGGCTTTAGCCTCCAGTATTAAAACTGAGGAAATGAAATGTGGAAGTTTGCTGGGAGCCATTTCTGAAGTAAAGAGGGTTTGCAAGGCCTCCCACTGTCATGTGGCAACTGGTTGTCTACCTTTCCACCATTTCTGTTTGTCTATCTCTCTGCCATTTCTGCTTGATCACTGACCCCCAGGACACATTGCCAACTGGCATTGAGTGACTTGACTTCTTATGCTAAAAATATGCTAAATTGTGAAGGCGATTATAGAAATTTCTTCTTTTGTGTTTATGGGAGCAAATATTACACTTCCTGAGAAACCTGTTTTTCTTCCTCCTCAAGAAAACAGGCTATTGAAGGAACCCTGCTCAGAAAGGACTAACCTTTGCTCTTACTATGCTAAAAATATTGCCTTGTATTTGAATACTGAGGGAACCTTCATTTCCCCATATGATAAGCATCTAAATAACCTACAATCAATCACTATTGATAATGATGATGCATGAGTCTTCTACCAATCTATGTTCTGGGAAATTTTTACATACCAATGAATTTGTCAACCAGGAATCATTGTCTAAGGAATTGCCGCTTTTGTTTTGTATCCCATACATTTTTTCAATAAAAAAGGCTGACTCTCTAGTCAGTGCAAAGATGCCCGACTGGAGAGCAGAGATGGCTGCCTGCTGACCAGAAAGAACCTCGTGGCTCTCTCATTCCCTTCCCCTTTCGCTGATTCTCACCACTTTCATGCAGACACCGTCCATCCTTCAGGGGAACTCTGGACCTGCTGGAGCTGGACTCTGGCAGAGGTTCTTGAATACCATTCCCCTCACTTAACTGACTTTAGGGAATTCCTTCTTAACTCCTAATTTTCATTTTGTCTCTGCCTCAAGGAAAAAAAAAACAAACTTCATTTGAAAGTAGTAACTGCCAACATTAGGGAGTGTGAGTGTGATGGAGTTGTGGACTGTAAATAACCAATTCATAGTCCTTCAGTCTTTCATAAACTACTATTCAAAGACAGTTTCAATGATTCCCTCACTGACTATACATGTGCCACTATAGCATTAAGTATGTCCAATGTCTTTTAAAATGGCAAAATTTAACAATGGATAATTTGGAACTTTAATGATCTCTTTTGAAAATTTGAGATCTTCCTAAACTGACTCATGAAAGACTTCTTCCTCCCATTATACCTGCTCCTTCTTCTTCCTTTTAACCCCTTTGACTTTCCTTTCAGCTCCCTTGAATCCTGTGATCTGTCTTCCTTTCAATATCCCTAGTTCCTCCACCACTCCTTCTACTCCTGCCAAACTTTTTCAGTCCCCATCCAGATCCTCAACTCCTTGTAATCACAAGAATCTGAGGTCTCCTGCTCCCATTGGTGACTCTTGAGGTATTCAGGGAGCCCAAAAGTAACTACCTGCTGTTGAAAAATATTGGTGGGTGCTCTTTAGCCCTCATGTTGAGCAGATAAACTCAACTTGCTGCATCAGCCAAAAACACAATAATAATAAAAATACAAAGGTGGAACAACAAGTCAACTCTTTGTTATAAACCAATGACACTTGAATTTCTGTGTTTGTGTTTGACATAGCTAAAATTTTGGAATGAAAGCCAATAGCCTCTATTTGTGTCTGTATGTCTATGTATGTATATATTTGTATATGTTTGTCTTACATGTGTGATGTTTTCTTAATTCTCAATTACCAAATTATGAAAGTATTACCAAAATAAAATTATAAAATCCCTAAGTTAGCTCCATTCTAAGCAGCCAGGAATAAATAAATGCTTACATAAATTAAAGAGACTGAAAATGCCCAAGAAATAAAAAATAAATACAAAGCCTCTAGTATTTCCAATATGAGAAAATTATACTCACCCAAATCTTTTAAAAAATTAAGTTTACATTTACATAAACTTTTGCAGACAAATTTAGCTTAATATTCTTTTATTGAGTTTTTATTTAAATTCTAGGTAACACATAGTGTAATTTTGGTTTCTGAGGTAGAATTTAGTGACTCATCACTTACATATAACACCCAGTGCCCATCACAAGTGCCCTCCTTAATATAGATCACTCATTTAGCCCATTCCCTGCTCACCTTCCCTTCAGCAGCCCTGTTTGTTCTCTATAGTTCTGTCTCTTATGGTTTACTTCCTGCTATTTTTTCCCTTCTCTTCCATTCATCTGTTTAGTTTCTTAACTTCCATACATAAGTGAAATAATATATTAGTTGGGGTTTTATTCTGAATGACTTAATTTTACTTTGCATAATACATGCTAGCTATATCCATGTTGCTGCAAATGACAAGATTTCATTCTTTTTGATGGCTGAGCTATATTCCATTGAGTGCATGTATATACATACACACCTCTTCTTTTTTTTTTTAAATGTTTTATTAATTTTTGATACAGGAGAGACAGAGCATGAGAGGGGGAGGGTCAGAGAGAGAAGGAGACACAGAACTGGAAGCAGGCTCCAGGCTCTGAGCTAGCTGTCAGCACAGAGCCCGACGCGGGGCTCGAACCCACGAATGTGAGATCTGACCTGAGCCGAAGTCGGAGGCTTAACCGACTGAGCCACCCAGGCGCCCCTACACACCTCTTCTTTATCCACTCATCTGTCAATGGACATTTGGGATCTTTGCATAATTTTTCTTTGTTGATAATGCTGTAAACATCATTTTTATTTGTTATATCTATATCAGGCTATGATGTCATGGTAATGCTGGATTTATAGTATGAATTGGGATGTTCATCCTCTGCTTTTACTTTCCTGTAAAATTGCACTAAATTAGTCTTAAATGTTTAATAGAATTCACAGGAAAGTCATTTGGGTCTGGATTTTTCCTTATGGGAAAGTGTTAAACAAAAAAAATCAATGTGTTTAATAGATATAGAGTTATTATTGTTATTTTTAATGGAGTTTCAGTATCTTCCCAAGAAATGTGCTCTTTTCCTTGAAGTTATCAAATAACACTGACATAGAGTTGTTCTTATTAGCCATTTCATTTTTTTTTTTAATTCGTAGGAATTTCTATAAGCCTTTCTATTCCAGTTTGTGGGACCATGACTCTTAGATCATAATCTTAGGTCATTGTGTTTCCTAATGATTGATATGCCAGATATTTTCTTGTGGTCTCTCTATGACTTTGGAGAGTTTTCTTACATTAATGCACTGATCTGTACTCAGATGAAGACCAATAAAGAACCTTTATCAGATCCAGAACCTATTCTATTTGTGTGCAATTCTCTTTTCTCCACTAATTTTCCCTTGAAATGTTTTGAAACTTGGTTTCCATGAACTCTGAATGCCTTCCCTTCTACTTAGAAAGACAGCTTGCTTCTGTCTGAGTATCCCTTTCTGTATGGCAGCCTGGAAACTCTTCATTCAATAAACTGGGGCCATTGTAAGGATTACCTCATTTGTTTCTCTTCTCTCAGGGAAAACTATTCCTTCTCACTTGATGTCCAGTGTCTGAAAACTATTGATATAAATATATCTACTGTCATTTCGTTCTTACTGAAAGAGTAAGTCTGAATGTTATACTTTTATAGTGAAAAAAAGTGAGGTGTTTTTTCCAAAAATGTAGTTGAAGGCATTGAAAAACATAATACATTTTTCATAATATGCAAAGATTCCTTTTTTCCTTTTTTTTTAAAGTTTTTATGTTTAGTTTATTTAGTGATTGGCTTTTTTGTTCATTTGTTGGTTTGTTTTGACTAGAATATGAAGACATTCAAAAATAAGTATTAGAGCATAGGGGAAAGAAAAATTAGTTTAAAACGTCTCACACTGGTTGAGGAAAAATAATTTTTTTCAATCAATGAAAGTATAATTTTACCTTAATATATAATGTGACATTTTATAGCAAGTTTCAAAGCTTACTGGCAATATAGGAAACTATTTGGTTCACTGATTTATATTTTATTTCAGTAAAGGAGAAAAGTACAGATGCTTTGGACCTTAGTTCAGAGCTCAATTAACTTTGAAAGGTTTGAAAGTAATTTCCAAGGCCATACAAGTATCTAATGAATCAAGTGCCAAGGGAGGTGAAAGTACCTGAGCAAGAGATAATAATAAACCTCCCCCTTTTTGACCCACAAATCATGGATGATGTTCTGTAGTTTGGTAAGTAGGACAACAGATTTTTCATGCTCAGAATGAAGTAAATCAAATAATGATAAAATAAGGGTGCTATTTATAAAATAAATGAACAAATCTTAAATATAACAAATAAATTTTGAATAATTAAAGTTATGATTTATTAAACAACTTTGCTCTGGCATTCCTTTATATCTTCTTAGAATATGAAATTATTTGCTGAAAAAGAATCAAAGACCAGTTTTTTTTCTGTCACTCTATTTCCTCCCACAAAGTATGGGTATCTGTCAAAAAAATCACTTATTTTCATTATTTGGATACTGTTAAATGGCTTGGCAATACTTCCCTACTGGCCTAGGGTGATTTAATTTTTTTCAATGTTAATTTAATTTTGAAGGAGAGAGTGACAGAGTGTGAATGGGGAAGGGGCAAAGAGAGAAGGAGACACAGAATCTGAAGTAGGTTCCAGGCTTTGAGGTGTCAGCACAGATCTTGCCACAGGGCTTGAACTCAAGAGCCATGAGATCATGACCTGGACCAAAGCTGGCTGCCTAACTGATTGAACCACCCAGGTACCCATGGTCTAGGGTCACTCAAACAATAATGTGTGTTCTCTGTTCTCTGATTAGTTTGTGCTAAAATTCTATGCACTATTATTTTGAAAATAACAGTTTAAAAAGTCACTTTTGCAACTTTATGATATGAAGCTTTTCCACTATGAAAACTCATGGGCCAAAAATTACATTTCCCATGCTATTTAAAGTTTACTATGATTTCATATATTGTTATGATTGCTTATAGCACTGATCATTTTTGCCACTAAAAGTCACCTATATTAGAATATGTAATAAGATATTGACAAGATAATTCTTAAATTCCAATTTAGTACATTAATTAATAAACCAACCATTAGTCAGATTTAAATAAAAGTTTATCCATAAAAATTACTTACATTGAAATATGTAGCAGAAAGCAAGCAGGAATTTTTTCTAGGATAATATATTAGCTAATGAATTAACCAATGGTTAGAATTTAATATACTTGAGATCAAAGATCTCCAATGATTTTGAATCTCATTTTGAAATAATCAAATGCGTGTCTGAGTAATTAATAATGAGATTCCAATGCTTCCTCCTAGAATTGAAATATCCAAGATTGGAAGAGTGATTCAAACTATGTAAAATATGCATCTTTTTGTATGGAAGTTTTTACTTTGGGAGTTCTTTCCTATACTATAATTATTTTTAGTAAGTTTTCTTAGAATCATTCCATCCAAATGCATAACATTTATTCACAAAAAGAGTATGAAAACCTTTAAGATTTACATAAGCAAGCTTCAAAACAGCTATTTAAAAGGATACAAATAAGATATAATTGAAAGTCATAGTAACTCACTAAAGCACCCAGGAATTATCTAAAAGTTACATTTATCCAAAGGAGTAAACATTGGTGATCTACAAAGAGATCACAATATTTATCCCAGGAAATAAAAATTAAGAACTTTTGTGAGTAAGATCTTTGCATGCAATTCTGTTTATGATGTATGGTCTGGTTTTGTTAACATGAACTAGGAAAACAGGTGCTTAGAACAGGCCCTTCCCCAGGCCCCAATGGTAAAATGATGTGTCTGAATGTATCACTGTGGACACATGATGCTTGCCAGGAATTGGTTTAGGAATAAAAATGTAAATAAGTCCTAGGTGTTAAATATTAATTTTTTGGTGAAGGACAATTTGAAGACATTTTTGTAATCAGAAAAAAAGTATTCATACATTTATTTTGTTTTTAAAGATTTTAAATTTATTTTATTAAAATATAATTTTTAAAAACAGGCCTAAAAAATGAATAGAGAGTCTCTAATTTACCAATGTGCAATCCCAGTTAGCCAAAATACATTTACTTTCAGAGTTCAAAAGTTCCAGACCCAAGTTGTCCATTTCTTTGCCTTTAAAAAATATAATTTATCTGAATTTGGACTATACTAATCTCTACTTTTTAAAAAAAAACTGCTTTGAGTTTAAGAAATCTTCCTGAGTGCAAAGAATCAGGCCAAACTTCCCTCTGAAAATCTATCTTTCCTTCAGATTCCACTTCACCTGTGTAAGTCAGGTTTTGTTTTCTTGTACTCTTTACACATCACTCAGATGAAATAATAGAGGTTCTAAGTATTGTTCACTTGTTATTGTAGTAAACTTCAGTCAAGCTTAGATACACTAATAATTACCCTTTTTATTAGAAGGTAATGAATGAAAGATGCAAGGTGACATCCACAGAACACACATAGTGGATATAGAAATCAAGTACATTAATTAGAATCATCAAAACAATATAAATGACAGATATTTTTGTTTCCTTCAAAATAACTAAAATTGAATTAATAAAATAGAATATTACCCTTTTGAAGGACATTTTAGTTGAGAAAATTTTTAAATTTTTGAGAAAATAAAATCTATGTTATAAACCTGAGGAAAAAATGGTACTTAAGTCGTACTAGATTTATGATATCAAGGTAGAAACTTTACTGAATAAGTGAATTAATTAAAATAGGTTTGATTACAATAATTTTAGAAAAAAGGGGCAATTACATTTATTTTTAATAAAAATTCCTTTTGATCTATATTCAGATGAGACCTCTGAGCTTTATTTTAGCAGTAGAGGCCCATTAACATTCATTAGGCATCAGTTATTAAATATCCTAGCTTGCTATTAATATCTTGCAGTTTAATTCACAAGTATGACATTTTCTCACATTTGGAGAATTACATGTTTGGAATCTTAACTTCTTTAAGCCATGGTTCATCCTATGGTTAGGCTTCAGAGGGTTATTATATTAATAATATATTTATTGATAAATGTTTACAGATAAAGGTTTATATTTGTTAGCTATGTATATGAATATAAGAATGGCATTAACCATTTTATGTGGTTTTTATTGCCCTTGTAAATAGATACAGTGAAAGTGAACTTAAACAAAATACCTTAACCACATGGATAAGGAAATTTGGCCACATGACCCTAGTAGTAAATTACTCTATGTTTAATTTAGAGACCCTATTGAATCTTTGACATGCTTGACTGCTAGTCATATTTTATGCAGATAAACAGAATAACCTTTTCCAATACTTGGGCAATAAATAAAAGGGACTAATTTTATATATTGACATCTCATAAGAAGTACCCCTGCATTTCTCTTAATTTCTAGAAAGACTGTTTATTAAAAATACATAATGTATAATAACATTGGAAAAATTTTTACTTAAAACTGTGAAGATTAATTTTTTTTGCCGGCAATGTGCCATCCCTTTTTGATCTCTATAGTTAACCTAATCACACCCTTATTTTTGATATTAAAGATAGAATATACATTTCAGAAACATATAATAAACTATTTCTTAGCTATTAATATTAAAATGTGTCTATAGTAAATAAACAATATTTGTCTAATTGTCTATGGTTAAAGAAGGTATGTGCATACATAACATATGGCCCTCTTTATTTTATTTTTTATTTTAGAAAGACAGAGGAGAGAGGAAGTTGGGGAGTGAGGCCAAGGGAGAAAGAGAGAGAGAGAGAGAGAGAGAGAGATTTTAAGCTATCTTCATGGACAGTACAGAGCCTGACATGGGGCTTGATTCCATGACTCTGCAATCATGTCCTAAGCCAAAATCAAGAGTTGGACACTCATCTGAATGAGCCACTTAGGCACCTATATAAACTTAATATTCTAAATGTTTTAAAAACAACAAGGGAATGATTCTATTACTTGGGGGTTTGAAATGTGGGGATCTAAAATAAATATCCAGCTGCCCAGAAAGTTATGTAGGTAAACCAGTAAGAGAGAAAATAAAATTTGCTTGTTAATTTATTTAAATACTGCCAACAGAATGAGTCATAGCAAATCACTTGTTAAAATGTTTTGAATGATATTGGTAATCTAGGGAGGAAAATAAAACAATAAAGCATTAGTTTTGCAAGAGGTATTTTTTAAAAGAATATTTTGCACAAGGTCTTCACATTGCTTTTAAAAATATGACCCATATGTTCAAATGACCTTTTTTTAAATATGAAAAAGTGCTCCAAATATCTTAGTAATTACTATCACCATTAAGCATGAGTTTGCATATCCATGATGTTATGTGATCAAAACAATGTGGTACTGGCACAAAAAGTGGATAACTAGGTCAGTGGAACAGAATAGAAAGCCCAGAAATGAATACACAACTACATGGTCAGTTATAATTTTTGACACAGCAGAAAAGAATATCCAATGGGAAAAAGACAGTCTCTTTAATAAATGGTGTTGAGAAAACTGGACAACAGCATGCAAAAGAATGAAACTGAGCTATTTTCTATACCATAAACAAAAATAACTCAAAATGGATAAAAGACCCAATTGTGAGACTTGAAACCATAAAAATCCTAGAGGAGAACACTGGCAATAACCTCTTTGACTGCTGCCATAACAACTTCTTTCTAGATATGTCTCCAGAGGAAAGGAAAACAAAAGCAAAAATGAACAATTGGGACTTCATCAAGATAAAAAGCTTCTGCACAACAAAGGAAACAATCACAACGTTAACAGAAAATCTTGGAATCTGAGAAGATATTTACAAATGACATATATGATAAAGGGTTAATATGCAAAATTCATTAAAAATGTATAAAACTCGGGGCGCCTGGGTGGCTTAGTCGGTTAAGCCTCCGGCTTCGGCTCAGGTCAGATCTCACGTTCGTGGGTTCGAGCCCCGCGTCAGGCTCTGTGCTGACAGCGAGCTCAGAGCCTGGAGCCTGCTTCTGGTTCTGTGTCTCCTTCTCTCTCTGCCCCTCCCCCCTCATGCTCTGTCTCTCTCTGTATCAAAAATAAATTTTAAAAAACATTAAAAAAATTTTTAAAAATGTATAAAACTCAACATCTAAGAAATGAATAATCTAACTAAAATGGGCAGAAAACATGAATAGGCATTTACCCAAAGAAGACACACAGATGGCCAAAAGACACATGAAAAGATGGCCAACATCACTGATCATCAGGGAAATACAAATCAAAACGACAATGAGATATTACCTCAAACCTGTCAAAATGGCTAAAATCAATAATAAAAGAAACAACAGGTGATGGTGAGGATGTGCAGAAGGCAATATTCTTGCACTGTAGGTGGGAATGCAAACTGTTGAAGCCACTATAAAACAGTAGGGAGGCTCCTTAAAAAGTTAGAAATAGAATATCCTACAATCCAGTGATTGGAGTACTCAGTATTTACTCAAAGAATACAAAATTACTAATTCAAAGAGATACACTCACCCTGATGTTTATAGCAATATTATCTATAAGAGCCAAGTATGAAAACAGCCCAAGTTTACATATACTGAATATAAAGAATATATATATATATATAATCAATATTACTCAGGTATCAAAAAAGACTGAAACTTTGCCATTTGCAGACATGTAGATGAAGCTAGACAGTATTATTATGCTAAGCAAATTAAGTCAGTGAGAAAAGGACAGCTAACATATAATTTCATTAGTATATGGAATTTAAGAAACAAAAAAATGAGCAATAGGGAAAAAATAGAAAAGGAGGCAAACCAAGAAACATACTCTTAACTTTATAGAACAAACTGATGGTTACTAGAGTGGAGGTGGGTAGGGGGAATGGGTATAATAGGTGATGAGGATTAAGCAGTGAACTTGCTGTGATGAACATAGGATATTGTATGGAAATGTTGAATGACCAAATTCTACTCCTGAAACCAATGCTTCACTATATGGTAATTAACTTGAGTTTAAATAAAATCTTGGGGGAAATTCCAAACCTTACTTATTACATGAGAAACTATACCATAAATAAAATAATTGATAGGAAGGAACTTTTAGAGATAAGCTATATTTTCTAACCATTAGGTGAAATAAGATGTGTATTAATGTCTTCAAGTTAATTTGACAATTTTGGGTAAGTCTTTCTCTCACTTTAGATTAGTTGTTTTTTAACCAAATAAATAGGACTGCAGCTAAATGGCATATTATATTTTATTTAACTATAACTATGATAAGAAATGATCAATGGCTATTTTATTTCACATAGTGATATGTGTTTAATAAACATGCTAATTAGATTGTATAGTGATATGAATAGTAGCTGGTATCTCATTTTTTTTTCTATACTGGAACTAAAGTGAAAAGAACTACATAGTTCTCTTTTCTATTTCACAGTTGTCTTTGCCCATTAGGGCTGCTATAACAAAATACCACAAATTGGTACCTCATTAACTACAGGAATTTATTTCTGGAAGCTAACATCTGAGATCAGAATGCCAGAATGGTTAGATGAGGGCCCTCATCTTTGCTCTGCAGATTTCTCTTTGTATACTTAGTAGAGGGACTGGGGGGTCTCTGTGGCCTCTTTAGAAGAACACTTTTCCACCCTCTTGACCCACACATCTCCCAAAGGTCCCACCTCTTGACAAATACCATCACCATTAGGTTATTGCAACCACCTCCTAATACCACTAAGATTTCAACATATGAGTTTGTGAAGGGACAAGTTCAGACTACAGCAACAGTTTAAATCAATGCACTCAGAAGTTTTACATTATCAACCCAAATTTAGATAGATTTAGATGGATATAATCATCCGAGAAGTTTCAAATAAGCTTAATTTTCATTGAACATTATTTTAAGTCTCATAATGAAGTGTACAAAAATGTTGAGTGAAACAGTGGTCAAAGGTCACAAATCATATTTTTTCTTGATAAGTTTATATATTATTGTTTATGATGCTATTTCTTCTCTTGCCTGAATTTTTAAAAACAGATCCATAAAACAATAAAGAATAAAAAAGGTGAGTTTCATCTTAGGTTCACACCTTAAGCAGTGACATCCCAAATATTCAGATTAACTGGCACTTAGAGCTATTTGCTTAAAAATGTTACCAGGACATTTATAATAGCTCCACAGAGTTATTGGTAGAAGAGATACAGAAATGCCACTTTCTTTTGTTGACTATTTCAAATTTCAAGATGTATTGCCCTTAGTTTAAAGTTAACACTTTGACAACACTATAGTTGCAAGTTAATTTATAAATATAATATTATTTTTATTTTCCAAACATCATAAATTTGGCTTTCATATCACTGAGGTTTTAAATTGAGAACTTGAGTGGAATTCATGTTTATTTTATCGACAAATTTTCATGGTACTGTTTGCATTTCACACTGTGTGAACCACATAATGATTCAAATATTTCATATCCTACTTTCAGGTGTAGAAATATCATGCACCCAACAGTGTACATTTGGTTTAAGCTGCAATTGAGCATATTTGAGAAACAATCTGTTGTAGAATCACATGCAAGATTTCAATGTTGAAAACTTCTATTCTAAGGGAAAGATGTACTTCATAGGGCTACCACTTCAAATACGGAAGAAAAATTTTATAAACTAGTTGCAAGTACTAGTAAATAGATGATGTGCCACTTATTTCTTTAAAGTTGTGTTATATATATACATATATATATATAAACATATATATATATAATATATATCACTAAAACTGGTTCTACTGTTAAAAAAGAAAGACAAGATGGAAATTAATTTTCTCTAACATTGAAATTCAAACAAAATCAATTTGAAATGACCATGAAATTGAGACATAAGTGATATTTTGACTCTTTAATCTTTAAAGGTTTTGTTTTATGTCTAAAAATTTTTTTTAATTTTTTTAATGCTTTATTTATTTTTGATACAGAAGAGACAGAGCATGAGAGGGGGAGGGTCAGAGAGAGAGGGAGACACAGAATCTGAAACAGGCTCCAGGCTCTGAGCTAGCTGTCTGCACAGAGCCTGATGCGGGGCTCGAACCCAGGAACGTGAGATCTGACCTGAGCCGAAGTCGGAGGCTTAACCGACTGAGCCACCCAGGCGCCCCTAAAATTTTTATTTCTAATAAAGATTTTGGAAAGAATGTGAAAAAATGCTTTATTCTATGTCTTTGCCTTGAGACAGTAATGAACATAAAACATCCAGAGATTATTTATTTCCCAATACATACTTTAGATTCCTGTTACATACAAAATATTCATTTGGTTACTATTAGGATAAAAATCTCAAGCATCCATAAACATCTTTAATAGAGATTTTAGCTAAGTAAGAGAGGGTATAAATCTTTAACAAAAATGTAACACAAAGGTCAGAAATGTCTTAAAGAAAAACACTGACAAATGAAATGTTGTGGAACTTAAGAGAAAAGAGAAATATTTAAGCATCTGACAAAATATAGCATCTTTTCTTCCTTTAAACATTTTTAGTATTTATTTATTTATTTACTTATTTACTTATTTATTTATTTATTTATTTATGGGACGAAGAGAGAGAGAGAGACTGAGAGAGAAACTGGGAGAGGGCCACAGAGAGAGGGGGACAGAAGATCCAAAGTGGGCTCTGCACTGACCTGCAGAGAGCCCACTGTGGGGCTTGAACTCACAGACCAGGAGATCATGACCTGAGCCAAAATCAAAGTTGGATGCTTAACTGACTAAGCCACCCAGAAGCCCTTTTGATTTCTTTAATTCTTACTTATTTTGAAAGAGAGAGCATGGAAGAGAAGCAGCGAGGAGTAGCATCCTTTCTTTATAAAATCACTCAAGAAAATAGACATAGAAGGAACAACTTTAACATCATAAAAGCCACATATAAAAGGCCACACAGCTAATATCATCCTCAACTAGAAAAAATGAGAGCTTTTCTTCTAAGCTCAGAAACAAGATAGGGATGTCCACTCTCACTATTAACATGGTGCTGGAACTCCTTACCTCAGTTATCAGACAACAAAAAGAAATACATGTACCCATCTCAACAAAGAAGTCAAGCTTTCACTATCTGCAGATAACTTGATATTCTATATAGAAAACCTGAAAAACTCCACCAAAGAACTGCTAGAACTAACACATAAATTTAGGAAAGTCACAGGATATAAATTCATTATGTAGAAATATGTTGCATTCCTATAAACCAATAATGAAGCAGAAAAAGAAATCAAGGAATCAATCCAATTTACAATTGTACCAAAACCTATAAGATACCTAGGAATACATCTAAACAAAGAGGCAAAAGATCTGTATGCTGAAAACTACAGAAAGCTTATGAAAGAAATTGAAGAAGACATTAAGAAATGGAAAAACATTCCATACTCATGGATTGTAAGACCAAATATTGTTAAAATGTTGATAGTTCCCAAGGCAATCTACACATTCAATGCAATTCCTATCAAAATAACACCAGCATTGCTCAGAATGTTAGAGCAAGCAATCATAAAGTTTGTATGGAAACACAGAAGACCCTGAATAACCTAAGTAATATTGAAAAAGTAAACCAAAACTGGAGGCATAACAATTCCAGAATCCAAGCTATATTACAAAGCTGTATTCATCAAGACATTACAGTACTGGCACAAAAACAGACACACAGGTCAATGGAATATAATAGAGGGCACAGAAATGGACCCACAAATATATGACCAAATAATCTTTGACAATGCAAGAAAGAGTGTCCAATGGAAAAAAGATAGTTTCTTCAGCAAATTGTGCTGAAAAAACTGGACAGCAACCCTCAGAAGAATGAACCTGGACAACTCTCTTAAACCATACACAAAAATAAATTCAAAATGGATGGAAGGTTTACAGGAGAAAACAGACAACAACTTTTTTGATATAGGCCCACAGCAATTTCATACTCAACATGTTTCTGGAAGCAAGGGAAATAGGGCAAAAATGAACTATTGGGATCTCATCAAGATAAAAATTTTCTGCACAGCAAAGAACAATCAACAAAACTAAAAAGTGAGCAACAGAATAGGAGAAGATATTTCCAAATGACATATCATATACAGGGTTGATATCCAAAATCTATAAGAACATAGTCAAACTCAACACCCAAAAACCAAATAATCCAGTGAAGAAATGGGCAGAAGACATGCATAGACAACTTTCCAAAGAAAACATCCAAGATTTAAATATATATATATATTTAATATACATACACACACATACATGTATATATATAGACATATGCATATGTATGTAATGGAAAACATATATATAAACTATATATATATAATGAAATAAACTATATCTATCTATGTAATACTATATGACAATAAAAAATGAAATTTTGCCATTTGCAGCATTTGGAATTAGAGGGTATTATGCTAAGCGAAATCAGTCAAAGAAAGACAAATATCATATATTTCATTCATGTGGAATTTGAGAAACTTAACAGATGAACATGAAGGAAGAAGAAAATACGATAAAAAAAGAGGAGGCACACCATAGGAGACTTTAAATACAGAGAACAATTGGTTCCTGGAGGAGTGTTGGGTGGAGGGTGGGTTAAATGGGTGACAGGCCTATGAGAGGACACTTCCTGGGTTGAATAGTAGGTGTCATCAGATGAATCACTGGATTATATTCCTGAACCCAAGACCGAACACAAGTTTACACTGTTTGTTAACTAACTTGAAAGTAAATTTTAAAAAGATGCATTAGAAAAAAGAATTATCAAAAAATCTGAAAACAAATAAACATGTTTTTCTTCAAAAGAAAAGAGAGAAACATTTATATTTGAGAGAACATTGAGAGTTAAATTGAAAAATATACACTTGAAACCAAGCAAGAGAGAAATTTGTTGAATTATGGACAAATGCGATGAAAAAAATCACTCAAGTATATAGAACAACAATAGAACAATGTTCTAAGGTAACAAAAAAATATCTGGCCCAGATAGAGAAATAGGAGATTACCATTTGCTTTTGTTTAATGTCTGTTTATTTTTGAGAGAGAGTGGAGGAGGTGCAGAGAAAAAGGGGAACAGATGATCAGAAGTGGACCCTATGCTGACAGCAGAGTGCGCTAAAAATCAGGAACCATGAAACCAGACATGAGCCGAAGTCAGAAGCTGAACTTACTGAGCCACCCAGGTGCCCCGATTACCATATGTTTAATACTAGAACATGAACATGTATCCTTTCTTCCAGGAATTATCTTTAGCTCCAGAACAAATATATTTTACAGTTGATATCCTAAAATCATCTTTCTATAAAAAATAGTTTATTGTCAAATTGGTTTCCATATAGCACCCAGTGCTTTTCCCCACAAGTGCCTCCTCCATTACCACCATGTCTCTCCCCCTCCCCCTCCCCTTCAACCCTCAGTTTGTTTTCAGTATTCAATAGTCTCTCAGGTTTTGCATCCTTCTCTCTTCCCAACTCTCTTTCCCTCTTCCCCTCCCCATGGTCCTCCATTAGATTTCTCCTGTTAGACCTGTGAGTGCAAACATATGGTATCTGTCCTTCTCTGCCTAATTTATTTTGCTTAGCATGACACCCTCAAGGTCCATCCACTTTGCTACAAATGGCCAGATTTCATTCTTCCTCATTGCCATGTAATACTCCATTGAATATATATATACCACATCTTCTTGATCCATTCATCAGGTGATGGACATTTAGGCTCTTTCCATGATTTGGCTATTGTTGACAGTGCTGCTATGAACATTGGGGTACATGTGCCCCTATGCATCAGCACTTCTGTATCCCTTGGGTAAATCCCTAGCAGTGCTATTGCTGGGTCATGAGGGAGTTCTGTGGATAGTTTTTTGAGGAACCTCCACACTGTTTTCCAGAGCGGCTATGCCAGCGTTCTTCTCAAAGCTAGTACAAACTATCCTCAAATTTGTATGGAACCACTAAAGACCCCGAATAGCCAAAGTAATATTGAAGAAGAAAACCAAAATGGGAGGCATCACAATCCCAGACTTTAGCCTTTACTACAAAGCTGTCATTATCAAGACAGTATGGTATTGGTACAAAAACAGACACATAGACCAATGGAATAGAATAGAGAACCCAGAACTGGGCCCACAAATGTATGGCCAATTAATCTTTGACAAAGCAGGATAGAGTATCCGATGGAAAAAAGACTGCCTCTTTAGCAGGTGGTGCTGGGAGAACTGGACAGCAACATGCAGAAGAATGAAACTAGACCACTTTCTTACACATACACAAAAATTAACTCAAAATAGCTGAAGGACCTGAATGTGAGACAGGAAACAACCTCCTTGACCTCCACCGCAGCAATTTCCTACTCAACACATCCCCAAAGGCCAGGGAAATAAAAGCAAAAATGAACTCTTGGGACGTCATCAAGATAAACAGCTTCTGCACTGCAAAGGAAACCATCAAGAAAACTAATAGGCAAGTGACAGAATGGGAAAAGATAGTTGCAAATGACATATCAGATAAAGGGCTAGTATCCAAAATCTACAAGGAACTCACCAATCTCCACACCCGAAAAACAAATAATCCAGTGAAGAAATGAGCAGAAGACATGAACAGACCCTTCTCCAAAGAGGACATCCAGATGGCCTACAGACACATGAAACGATCCTCAGCATCACTCATCATCAGGGAAATACAAATCAAAACCACACTGAGATACCACCTCACGCCATTCAGAATGGCTAAAATGAACAAATCAAGAGACTATAAATGCTGGCGAGGGTGTGGAGAGACAGGCACTGTTGGTGGGAATGTAAATCATCCTTTTTTAAAATAAAATAACTCGTTTTTAAAGACTACTTTAAAGAAGTAAAAGAAACATATTTGGTAATTGAGGATATAGGAGACACTTTTAGGAGACCCTAAATTGATTTTGCATATTACCCCATTATACATTCACAAATTATCAAAGCATGTCTGACCACAAGTAGATAACAGACATTTAAAGTAATAAGAATGTTGCATTTTTTTTATTTTTGAGGAACCAAATATTTCCTTGTTGCTGTATGCAACCAGAGACAGAGAGAGAAAGAGAGAGAGAGAGAGAGAGATTACAGAAAAGATTTTAACAACTATTTCACATATCTCTTATGCATAGAATAATAATAATTGGGTATTTTTCTTGATGTTGATCTCATAAATAGAACACTAGAGTTTTGGATCCAATGTTTACATTCTCTGTTGAAAAATTATGGGTATTTCAATTCTGTTTTTACTATATGGATATGCATGTTTATGCTACTATGTATTTATAGTTCTTCATCAATTTTGAAGTCAAAAAAATTGAGTAAATTTTGAAAAAAGTTAACTGGAACTTGAATAAAAACTTTTAAAAAATGGATAATTCAATCGTTGCATTTCTTGAGAGATAACTCCATAATAGCTCCAATTTACTAGTAAAACAAATTGTGGGATTCAGTTTTAAATACTGCAGTCATATAAAAATCTTTGATTAAAAAGGAAACATGCAGAGTTGTTGTTTTGTTATATTAGCACCTTAGAAAATCCTATCTAAGAAAATGTATTTACTAACTAGTAATTCTAAAAATAATTGCATTAAATTTGATCTCATGAAGAATTCATAAGATCTAATTTAACATTATTTCTGTTTTTGAAATGCAAGTTTTTTCATGCTGGTTTATAATGAGTTTGCAAAATAGAAATAATAAACTAATATAAATTCACTTTTGAAATTAAAGTTTGAAACAATGGTTTAGAATAGTAAAAATACAACATTTTATAGCTACCTTGTAAGACCATTTGGACTTTTCTTTGCCTTTTTTCCCTTTCTTTTTTTTTTTGGTTTTTGTTCTGTACTGAAAAATGTACTAAATCTGAAAATATGTAGATTGATTTCCTTGGAGAAGTGTGTATATCATTGCTTTTAAAATAACAAGGCCTCAATAAGATGTCATGAAAAATGAAATAACTACAGTTTACATTAATATAAATTTTTACATTAATTTTTCAACAAAAATTAACAAAAAACAGTTACTTTGATTTATTAAATTTTCTAAATCAAATTCTTTCAGTTTCTTCGATATAGTTTTTTAGTTTCTCCAATATGACCTTTAGTTTCCCCTGTATAGTCATGAGCTCTCAGGGCATTTTCCCATGTCCAGAGGACCCAAGTGAAAAACATACCTCACTTCTTTGTTCTGAAATTAGGAGACGTATTTCCTTCCTACCCTCTGCCTGTAAAACCTTTCTTCCTACATATCTTCCAGTCTTTCTATCTTGATGACAGTTTTATGTCCTGATTAGACTTAGATTACAAACCCCTTCTTAGGATACATTACTGATTTAGTATCCATTCAGGAAAATATTCTAGAGCCCTATACTGTGTAAGCTCCTAGGAGGTGACACATCACTGCCTATTGGTGGTTTTTAAGATAATTAAACCTCTCTCACACAAAGAACACCAAGGCATTAACACACTTGGATTGACATCTTTACCACAACCACTCTTCTGTTTAGGAGAGACATCATATATTTATAAAGTCCATCACACATTTACACATCTTTTATCTTGCTTATATGGATAAAGTAAATTTTCCTAAGTCCCACATTGGGGAAAATAAAGAAATACTATTAAATAAAGTGAAAAAGTCATATTATATAAAAATTGTAACATACCATCAGAAATGACATTGATAAACTTTTATGTGCAATCTTCTTGTCTGTAATTCTTATGTTCAACATTGGTTTCTATTTCCTTTTTTAGTAGACAATGAATTTTAAATTGTGCCCATAGTCATTGGTACAGTTTTATGCAGTGATTAGATGTTTTTATATTTTTTAGCTGAACTCTCATTGTGCCTTTCTCAAAGTTATATTTTTATTCCCTAGTTAGAAAACCAAAGAATCTAGTCCTTCTGGTCATTTGTTTTAGTTGTTGTTGTTGTTGTTGTTGTTGTTTTGGAGATGTATCATTTTCATAATCTTGACATTTTCTCTCTCTTGAGGATATGGTAGGAGAGCTCTGTAACCTTGTAAAAGTTAAGGAAATTACAACTAAATAATCCTCTAAGGCATATTTAAGGCTACCTCCATGTTCCTTAGAGAATCCAGGTCTAAGATAAGGGTTTGAATTCAAAACTGATAATGTTACTTAACACTATAAAACATTAAAGCCAGAAATGATCAGAAAGATAACCTTATCCCTGTTCCCTTGTTTTATCTGAAGGAAAGCATTTTCAAAGTGACAGAGTCTAGCCCAAAGTCACAATGTCTGTTTGCAACTGAAGATGGACAGAAACCTAGACCTCCTGATCTCACATAACCTTCCGAAGCTAATTGGCTATGGGATCTTTCATATGTCATGGTGGCTATGGTGCAACAATACATCATCTACCTTGATTAATGACTGTCATGAAAGGCTTGCTTAACACAATGGAAATAAATGCAGCAAGAAGATGTATTAAATTTTAAAAGCTGTAATGTCTGTCTGTGTTCTACATAGTTCAACTATGGTCTTTTTAATCTGCTTAAAAGTTATTGAGTCTATAATACTTGGTCATTTTTGTTTAGTCATGAAGAAGGAAAAAAAACCCTCAAAGATGAACAACTATGTTATAAAAGTATGTAATTACAGAGTAAAAAGTTGCTCATATGTCAGAGAAAAATGTGTCTGTGTGGTGTATATGCGCATTTTGAATTTATATATGTAAAGGAAAATTCTCTCCATATGTTCATTTGGAAAACCTGAAAAAATAAAACGTAAAGAGAGACTAAAAAAAACCCCCACTACTTGGCTCTTTAAAGTGAAAGTAATAATAATTTTAGACATTTATGGGACCTCATTAACATTTACAACTAATTAAAATGGCATCTAATTTTTTATTACAACTTTTATTTTTCAAAAGCCTTTATTTTATAATCACTACCTTAATTTGTTCTCACAATGGCTATGGTAAATTGTCAATGGAGCTTTTATTTTCTCCATATTACCGATGAAACAAAAGATTCAAATAGTTAAGTGGTTTGCTCAAATGAATAAACTAGGTTGTTTAGATGTTTGATCTGTAATCATCTATAATATATCAAATTAAAAGTTTCATTTTCATTACCACATTCTTTACAAAAACATGATCATCTGTAACTTACATGATAGTACTATCTGTGTACTATTATATATTGCAAAACCTTCATAGCCTGTTTATCTATTTTATTTTTTGTATTCCAAAGAAGCCTTCCTCAAAAAGCAACTTTTACCATGAGTTTTTACCAAACACATATTATTTTTTTAATTTTTAAAAAGTGTTTATTTATTTATTTTTGAGAAAGGGAGAATCCCAAGCAGGTTCCATGCTGTCAGCCCAGAGCCCAATGTGGAGCTTGAATTCACAAAAATGAGATCAGTACCTGAGCCGAAAATAAGAGTCTGTTGTTTAACTGCCTGAGCCAGGAGGGTTATCACGTTTGCCTAACTGCCTGAGCCACCCAGGCAGCCCCCCAATACATTTTACTAATAGCACATTAATCAAACAATGTAAAGCTCTCCATACAATCTGAGATCCAATACAATACATGAAAATAGAACTGATCTTAAAAAATGGGAAGCCTCAGCGTATGCCCAGGTCTACTAAGTATGTACAAATATGCCACCTTTAACATAGCAGTAATCACCAATAAGAAGACTTTGTTACAAAAATCCCTGACATTTCTAAATCAATTCTTATTCATACACACAGTTAGTTCCTAGAGTGGATAATAGATTTGGTTAGTCATGCTGTGTTAATCCCAGTTTACAGTGTGAGTGTAGCAAGTCAGTATTCTTACTAAGATGTGGATGTGTAGCCATATAGTTGCTTTGCATAAGGGAACACTACATATCAAAATTCGGCAATCTTTTTGTAGTTACTTTCCTATTTCTTGAATCATCATGGCTAGAAATTATGACTTCCTTTTCTCAGTACCTTAATGACCTAGTTTCTCTGTTTGCTTGTAGAATCTTTAGTGTGGGTAGTTGTGTACCTCCTGGCCCAGGATTAGCCCCCTTCCCTTTCAGCACTGATCTTCCCCAAACCATCCCCATTGTCTAGAATATATGATTTTATAATGTTCACTGAAAGTGCTGAATTCAGTCAGGTGCATTCATTAAGACACAAAGCTTTAGGGGCACCTGGGTGGCTCAATCAGGTGAGCATCTGACTTCGGCTCAGGTCATGATCTTACAGTTCGTAAGTTCAAGCCCCGCATTGGGCTCTGTGCTGACAGCTAGCTCAGAGCCTGGAGCCTGCTTCAGATTCTGTACCCCGCTCTCTCTCTCTGACCCTCCCCTGCTTGCGCTGTCTCTCTCTGTCTCTCAAAAATAAATAAAAAACATTTTAAAAATTTAAGACACAAAGCTTTACATTTTTAATGTGACTCCCTAGCAATGTTATTCACCTTGGCAATACTTTATGCAGATTCAGAGCTTTTACATTTACCTTTGGGAATTAAGACACTTTTGCTTTAAGGTTTTAAATTTCTCATCTGATATAAATTAAAACACTTATCTAAGCTCTAATTTAATCTGTATGTCTCCTACTAGTTCGAGCCTGTCTGTCAAAAGACTAAAGATATGGAGATAATCATTACTGACCACAATGTTATTAAACTAAAAGTAAAACAACCAAGATAATTAGAAAATATCTAAATGCATGAAGGATTTAAGAAAAGATACAAATAATCCATGAATAATAGAAGAAATAAAAAGGAAATTAAAAGACATTCAACTTTTCACATAATAAAACATTCATTAAGGTAACAGGGCATAGGATTAGCATGCAAAAATCAATAGCTTTCATTAGAGACAAAATTACCAGTTAGAAGATATAATTGTAGAGAAAGGCCATTTACAATAGAAATAAAGAAGAGAAATATAGTTAGGAAAAAGCTAACATGAAAAGCAACAAAAAAATCCCCAAAATATGCAAAACATGTAAGGAAAACTACAGGAGACTCTTAACAAATACACAAGCAGAATTAATTTTTTTTTTTTTTTTTGCTGTTGGTTTATTGGTTTGTTGGTTTCTTTGGAGAGACATATTGTGAGTGGGCAGAGGAGTAGAAATAGAGGAGGGAGAGAATCCCAAGCAAGCTCCACCCTGTTAACACTGTCAACTCAGAGATTGACTTGGGACTTGATCCCACAAACCATGAGATCATGACCTAAGTTGAAATCAGAATTGAATGCTTAACCAACTGAGCCACCCAGGTCCCCCTAGAAAGATACTTTTTTAGATGACTACATGTTATAATGATGTGAGTTGCTATTAATTTATAAATTTAAAGCAACTGCATTAAAAATAAATAGAAGCTTTTTTATGGATCTGCATAAATTGATACTAATCAATTTAGACAAATAAACATGCAAGAATAATTTTTTTAAAAAAGGACAATAAATATATAAATAGGACTAACTCTACCACACAGTAAAACAGATTATAAGTAGTATGTTGAAAAACGGTGGGTTTGCATCTTTCAGAGTAAGATTCTAATGTCAAATAAGAAAATAAAACTACATGCAGTTAGTGGTAACCTCAAATATATTTTAAATTATGGATAATTGCAGGGTAGACATTTTGTGAGTAGGATTACACTTCCTATGACTCTTCATTAAGTATTTTTTCTGAATTTTCTTTAAAAATCTCAAAGAACTCTTGAGTAGCAGAGAAATTATTTGGACAAAACAAGTGACTGTGTGATGGTATCACTTACAAATATGGGGGCGGAGCTGGTAATATGTAAGAAAACCAAAATAATTTTGTTTTTGGAGGTTAGATTTGAGATTGTCCTTAAAGAACCCAAGTAGAGTGTTGCAAATACAGTTCTATATATAAAAGTAAAGTTTAGAAGAGAAATTTCTTAGTGATTACAATTTTGTGGTCATCATTTCAGAAGAAGTATATAAAATTGGATACGGATGAGATAACTGAGGGATTGCATGTAAGGAAAAATAAGAATTGAGATTACAATGGAACAATTCATGATTCCATATTTTGTGGCTGGGAAAAGTAGAAAAAGCTAGCAAAGAGAATGAGAAGTAGGAAGAGGAAAACTAGGAGAGTGTGATATTTTAATGTAATACCATACTTCTGGGGCTTTTCTTTCCGTACATAATAAAACTGGATCTCTCTCTTCCTCTCTCTCTCTCTCTCTCTCTCTCTATCCTCCCCGCCTCCCTCTTTCTCTCTGTATCTCATCCTTGTACCTTATGTGTCTATGTTTGTGTGTGCTCAATAATAATGTAAAATTTAAGGTGCAACACAATAACAACTGTTTTTATAACAATTCTATAGGGCTTATTTCCTGATCTTACATATTTCATATTTAGCATGAAAATTTTATAAATTCTAATGAGCTAATTGTGTTCTTTTTTATTCCATTATGTTCAATTTTACTCTTACTAGATACTGGAGTAAGTGAACATTGTTGATAATTTTGAAATATCGCTCCTATTTTTTTAGTAATTTGGCATACACATAACTAAATGGTTATTTTTATTGTTTCCTTCTTCAACTGTTTATGCCACAGGCCAATGTCCTTCAAAGTACATTTGCTTTTCCTTTTGTGTCTCATGGAGGAAATGTCAAATGTTCTTGCCACTTGCATCTAAGTTGATTACATTTTCCAGAAAAGACAATTTAAGTATGAAGTTAGTATTAATGTTTTTTAATACAATATATATGCTAGTGTGTCCTGGAAACTGAAAAACTATATTCATATTCTATGTATTAATTTATCACTGTTCTTTAAGTTTGATCATTTGGGAGTAGTTTGTAATAAATAAAATATTCAAGATCCCTTAAAAATAATGGAAGAGTCTTTACAGCTTATGTCATATACACACCAACTAATAGTCTCAAATTATAAATATTTATCAAAGGATATCATGAAATTCATTTCAGGTAAAATCCACAACACAAAACTTATGTCTCGAGGAAAATAATTATCTTGTGACAATTTCTTTTAAGCTTAGAAATCTTGCTCCAAAGAAAATATGACCTACATAGTAATTTATAACTAATTTTATATGAGTAATTTATGGGTTTATTAATTGTAGTATATATATATTATGTATTATTTATATATATAAATTATATAATTATATGTAATTATAAGGTATAATTAAGATCAAATTAAAATTTTCATTAGAAAAATTTTGTTTGTATGCGTAATTGCATTTTTTAAGTAGGCTCTGATCTTGAACTCATGAAAGTGAGGTCAAGAGTTGGATGCTCTAGAGACTGGGCCAGCCAGGTGCACCACATAATTGCATTTTTAACAGTGATTTATATAGGTATATCCTTTATACATTTAATATTAAAATATTTTATATAGATGTTAGGTTTAGTGTTAAATTGAAATATGAAGCTAAACTGTCACTAAGATCAGTAATCACCAGTTTCTAATATTTTTGTAGCCATAGATGCTTCTATTTATATGCCTACATATATATATATACCATATATACATACATATTATGTTATACAATTGCAGAGATCATTTGAGGGGGTGGGAGCAGTATCACATTAGTTAAAATGTATCCAAACATACAGATACTTTTTTTTAAATAAAATTGACAACCAAATAATCATTGAATATATATTACATGTAAACCACAGTACTTTCTATTAGAAATACACATATTAGTAAAATATGGTCCCTGAGTTCAAGAACATCAAAATTTGGGGAATACTCATTGTATGTAACTAATGACATCTCAAAGTTTTTAGACCTATGCCAGCAATATGGACAAAGGCAAAAATAATTAGTTCTTTCTTTGACATTTAGAATGGATTCCAAGAAAAAACAGGTCATGAAAATGAGTATCATTTCACTAGTCTGAAAGGGACAAAAGAGAAATGTGAAAAACCATGAGTCAGGCAGATATGCAAATAAATAGGGATTGTGCTTTATATTTGCATCATTATGGACTAATATAGTTTGGGGGCATAAAACAAAATTAAAAAGAAGTTCACGTAGTGAGATTGTAGGCTCACTTAAGAGAGAAATGGAAGAAAGATTAGGAAGAAGAGTTGATAGAATGAATGTTGAAATTATGTAAGATGTAACACAGTAAATTAGGGAAAGGTTTTTATTGCCATTAAGCTCTATCTAAAAGTATAGACATTTTCTTGTAGGCAATATGGGATCTGGAAAGCTTTAAATTGGGCTCTACGGTGTTTCAAACTATGAAGGATTTAGGAAAAGGAAGTGACAGCATGGCTTGCATAATGTAAGAACAACAGCGTGATCTTTGTAAAGAAGGCTATGAGAACTTCCAGTGTGAGATTAGGACAGTGTACATTAAAAAGAATATGGAGACAGTAAAGTCAGTACATGTATTTTGAGAGAAAATCAACAGGAGATTTTTGTTCAAAACATTGAGTTCATTTATTTAACAAACATTTTATTAATATTTATATTATTCAAGAAAATATAGTCTATAGTGGATCTTTATATTATATAAGAAAATTTAGTCTACACTATCTTCAAGGAACTGTCTATTAGAAATTTATGAGCCAGAAATTTCAAATTATATTCTAATTGACTTCAATCAGCTATATTTTGAACTTCTAATCTAGGCATTTCCATGTTGAGGTCTTTTAGAATGCAAATTCTTTTTATTATATTTCCTTTATGTACTTGATATTTAAATTGCTTGTATAATCCTCTAAAAATGCAGAAGCATAGGGGCCCCTTGGTGGCTCAGTCAGTTAAGCATCCAACTTCAGCTCAGGTCATGATCTTGTGGATTGTGAGTTCCAGCCCTGCATCAGGCTCTGTGCTGACAGTTTGGAGCCTGGAGCCTGTTTCAGAGTCTATGACTCCTTCCCTCTCTGCCCCTTCCCTGCTCATGCTTTGTCTGTGTTTCTCAAAAAATAAATAAATGTTAAAAAATTAATGCAGGAGCATAATAATAAATAGTACCGTATTTTATAGCATGGAAAGTAACATGTAATAAAATGACATGTACATCCATAAAGTAATGGGAAATATATAATCAGTCCCATGTGCAAGGGAAGAAAATCAGGTAATAGCTCTTGCTATTTTTAAACACCTTCTAGGAATGGCATCAATTATATGCAGTGCATAAATCCATTATATTCACATATAGAGTATGTCTGTATACACATTCAACCCAAAAATAAGATGCTAGTTTCTTTCCTCATCAACTTTTTAATTAATCCAAGCAAATGTGGATTTACTAATATGAAAATTAGAGAATTTCTATTTCTTTGATACTCTACATTGAGATAATCACCTATGTAAATCACAGCTTTGTATAATGAATAGTAGATTGGCATTTCTAGGATTTATACAAAAAGACATATATCATATATTTTCATTCCCATGTGGAAACTTAACAGAAGACCATAGGGGAAGGAAATGAAAAATAAGTTACAAATAGAGAGCGAGGCAAACCATAACAGACTCTTAAATATAAAGAATAAACTGAGGGTTAATGGGGGCAGGAGGTGGAGGGGGCAGGGAAAATGGGTGATGGGCATTGAGAAGGGCACTTGTTGAGCACTGGGAGTAGTATGTAAGTGAAGAATCACGGAATCTGCTCCTGAAACCAAGACTACACTGTATATACTGTATGTAAGCTAACTTGACAAGAAATTGTTTTTAAAATATTTTTTACATTTATTTATTATTGAGAGACAGAGAGAGACAGAACGTGAACAGGGGAGGGGCAGAGAGAGAAAGAGACATAGAATCTGAAGCAGGCTCCAGGCTCTGAGCTAGCAGTCAGCACAGAGCCCAATGCGGGGCTCAAACCCACAAACTGTGAGATCATGACCTGAGCCAAAGTGGGACGCTCAACCAACTGAGCCACCCAGGTGCCCCAAGAAATTGTTAATAAATAAATACAAAATTTAAAAAATAATAAAGTAAAAATAAACAAATGCTAGTTATTTGTTGGTTCTAGTATAGGCTCCTTACAAGTGTTTCTAAGAATCTGAATGTGTGGAGAGAAGACATTAAAATTTGATTTTTATATTTTATTGCATATCAGTTAAATCTAAAATCATATATAAAATATTAAAATAATGAACTTCTTTATATTCTCTTCTACACAGAACTGTCAGTAATTTTTGTCTTTCTTTCTAAGGATTTGCATCGTAATGATTCTATAAATCTTTCTTAACTCCTGCAAGGATGGTTGATCTTTAGAATGCCATTGAAAATGAACTTGTGGGACAGGTAATTCCTATGTGGCAAACCTATTTGCACACTGCCATCAGCATGCAATGACAAGATATAAAAACTGTCAGAGCAATTCATGTGAAGAACATCACACCAAATAACATCACAGAGGTCTCGTGTAACCAATAACACATTTTTCCTGATCTCTTTAATGCTATACTTGTAATAAATTATTCACCTGACTATATACTATAAAATCTACATTCTATTCAAACCACGACATGTGTTCATCCAAACACACACACACACACACACACACACACACACACACACCACAAAGTTTCCAGTGCATTAAGTTGTAGTGAGAAGAAATATGAGTCACAGGCAGAACTGGAGACTCCCTGATAGAGGCAAACCTTTATTAACCCCTGGCACTGCTGCATAGTTCTAGCCAGAAATTCCACAGACACCTAAATCTAAATTAGTTAATAGTCCGTGTCAGCAGCCTGCAGTTCTAAGGATGCTGCAAAGTATTTTCTTTCTTCCAGTCACGGAGAGCCTTGAGTAGAATGAAGGATATTGAGGAAGTAGGGCATGTGTCATCAATGAAATATATTGGATCTCTAATGTACATCTCCTAGAAACCATTATTAATCCCAAGTTCCTCAGCCTGAAAATCTAGTAGCTGCCAAAAGTAAATAGTGGTAGCGGCACTTAGAGCGACCGAGGCTTAAAAGGTAAATGTCT
The DNA here is from genome assembly GCF_006229205.1 of Suricata suricatta. Classification (NCBI taxonomy): domain Eukaryota; kingdom Metazoa; phylum Chordata; class Mammalia; order Carnivora; family Herpestidae; genus Suricata; species Suricata suricatta. The sequence continues at coordinate 37,013,023 of NC_043704.1, read as the reverse complement.
TACAGGCATGGACAATGGATAGCTAGAGCTCAAACTAAAATCTCTACTTCTTACTATAAGCCTATTTAAAAACAAAACTAAATTTCAAAAAATGCAAGGACTTTATTACAACACAGAATCTAGTGACACATGTCTACCTATGGAAAAGGAAGTATATATCTGCTGTGTAATCTTGAGCAAGTTACTGAACATTTTTGATTCCAGTTTCCCCTTCTCTAAAATGAAGATTTAATGCATTAGTTATGGGATTGTTATAAATAAATATTTTATGTACTTTTAATGCCTTAGAACAGTGCCTGGCACATAATGTGTGTGATGCAAGTGCATGGTAAATCAAGAGAGAGTTGAGAAAGCTAATCAGAAAGTTCAGTTCAAATAGCTGTTAGCTTATTAGACGGCATGAGGCAGATCCCAACCCTGCCATTTACATGCTCACAGTTCTTAGACAAATTGCTTAAATTTGGTAAAACTCATCTGTGAAATGGAAATACTACTTGTTTCATAGGGATAACACTGTGAATTAAGGGTTCAAGTTCCAGCACTGTAGTAGATTGAATAAAATAGATGTTGAGCATGGAAGAGGTAATATTATTTCAACTTCTATTGTCACTAATTAGTGCTGGATGATGTCTGGGTCACTTTCCCCTTGTCATATTTGTGACCTGTGCTGAACCTGATTCAAGCTTTCTGTCAACACTTTTATAGCAAAAGCCTTTCTAGGCAGTGCTAATGTAGGACTGGCCAAGTGGAAATGAAACTGTTGAAAAGAAAAACCTCAGGATGCAATAGCCAGAGGCATGTCTGAAAGTATAACCCAGAAAGTTACTTAGAATCAATGACTTTTGAAAAGTGAAGAAGACTTGCTCTGGCAGAATTCAGCTTAGAAGTTATTATTTTTCTACCAAAAGCAAGAGTCAAAGACTTATGAAAAGAGTAAGATGCAGTTCCATACCACACAGAGGTATAGGTGATGAAGTCTCTACATTTGAATTTGCAAAGTAGCTGCATTGTAGTTAGTACCAGTGAACCACCATAATAAAATGACCATTTGACTCAGATTAATTTGCAATGAAGAAAAAGAGAGACATGGGTGAAAAATAAGATATTCTGCAGAGGGTTAGGTAAAAACATTAATCTTAACCACATCTAAATGAAGGGTTCTAGTTTCTTTATGTAAAGAGCTATATGCTAACATGATAGCTATGCTGGATATTATGTGATATTGCTTACGTGACAGTGTTTATACTGTGTATATATGTACTGTGTGTATGTGAATTTTACAAAGCTAATATAGAGTCAAGCAATTATGAAGTAATACCTTTATAGAAATATCTTTGAAGGGTTAACAAAAAATCAAAATTCAAAAAATTGAAGCGACTGCGCCAAGGACATTGTGCATAAAGGGCAATGGAAGAAAATATGATTTAAGAAAGTTAATTACTTTTCCAGTTGCCCTTTCGATGGACAGCAAGATAGACACACACACACACACACACACACACACACACACACACACAGAGGATGGAATACTACTCCACCATGAAAAAGAAATGAAGTCTTGCCAATGGCAACAACATGGATGTAACAAGAGGGTATTATGCTAAGTGAAATAAGTCAGTCAGAGAAAGATGAATATACAGTTTCATGCATATGTGGAATTTGAGAAACACAACAGATAACATAGAAGAATGAAAAGCAGATAAAAACAGAGAGGGAGATGAACCATAAGAGACTCTAAAATACAGAGAACAAACTGAGGGTTTCTGGAGGGGAGGTGGCTAAGGTGATGGGTTAAAAGGGTGATGGGCATTAAAGAGGTAATTTTTGGGATGAGCAGTCAGTGTCATATGTAAGAAATAAATTACTGGGTTCTACTTTAAAGCCAAGACTACACTGTATGGTAACTAACTTAATTTAAATTAAAAAATAAAAATAAAAATTGAAAATAAGTCCACACAGATAGAGTAAAAAGATGGAAAGGGAGCAAAAGCATGCCATGATATATAATTTGGAATTAATGTAAAATCTTGCAGAAAGCCACTGATGGATTGTAAACAAGGAGCAAAAGAGTCTTAAAATATCACTTAGATGGTGTAGTGAATGTGTTTGATGTACTAATCAGATAGCTTTTTCTGAGCAGTTGAAACTGTTCCTTCTTAGAACTGTTGCTGCTGTAATGTTAACTACTCATGGCTCAAAGTTTTTCCTTTTTAGCTCTCAGCCATGGTGACTTGTCATACTCATAATGTGACATCCTTCCTGCCTGAAGGGACTCCATAGGCAAAATGACTGAGTGAACAGAGATATACAAGTTTGGCCCATGGGAGCACTAGCCGTGTGGAATAGTTCATTCTCCAGTGCAATCTGAGGGTTGAACGTAGGCTTGCACTAAACCACATACTCGTTCAGCTTTTCTCTATTCAGAACCCATCATTTCTCCTTGGATAGCATCCTCTCAGTGAAGTCATGCAAAAGCATAAGAATTTCCAAGTAAGAATGAGCTTTTAGAGAATCCAGCTTAAATAAGTCATTTATGTATAGGATGGTCCAGAATGAAAGACCAAAAAAAAAAAAAAAAAAAAAAAACCCAGAGAAGAGTTAATTCTAACATCTAAATACTTATGGAGTTCTTATAAAGATGAAAATACTGAGGACCAGAATAAAGGCATAGCACTTAGACTAGATAATATGGGTATAATTGCCAGGGTCATTGAAGGCTGGATTGTCAGAGCCAAGATATATGGGCTAGAGGGAGAAAAAATATAGAATAGACATCTGCATTGGGGACATGGAATGAGATCAAGGATGAACTAGACAAAGAGAAAATCAAACAAGAAATTTCTGTACTAACAAATAATAATAATAATAGGCTATGAACAGAAGTATGATTAACTCAGTTTTCCATTTTCATACCACTGAATTTGGAAAGGAATATAAAAGAGACCAAAGTAAAGAGAAGAAGTTTGTTGGAGGAAAAGGTTATGTGTTTCAACTAGAAAGTTGAAAATTATGGACTGGACTTGAGAAAACTGAATTGAATATATTCATCTACAATGAGAAGATACTTAATCCCACTTGGGGAGAAAATATTCTATACTCTATGTAAAAATAGCAAGCTCTGCTCCTAACATATATATATTATATATATAATATTATGTTAATTTTCCTTTTTTATGCCTAACCCCCTTATTGCTGTGATTACATCTGATTGTACATTGACAAATGGAAAATTCTACTATCAGTTTGCATAATTAAACTTATTCCCTAATATCAGTTTTCTGGAACATGCTGTTTTCAATGCTCAGGAGTTTTTTGTTTGTTTGTTTGTTTTGGGGGGAGTATCAGATATCTACTTCTACCCTACAGACTCTATTGGCCTCAGGCTTTCTTCTTTACTATTATTACCTGATCCTTTTAGCCAATTTACAACAAACTTGTGGTAAATCCATATCCTATCAATGACCAATAAACTATTTGCCTTAACTACCAAATATAATCACTTCATCAATCAATATATCTTATGTTAAATTTACAATCCCAAATTCTTCGTGTGAGTGGTCTTAGGTGGAAGGAAAACTTACATTCTTCATGAAGTTCTCTAGATTGTTGTCACTAAGAATTTTGCATCTTGGTTGCTGCTGGGTAGCTGAGAAACAAGGCAAACTGTAATAGATATTTAAATTGTTTTAGTTCCTTAATATAAAGAAAAGGAAACCAGGTCTTTAATGAGTAATTGGTATCTATAAACTGCACATGTTACTCAAATGGGAAAAAAAAGATGGACTTATCATTATATTTGGATTGCTATAGCTTCCTGTTTGGCTATTTTGAAATCATATACATGTATCGTGACCACAGCCTCTCAGAGGAAAGATCCAATTCCAAGAGCAGAAATTTAGGCCAAAGTGCATTGTGGACTATACAGAGACAATGAATTGAAGAAAGATATCAAACAGACAAGTCAGAAAGAAACTGAACAATTAAACACACAGTAGCCAACACTATCTTAAGCGGTCCTGTGGAACCAGAACATGATACCATGCTGCTTCTTGTCATCTAGACTGGATGTCATGCATTTTCTCTTTCAAGTAAAATAGCTAAAGCCAGAGACTGAAACTATAACCTAAGAGAGATTTGGGAAGAGATTGAAATTTAGATGCTGATTCATAAATCTATCCTTCTGGGAGCAACTGGGTAACTCAGTAGGTTGTATATCATCAGACTCTTGATTTCAGCTCTGGTGATGATTTCACAGGACTTGAGTTTGAGTTCTGCTTTGGGCTCTGCACTGACAGTGAGGATCCTGTGGGATCTCTGTCTCCCTCTCTCTCTGCTCCTCCCCTGCATGCACTCCTGAGCACTCTCTCTCTCAAAATAAGTAAATGATTTTTTAAAACTCTCTTGGACACCTGGGTGGCTCAGTCAGCTAAGCATCTGACTTCAGTTCAGGTCATGATTTCACAGTTCATTGGTTTGAGTCCCATATAGGGGTCTGGGCTGACAGTTCAGAGTCTGGAACCTCCTTCATATTCTGTGTCTCCTTCTTTCTCTGCCCCTCCTCTGCTTGCACTCTGTCTCTCTCTATCAAAAATAAATAAACATTAAAAAATATTTAAACTATCTTTCTGCTTTTAAGTAGACATGCTCATAAAGTCTCACCCATCCTCCATGTTTTAACACACACACACACACACACACACACACACACACACACATGCACTCACTCACTATATAAGACCCACCTAGAAGAGAAACTTGTTATATCTATGTAATTTATATCTTTCAGAAAGAGGCTATGGCAGTATTTTCCAAAGGTTAAAACAAAATTTTATATCATTTTTTACCTAAGATTATTATTAAGACATATACTTACATCATTACACAACATGAGTATACAGACTTTCATATGTAAATAAATGAAACTTAAATAAAATTATATTACTGATCCTATTTATATTTTTCCCTTTCTTTTATTTTTTACTTTTCAATATTCCCTCCCTATCCTTTCTTTCTTACTTCTTCCCTTTCTTTTTCTCCTTCTCTTTCTCTTTCTCTTTCTTGTTTGTTTCTTTCACTATTTGTTCTTTATTTTTTCCTCTTTTATTTCTTTCTTCAACTGAACCAACTAAATTAATATCATGACAAATAAAAATGGATCATGACCCTCATATAGAAAAACACTGTTTTGGTGATCTGACTAGGGATAAAATGGCATTTTTTTACCCACTAATCAGGTAAATCAAGAAAAATGTGGAGTACCAAGGAATAAGAAAGGAATCAAAAAGTAGGTTTGGGATAAAGACACAGTTCTCACTTTATTGAAGGACTATAATAGCTGATGCTAGAGTAGAGAATTTGTAGAGACGGGAAGATTTACAATAGAAAGAATAATTGAAAATATCAAATTGATACATTTTAATTTCATCCTTAATTAATGTTCTTTTGTACTCTTCCCCTACTAAGGATAAATCATAAATTTTATCACCTCTAGCTGAAAGACATAAAATTGTGATGTCTTTAACAGATAATAGAGTTGAAAAATCTATCTTTAAACAAAGACATCATCTTTTAATTTACTTCATGCTTCATTAGTAAATCTTGAAACAGAATTGAGAAAATAAGTTATAAATTCTTTACTATAAAGGGGATAATGTGCCTGAGATTCAGGATTAACCATGGACCTTGACTGGTAAGGAAGAAAGATAAAAGATAATCCCTAATTCTTTTATATCTATGATTTAGGATATGAGAAAAGTGTCCAAATCCTTCTTTTATGCATCTCGGTTCTCAGAGATGACATTTCTATTCTTAGTGGTTCTATATAGCATGCAGTAAATTTAAGAAAATGTAGAGAAGGGGCACCTGGATGGTTCAGTTGGTTAAGCATCTGACTCCTGGTTTCAGTTCAGGTCAAAATCTCACAGTTTGTTAGATTGGGCCCCGAGCATCAGGCTCTGTGCTGACAGGGCAAATCCTACTTTGGATTCTCTCTCTGTCCCCCTCTCTCTGCTCCTCTCCTGCTCTCACCTTCTCATAGTAAATAAATAAACTTCAAAAAATTTAAAAAAGAAAATGTAGATAACAGTAGAAATAAGAAGGTGATGAAGTTTGTATAAGAAAGCATTAAGAATGGAGTTGCATAATCTTTAAATTGTATGCATTCTAGGTAAGTCAGAGTTCAATTTAGGTCCAGAAAGCCTACTATTTAAATTTTTATGAAAGTGGATGTCCTAAACCAAGAGAATGGTTGGAGAACATTATAATGTTCCTATAAGAATTAAAGAAGTCTGCGACTTCCAAGGAATAGCCAACAGACTCTACCAAACTCAGGGAGATTAATTAACAGCAATCCCATATACGAACTTAATGATAAAAGAATATCCTGAGACTGCTCACTTCTCAAAGACAATCAAACCACCTACATTCAAGGACTAGAATGAAGCCTTAGAGGACCAGATAAGGCCGAAATAAAAATCCTTTCTCCATTCCCTCAGATGCCAGTTTAAAGAAGAGCAGGAACAGTTATTCTCTGAGGACTAAAGGTTATGCAAGTTACAATTTAATTTTATTAGAGCTGACAAGACTGTATATTGGTCAGGACTAAATTGCCCCCTGAACTCTAAGCCTCATGAATTTGTAGCCAATTTTGTTGAGACAAAAAACCAGCAATGTCTCTACACATAAGACTTGGAGTATGATTTATTTCGAAACTTCACACAGAATCTCAGAGTTAAATTTTGTGAATCATATTTAATACTCCAACCCATATACCAAGATAAAGTTAATATTCCATAAAACACATTTAGACCTATTGTCATTTTCAATTTCCTTTTGTTAATAAAGCTTAATACCACAGATGTATAAATTCTCCATTTAGTATGTTTTTCTCCCAAATAAAAAGGATTACCTTCAAGACTGCTCAGATGGCTAATCCACTTATGCTAGGTTTTGCTGTTAATATTTTGCTTATTTTCTTGCATGTTCTAAAAAGAATGCTACTACTTAGAATCATACTGATGGAAAGGATTCTAATAAGCCACAGAGTGATTTTCTTTGCCTTCAGTCAAGACTGAAAACATAGTCTAAAAAATAGTTATTTTCCAAAATCATTAATATATATCTCAAAATTTATAATTCATTAACTTTGCTACTGACTATGCTGACAATCTAAACATAAGAATATTTGGAAGGTGAATGCCACTTCAATATCAATAGCCCCTGTATAGCTTACCTTTTTTGAAAAAAAATATTAAAATAATAAATTTTTGATTTGGTACTAAGCCCCAATTTTTTTCTGTTCTCTTTAATTAAGTTTTTTTAAGTTTATTTTTTGAGGGAGAGAGTGAGAGTGAGGGAGGGACAGAGACAGAGGGAGGAAGAATCCCAAGCAGACTTCCCACTGTTAGTATGGAGCCTGGGAAGCTGACGTGGGGCTCAAAATCAGGACCGTGACATGACCTGAGTTGAAATCAAGAGTTGGATGCTTAATTCACTGAACCACCCTGGTATTCCTCTGGTTTTTTTTAAACATGACATTTTAGACAAAAATATGAGCTGCACATACACGTTTCATTCTTCACATTGAGTCACATGGGATAAACTCATGACTTGTAGCATCCTTCTAGAATAAAAAGCTTGCAAGTCCACACAGGCTAACACCTTCCTGAGAATCCAGACACAGATTTCAAAAGTTCACGTCTAAATGAGTTGTGAGATCGAGATCATGCAGCAAGGAGAGGTAGTACTGAGAAGGTCAGGTAGGGAACTGCATTCTTGAAGGAACAGACAGCAGATATTTGGCATATTCCAGGCAAAAGAAAAAGCAAATGGCAAGGGCCTCAAAAGAGAGTGTTCCTGATGTGAATGAAGGCTGGCAAGGATGCTGTGCTGCTGGTCTGGAGCGACGGTCAGAGAGAGCAGCGAGTGCGGAGGTAACGATGACGTGCCGTCTTGTGCCATCTTTGGCTTTTACTCTGAGGGAGATGGGAAACCACTGAGGATTTTGAACAAACTAACATGCCTTACCGTAATCAGAATGACGACTTTATTAAGAAAAGATTGAAATTTAGACAACAGGATATCAGTGGGATGCTATTACGGTTCCCAAATAATTGAGAAGAGTCTATTGGAAACTTAGGATATTAGTTCCATAATTTCCTGCTTTTTCTTTTTAAGTTTTTTAAATTTATGATGTATCAATTTAGTAAATTACATTTTTAAATGATCATATATATTTTGTCATGCACATACTTCTGAGCAGAATGAATGTGGTCACTGACCTCAGTGATGCTAAAGATTAGAAGAAAGATTTTAACAAATATATTCAACCTACAATATATGCAGGGAACAAATTATGTGTTCAGGAGATCCTCATTGTGGAAGTAACTTGAATTAAATGTGAATAGAAGACTGTTGGGTCAATGGAGGAGGCAAACAGAGAGAGAGAAAGAGAGAGAGAGAGAGAGAAGGAGACAGAGAAAGTCAAAAGACTGTGAAGATGAAGAGATGGAAAAGATTTTGTTCTATTCCATAAATTTAATGAAGTCAAAGTGACTATGAGTGGATGAAAGCAGGCATTCAATAGTGAAGGACTTTAGGATTATTATGTTAATTTCTAAACTTATCATAAAAGAAACGGGACTTATTGAAAGATTTTGCTAAAGAACTTATCTTATTTTATTTATTTTTTAAATGAGTTACTCTCAGAGCTCTCTGTGGAATTGAACTGGGATGGGGAGACAAGAGTAGAAAATAGGAAATGAATAAAAGTATCACTGCAGAGATCTGACAGTACTTGACTTCAAGACTTCTAATAAAGCTATAGTAACCAAAACAGTGTGGTATTGATGAAGAATAAACAAATAGATCAATGGAACAGAAAAGGCCCCCAAATAAACCCATAAACAATTAACCTATCTTGGACAAAGGAAGAAAGTCAGAACAATGGATAAAAGGTAGGGTTTTCTTTTTCAACAAGTGGTGCTGGAACAACTGGAAACGCACATACGAAACAATCAATATAGACACACACTTGAAGCCCTTCATACTCAATAATCAAAATGGATCATAGAGTTAATATAAAATTTTAAAAAAAGCTCCTAGAAAATAACATAGGAGAAAACCTAGAAGAGCATGGGTATGGCAATGAATTTTTAGATACAACACCAAAGCATGACTCATGAAAGAAATAATTTACATGCTGGACTTTATTAAAATATAGAAATTTTGCTCTGGAAAAACACTGTCATGAGAATGAAAGACAAGCCACCAACTCAAAGAAAATATTTGCAAAAGACACATCTGATATATTTTGAACTGTTAGCCAAAACATACCAAGTACTCTTAAACTCAACAATAAGAAAATGAACAGCCAATTCAAAAATAGGGCAATGTTGTTAACAGACACCTCATCAAAGAAGATATACAAATGGCAAACAGGCATATGAAAAAATTATCTACACCATATATTACATCATCAAGGAAATGGAAAATAAAACAGCAGTGAGATACTATCATACACTTTTTGAATTGGCCCATTTCTGGAAAATTGACAACACCATTTGCTGAGCAAGATGTGGAGCAATAGGAACTGTCATCTATTGCTAGTAGAAATACAAATTAATACAGTAAAACTTCGTATTGCAAGTAACTTGTTTTGCAAGTGTTCCACAAGACAAGAAAAGATTTCTAATAAATTTCAACTTGATACATGAGTGATGTCTTGCAACACAAGTAGTATGTGATGCTGAATATCACATGATCACAACTGAGCCAGTGGTTCTCTCTTTCTGTTGGATTGTGGATTATCATCAATGCAATGCTATATTTCCACGAAATCCTCAAAAAGAGGCAAAAACAAGTGTTGTTGTATAGGTTCCTTGTTAAATTTGCACAAAATGAAATATATTTGAATGATTCTAACAGTGATTCTCTTAGTGATAGTGGAAGTCGTCCTACATAAAAACCTTCCTCTCTCTTGTCTCCCTCACAATAGATATGAAGGTTTTCAAAGGTAAGTGCAGGTTAGTTTGTTTAGTTTTCTTTCTATTTTGTATTTTCTTTATTATTTTGTATTACATATTGTAATCATTTTTATATGAATATTTTAGAGTTGTGGAATGAATCTGAATTTCCATTATTTCTTATGGGGAAATTTGCTTTGGTATACAAGTATTTTGGATTACAAGCATGTTTCTGGAATGAATTATGCTCACAAACCAAGGTTTTACTGTACTTTGAAAGGAAATTTGGCCATGTCTTACAAGTCTAGATATACTCTCACCATATGATCCAGCAATCACATTCCTTGGTATTTACTCAAATAATTTGAAAACTTATAACCACACATAAACTATCTAGTAAGCAAAAACAAACACAAAAGAAAACTTACACATGATTTTTATAACAGTTTTCTTCAGAAATACCAAACTTAGAAACAACCAAGATGTCCTTCATGAGGCCAATGGATAAATAAACTGTACATCTAGACATTGGAATATTATCTAGTGCTAATAATAAATGAACTATGAAGCCATTAAAAGACATGGAGAAACTTTAAATACATATTACTAAGTGAAAGACACCAATCCAAAAAGACTACATTATTGTAGATTCCTACTATATGATATCTGGAACAGGCAAAACTATGATAAAGTAAAAAGATGAGTGGTTGCCAGGAGTTAGAAGTAAAGGAGGGATGAATAGGCAGAGAACAAGTATATTTAAGGCAGTGAAATTATTCTGTTTGATACTAGAGTAGTAGATATGTTGTCATTATATAATTGTCAAAACATGTAGAATGTAAACACCAGAAATGATCCTATTGTAAACTATGTGCTTTGGATGATTATGATGTCAATGTAGGTTCATCAGTTGTACCAAATGTGTCATCCTGGTATGTGTGTCAGGGAGAGGATATTTATTGGTAGTAGAGAAGGCTGTGCAAACTTTGTCAGTAACCACCAGAAGTTAGGAGGAAAACATGGAATGGCCCTAAAAACTTTCTGAAGGAACAAATCCTTGACAACTTGATTTTGTTCATCTACACTCCAAAATTGTGAGAAAACAAGTTTTTGTTATTTTTAGCCACTCAGTTTAGGATATGTTGTGACAGCAGCCCTAGGGAACTAATTGTTTTACCAATTGTGACTTCATATCGTTTAAGTTATTTCTAAAGTAAAAATCCTAGAATGAATTAAAAAAGTGGTTATCATATAGGTGATTTTTTAAGATAAGAATATTTTAATACTATACAAAATGTCATAAATATAATTTTAATAATTTTTGGTAAAGTGTATATAATTAAACATACAACATGTGAAAGAAAAAAATCACAAGCTTTATATATTTTAAGTCTATAATAGCTATGTGATGTAAGAATCCCCAAGTCATCATTTAACATAAAAATTGTTCCTCATCCTGTGAATACCCCCAAAAAATGAAAACTCAAAATAGTGCCATAGTAGTGAAGTTTCACAGTCTTGAGTTATATGATGTCCGTAAGAAAAGTAAAATAGGTTAAAAATAATAATAATCAACAAACAAAACAAAAATTTGACTGAAGAGGTCATAATAAAAAATTACAAACAAAATTACTTAATATGAAGGACACAAGATACAACAGAGAGAAAAATTAGCTTGCCAAGAAGTTGAGATACTATAAAATTCTGATTAAGTTTTAAAAATATTATTTCAAGTTTGTAGTGACTAAAATAGTATAAACATTAGGAAGGTTACTGATTAGAAAATAAATACACAAAAACTGACTTGATTTAATTTAAATGAGATGCAATATTAAAAAACACCATTAAAGATTACACTTAAGATAAAAATAATAAGTGTCATATATCTAAAAAGAAATAAAAGAGGTACAAGTGGGATATTATAAAATATTAAAGGAGACTGAAAAATTAGAGAAAATAAAAATTGTATTTCTGTTTTAGTAATCCTTTCAGTTTGACTTTATAGATTTAATCCGTATCCAATCCATTTTGTTTGTTTGTTTGTTTAAGAGAAACATACTGCATTGACCTATTGCATTTAAAATATGCAGAAAAGCAAATCTAAGAATAGCAAGGGGCTCCTGAAAAACATGTGAGGGAATTTGCCTGCGAAAATAGGTATTGATTATGAAACTACAGTTACTAAGATAATGTGTTACTCATGCAAGTAGGGGCAGACAGCACTAAAAAACAGTCACTTGACTTATGGCTATATTTGTTTTATAACAGATGGGACATTAAAGATTAGTGGGACATCTTCTAGTGAAGATTCAAAAAGCAAATGATTTGAAGAGGCACTTCATATATAGGAACATTAATGGAAATAAATATTTAAAATATTCTTAATTTCATTAAGCTAGAAAACAAATTAAAACTATAATTTTATGCCTCTTTATGAACACATACTAGTTCAATGAATTTAAAAGTATGATAATACCAGTAATTGTTAAGAAACAAAGAGCAATGCATTTATACACTTCTGGTGATGTAAACTTTTAACACTACTCTTATCATTTCTAGTAACATTGACAACAAATATATCCTAAAACCTAGAAATCCAACCACTCCACATATATTCAAGTAAGCCTTTGGCAGAAATGCACCTGGCAACCATAGATATTGTTCATAGCAGCATTATTTGGGTAAAAAATTATAACAGCTCAAATATCTATGAATATGTGAATTCATGAATGTGTTTGGTGTATTTTTGCAATATTATATAACCATATTGTAAAACAATAAACAATAAACACAGATGAATTATAGATATATTTTTAAAAATATAAATTGCAGGGGTACCTGGGTGGCTCAGTCACTTAAGCATCTGACTCTTGATTTTGGCTCAGGTCATGATCCAAGGTTATGAGATCAAGCCCTGCATTGTGCTCACCTCACCCTAAGTGTAGAGCCTGCATAAGATTCTCTCTCCTTCTGCCTCTTTCCCCTGCTCAAGCTCTCTCTCTCTCTCTCTCTCTCAAAAATATATAAATTTCAGTGGAAAACTTTAGTCAGATGAATATATTTTAGGCTGAATCTATATGTTTATAAAATTTGAAACAAAAAATTTAAATATATTATTAGACATATAAAACTGTGTAGTAAAGCATTTAAAAAAGCAAACTATGACAAACAAAATCTATTTTAATAGTGCTTTTTTGAAAAATAATTTATATATCATAAACTTCCTTAATTTAATGTATAGTTTATGAGTTTATTAAACTTATACAATTGTGCAATCACTACCACAAACTAGTTTTAGAACTTTTACATCACTCCAAAAAGTTTCTCTGTCACCTTACGGATAATTTCCATCTTAACTATAAAGACTTCCAATTGAAAAATATATCTATCCATTTTTTAGGTCTTTTTTTCCTTTCAGTAATATTTTATACACTGTATTGATATTGCATTTCATTTGTTAATTTTATCACAATATATATTTTTGTCATGCTATTGTTGACTCTATTATTTTTCATTTCATTTTTTAATTATTAGTAATACATTTAAATCCATTTAGCTTTTATATATTTATTACGTATCTTATGACCTTGCTTAATTCACATACTAGTTCTAATATATTTTTGTAAGTTCTTTAGGACTTTCCACATTCAAGGTTGTATCATTTAAAAATAATGAAAATTTTATTTCTTTATTTCCAATCTTTAAATTTTTATTTATTTCTTGCCGTTTCCAGGTAGGTAATTTATTACAATGTGGAATAGAAGTGATAAGAACAGAAAATTTAGCTTGTCCTCAATCTGAGGGGGAGAATTTTCCGTTTTTCACCATTAAATATGTCAGCTTCAACCTTTATTATAGTTGCCTCTTATAAGATTGTGGAAATTTCCTTCTGTTATAAGGTTTCTCACAACTTTTATTATGAATGGATGCTATATTTTGGCAAGTGTTTTGTTGAATGATAATGTACTTTACCTTTATGCTCTCAAAATGACTCATTATATTAATTGAATTTTTATTAACTCTATCCTTCATTCCACTTGGTTTATTATATTATTAAAATGTCATTGGCTGGGTCTCTGAATATTTTGTTAGGAGTTTTGGGTCTATGTTCATGAAATATATTGTTTGGATTATATATGAAGTATCAGGAAAATTATTTAGTTTGTATTATACTTTTTTCCTATTTTAAAGTTTTAAAAGAAACCATCATAAAAAATGATCAGTTGTGAGAAAAGATTTCCTTGCATGCATATAGGCAAATCAAATAAGCCTTGACAATTTAAAATATGAGATGACTATTTTGAATAGGACATTATAAAAACAAAGAAACTATAAGAAAAAAATGGACCATTAAATGGGGGAGATTTCATGTTAAAACACTCTTTAAAAACTTGATTTTTTTAACAAAGTGTTTAAACAACACTTGATTGTTTAAGAGAAAATTTTTGCTTTATGGTTGCAAACCTTTCCTCAGCAAGCACTTGCAGTGCGATGTGATTTCTGCTCATGCATGTGTGGCTTCTGCTGTCTCCTGCCTGGTCAGTAGTGTTCAGCAGCCAACACCTTCCCCTGTCACTCTAATCTGGGTGGTTTATTAGTATCCCAGGGTTGCTCTAAAAAAAGTAAAACAATAGAAACTTCACAGTTCCAGAGGCTAGGAGTCTGAAACAAAATGTCAATATGCCCATATTCCCTCTGAAACCTGTAGAGGAAATTTTTTCCTTGCTTTTTCTAGCTGCTCATGTTAGCTAGCAATCCATAGTGTTCTTTGACATTTAGTACAGCACCTCAGTCTCTGTCCCCATCGTCACACAGCCACCTTCTTCTTGAGTGTTTCTGTAGTTTTACATCACATTTTTCTCCCTGTGTCTCTCCTCTTCTTATAAGGATACTGGTCAAATTAAATTAAGAGCCTACCCTTCTCCAGTTTGTCCTCATGTCACTTTAGCTAGTTACATCTACAAGGACCCTTTTTCCAAATAAGTTCACATCAACAGGTTTATATGTCTTTTTGAAGAACACAATTCAACCCATACCACATGGGATTTCTGACAAGTTACAAAGGGATGATTTACAGTAAATTTCACCAGTGTGGTACCACACCAACTTCTCTGTCTTCCACTGAGGGCTGTGCCTCAGTAGAAGTAGAGTGGAGTGTCTTCCTTGAACATTTCATCCCAGCCTTAAGCTTAGTGGTTATTATATATTACAGTGTACTGTATATGACATGAGATGATATATTATAACTGGTATTTCTATAGTCCTTAGAGTTCCATTTACTTTCTACGAGCCAATTTTTGTAATTCGAGTTTCCTGTTATGATTATTTACATTAAACGTTCTCTGTACAAATTATACCGTTTTGTTTCTTCAGACTTTAATCAAACTTATATAATACTAGAGAGATATAGTATAGAACTACTAAACAATAAAAAGGTAATTAAGAATGCAGAAATACTGAGGTGCTGGGTGGCTCTGTCGGTTAAGCATCTTGATTCAGGTCGTGATCTTGCAATCTGTGGGTTCAAACCCCTCATCGGGCTGTGTACTGACAGCTAGCTCAGAGCCTGGAGCCTGTCTTCAGATTCTCTGTCTCCCTCTCTCTCTCTGACCTTCCCCTGCTTGCTCTCTATCTCTCAAAATAAATAAATAAATAAATAAATAAATAAATAAATAAATAAATAAAGTTTTAAAAACATTAAAATAGCATAAAAGAATAATAAAAGAATATGTCTCAGGAAGAAATAAACAATGGTGTAGTAAATTTAATCCTTTTATTACCAAGATAAACTAATAATTACATTGTGTGTAGTAACCTTAAAGGTATATAAATTCATATCCTATAATCAAAGTGAGAAATTGACAAGTGCATAAGCAGAGTAGGAGCATCATTCTACTTCCATCAACTGACCTATTAAGCAAGATAGAATGCATGAAGGATATAGTTTATTAAAATATAAAATACACCAGAAAGCTTTAATTTTCACAAGTGAGCAGCTCAATAAATTTTCATACAAATTGAACACACTTTTTCAAACAAGGGGCTGGATCAAGGGGCTGAATATCATGAACACATCTAAAAGGGACTTCTGATATCACTCTCCTCCCCTCCAGCAGTGACCACTGCCCCAATTTTTATGAGTATAGATAAGTTTCACTTTTTTTCTGCACTTAAATAGAATCATGAATTCTATGGGTTTTTTGATGTTTTGTGTCCATTTCTTTGGCTCAACATTATACTTATGAGAGACCCATCAATATTTTTACAAGTACATGCGGCCCATGTATTTTTATTGCTTTACAATCTTACATTACATAAATAGATCATGATTATTTATCAATTCTACGCTTGATGAACATTTGTGTAGTTCCCAGTGTTGTCTCTCATAAGTATCATGTATAGTGACAATTTTGTTATGTGTCCTTAAGAGAATAGATGTGCACGTTTTGTTGGTTCTTTTTTTCTTTTTTTCTTTTTTTTTTTTTTTTGCTTATTTATTTTTGAGAGAGAGAAAGCGTGAGCAGGGGAGGATCAGAGAGCAGGGGACGGTCACACATGCAGAATCTGAAGACAGGTTCCAGGCTCTGAGCTAACTGTCTGCACAGAGCCTGACGCGAGGCTCTAACCCAGCAACCGTGAGATCATGACCCGAGCCGAAGTCGGACACTTAATGACTGAGCCACCCAGGCGCCCCACATTTTGTTGGTCCTATACCTAGTAAGGTTATATACTGTTGTGCCATAGGGTAGGCAGATGCTGAAGTTTAGGAGATAAAGAAGCGAGTTCTGAGAAGGCTAATTGATCCATATCCATGCCAACATTAGTATTTTCTGATATGGTTTAATTTACTCCTCAAGTTTTACTGATTTTAAGTTGTGGTTTTATCCAGTGATCACTAAGAAGTAGAGCACCTTTATATATGTAGGGCATTGTTCATTTTGATGTCCCATGTTGTGAAGTGTCTGTATGAATCTTTACGTATTTTTCTACTAATGTATGTAATTGTCTTTACTTCTTAAGTTACATGGGTTCTTCAGAAATATCTCATACAAGATCTTTTCCTCTTAATTATTACTTAAAAGTGGGGGGAGTTTGATGAATAGAAGTTAATTTTAATATATTTATGTTATCTTTATGTTTCCTTTATGTTTAGCCCTTTTGTTTCATATTTGAGAAAAGCGACAGCTCCAGGATCACTATGGTCCATTTTTCTGTGTATTCTAAAAGTCTTATTATTTTGTCTTATCACAATTAGATCTACAGTCCATGTGGAATTTAATTTTTTTGTATGTTGTGATTTGGAGGTTGATATATGTGTATGTGTGAATGTATGCACATTCTTAATTGACTATTCAATTGGCAGTTCAATTTATTGAAAATACTACCAATAATCCTTCCAAAGGGTATTGCTATGTTTTCATCATTCAGGCTCTCTTGGATTAATTTCTATAGTCACTCTATTTCCACTGGTAGGATCATATATCCTTGTATGAATGCCACCCCACCTTGTTTTCATTCCTATACATTTATTGTTAGTTTTGATGCCTGGTACTGTTGGATATAGTAGATTTGACCAAACATTTAATAAATTTGATCAAATGGGCATATAGTCATCCCTACATCCAAACCTTTAAAAACACATTAATTGTAAGTACATGTGGAAAATTATTTTTTAAATTACTTATAGTCTAAAGACAAATACTTTACCAGGAATTATAGTAGATTGTATCATACAAAATATTTTTCTGAATGCAGATCAATAAAGTTTTATTATTTTTTTAAATCATAGTTTATTGTTAAATTGGTTTCCATATAACACTCAGTCCTTCTCCCCACAAGCTCCCCCGCTCCATGACCATCACCCCCTTTCCCCCTCCCCCACCCTCTCCTTCTTCAGCCCTCGGTTCTTTTTCAGTATTCAATAGTCTCTCATGATTTGTGTCCCTCTCTCTCCTTAACCCTCTTTCCCCCTTCCCCTCCCTAAGGTTCTCCATTAGGTTACTCCTGTTAGACCTATGAGTGAAAACATATGGTATCTGTCCTTCTCTGCCTGACTTATTTTGCTTAGCATGACACCCTCGAGGTCCATCCACTTTGCTACAAATGGCCATATTTCATTCTTTCTCATTGCCATGTAGTACTCCATTGTGTATATATACCACATCTTCTTGATCCATTCATCAAGTGATGGGCATTTCGGCTCTTTCCATGATTTGCTATTGTAGAAAGTGCCGCTATGAACATTGGGATACATGTGCTCCTGTGCATCAGCACTTCTGTATCCTTTGGGTAAATGCCTAGCAGTGCTATTGCTGGGTCATAGGGAAGTTCTACTGATAGTTTTTTGAGGAACCTCCATACTGTTTTTCAGAGCAGTTGTACCAGTTTACATTCCCCCAAAAATGTAGGAGGGTGCCCATTTCTCCACGTCCTCGCCAGCATCTATATTCTCTTGATTTGTTCATTTTAGCACCTCTGACCGGTGTGAGGTGGTAGCTCAGTGTGGTTTTGATTTGTATTTCCCTGATGATGAGTGATGCTGAGCATCGTTTCATGTGACTGTTGGCCATCTGGATGTCCCCTTTGGAGAAGTATCTATTCATATCTTCTGCCCATTTCGTCACTGGATTATTGGGTTTTCGGGTATGGAGTTTAGTGAGTTTCTTGTATATTTTGGATACTAGCTCTTTATCTGATATGCCATTTGCCACTATCTTTTCCCATTCTGTCAGCTGCCTATTAGTTTTTGTTTGTTTGTTTCCCTTGCAGGGCAGAAGCTTTTTATCTTGATGAGGTCCCAATAGATTCATTTTTGTCCTTGATTCCCTTGCCTTTGGGGATATGGCGAGGAGGAAATTGCTATGATTGAGGTCTAGGAGGCTTTTTTCTGCTTTCTCCTCTAGGGTTTTTATGGTTTCCTGTGTCACATTCAGGTCCTTTATCCATTTTTAGTTTATTTTTGTTAATGGTGTAAGGAAGTGGTCTAATTTCATTCTACGTGTTGCCATCCAGCTCTCCCAATACCACCTGTTGAGGAGGCTATCTTTTTCCATTGGATACTCTTTCCTGTTTTGTCAAAGATTAATTGGCCATATGTTTGTGGGTCTAGTTATGGATTCTCTGTTCCATTCCATTGGTCCATGTGTCTGTTTTTGTGCCAGTACCGTACTGTCTTGATGATAACAGCTTTGTAGTAGAGGCTAAAGTCTGGGATTGTGATGCCTCCCGTTTTGGTTTTCCTCTTCAATATGACTTTGGCTCTTTGGGTTTTTTTGTTGTTGTTGTTGTTCCATACGAATTTTAAGAAAGTTTGTTCTAGCTTTGAGAAGAATGCTGGTGCAACTTTGATGGGGATTGCATTGAATGTGTAGATTGCTTTGGGTAATAATGACATTTTAACAATGTTTATTCTTCCGATCCATGAGCATGGAATGCTTTTACATTTCTTTATGTCTTCTTCAATTTCCTTCATAAGTCTTCTATAGTTTTCAGCATACAGGTCTTTTACATCTTTGGTTAGGTTTATTGCTAGGTATTTTATGGTTTTTCATGCAATTGTGAATGTGATCAATTTCTTGATTTCTCTTTCTGTTGCTTCATTTTTGGTGTATAAAAATGCAACCAATTTCTGTACGTTGATTTTGTACCCTGCACCTTTACTGAATTCATTGATCAGTTCTAGAAGGCTTCTGGTGGAGTTGATTGGGTTTTCCATGTAGAGTGTCATGTCATCTGCGAAAAGTGAAAGTTTGGCTTCTTCTTTGCCAATTCTGATGCCTTTTATTTCCTTTTGTTGTCTGAGTGCTGATGCTAGGACTTCCAATACTATGTTACACAATAGTGGCGAGAGTGGACATCCCTGTTGTGTCCTTGATTTCAGGGGGAAAGTTCTCAGTTTTTCCCCATTGAGGATAACATTAGCTGTGGGCTTTTCATAAATGGCTTTTATGATGTTTAAGTAAGTTCCTTCTATCTGACTTTCTCAGAGGTTTTTATTAAGAAGGGATGTTGTATTTTGTCAAATGCTTTTTCTGCACTATCAACAGGGTTATATGGGGTTTTCCCCCTATTCTTTTGTTAATATGATGTATCACCTTGTTGGATTTGTGAATAATGAACCAGCCTTGTAACCCAGGAATGAATCCCACTTGATCATAATGGATAATTCTTTTTATATGCTGCTGAATTCGATTTGCTTGTATCTTGCTGAGTATTTTTGCATCCGTATTTTGCATTAGGGATATTGGCCTGTAGTTCTCTTTTTTTGTTGGGTCTCTGTCTGGCTTAGGAATCAAAGTGATATGTGCTTCATAGAATGTGTCCAGAAGTCTTCCTTCCATTTCTATTTTTTTTGGAATAACTTGAGAAGGATGGGTGTTAACTCTGCTCTAAATGTCTGGTAGAATTCCCCTGGGAATCCATCTGGCCCTGGGCTTTTATTCATTGGGAGATTTTTGATAACTGATTCAATTCTTCACTGGTTATGAGTC
Source organism: Suricata suricatta (assembly GCF_006229205.1). Taxonomy (NCBI): domain Eukaryota; kingdom Metazoa; phylum Chordata; class Mammalia; order Carnivora; family Herpestidae; genus Suricata; species Suricata suricatta. The sequence continues at coordinate 36,992,571 of NC_043704.1, read as the reverse complement.
TGTTCAGATTTTCTATCTCTTCGTGTTCAAATTTTGGTAGTGCAGGTGCGTTTAGGAATTTGTCCATTTCTTCTAGTTTGTCCAGTTTGTTGACAAAAAATTTTCATAGTAATCTGTGATGGTTGCTTGTATTTCTGAGAGATCTGTTGTAATAGATCCATTTTCATTCATCATTTTGTCTATTTGAGTGTTCTCTCTTTTCTTTCTGAGGAGCCTAGCTAGAGGTTTATCAATTTTGTTTGTTTTCAAAAAACCAACTCTTGTATTCATTGATCTGTTCAATTGTTTTTGTGGATTCTATCTTGTTTAATTCTGCCCTGATCTTTATTATTTCTCTTCTTTTGCTGGGTTTGGGGTTCTCTTGCTCCTCCCTTTCTAGTTTCCTTAGGTGTTCTGTTAGGTTTTGAGTTTGTGCTTTTTCTAGTTTGTTGAAATAGGCCTAGATTGCAATGAACTTTCCTCTTAGGACTGCCTTTACTGTGTCCCAGAGAGTTTGGATTGCTGTATTTTCATTTTCATTTGTTTTGATATAGTTTTTAATTTCCTCCCTAATTGCCTGGTGCACCCAGCCATTCTTCAGTAAGGTAGTTTTTAACCTCCACACATTTGGAAGTTTTCCAGACTTTTTCCTGGGGTTGATTTCAAGTTTCATAGCATTGTGATCTGAAAGTGTGCATGGTATAATCTCAATTCTTTTGTATTTATGGAGGGCTGTTTTATAACCCAGTATGTGATCAATCTTGAAGAATGTGCCATTTGCACTTGAGAAGAAAGTGAATTCCCTAGCTTCAGGATACAGAGATCTAAATATATCTATTAATTCCATCTGTTCCAGTGTGTCATTCAGGTCCATTGTTTTTTTAATGATTTTTTTGTCTTGTTGACCTACCCATTGTTGGGGTATTAAAGTCCCCTGCAATTAAAACATTCTTATCAATAAGATTGCTTCTGTTTGTGATTAGTTGTTTTATGTATTTGGGAGCTCCCAAATTTGGCGCATAGATGTTTATAATTGTTAGCTCTTCCTGATATAGAGACCCTGTAATTATTATATAATGTCCTTGTTCATCTTTTGTTACTGCCTTTACTTTAAAGTCCAGTTTGTCCGATATAAGTATGGCTAATGCGGCTTTCATTTGGCGTCCAGTCACATGGTAGATATTTCTCCATCCCCTTACTTTCAATCTGGAGGTGTCTTCAGGTCTAAAGTGAGTCTCTTGTAGACGGCAAATAGATGGATTTTGGTTTTTGATCCATTCTGCCACCCTGTGTCATTTGACTGGAGCATTCAGTCCTTTTACATTCAGTGTTATTATTGGAAAATGTGGGTTTAGAGTCATTGTGTTCTCTGTAGGTTTCATGTTTGTTTTTATGTCTCTGGTGTCTTATATTCCTTGCTATCTTTCTCTCATAGAGAGGATTTCTTGTAGGGCTAGTTTGGTGGTGATGAATTATCTCAAAACTTGTTTATTTGGGAACACCTTTATCTCTCCTTCTATTTTAAATGACAGGCTCGCTGGATAAAGAATTCTTGGCTGCATATTTTTCCTGTTCATCACATTAAAGATTTCATGCCATTCCTTTCTGGCCTGCCAAGTTTCAGAAGATAGGTCTGTAACCACTCTGATAGGTTTCCCTTTGTATGTTAAGGTCCTTTTAGCCCTAGCAGCTTCCAGAGTTCTCTCTTTATCTTTATATTTTACCAGTTTCACTATGCTATGTCATGCTGAAGGTTGGTTTACGTTATGTCTTAGGGGAGTTCAGTATGTCTCTTGAATTTCAATGTCTTGCTCTTTCCCTAGATTGAGGAAATATTCGAGTAAAGTTTGGTCCAGCACCCCTTCAGGATCTTTTTCTCTTTCCTCCTCTTCAGGAACTCCTATGATATGGATATTGTTCCATTTGATTGTACCACTCAGGTCTCTGATTCTCCTTTCGTGCTCCTGTATCAATTTCTCTCTCTTCTTCTCGGCCTCTTCCTTTGCTATAACTCTGTCTTCTAATTCACCTATCCCATCTCTGCTTCTTCAATTCACGCATTGGCTGCCTCCATTTTATTATTCACCTCATTTATAGCCTTTTTTAAACTCATCTCAGCTATTTTGAAGGTTCCTAGTCTTTGTATCAATATCTTCTCTGACAGCTTCTATGCTTATACAAGCCCAGCAATTAATTTTATGATAATCATTCTAAATTCTTGTTCACTTGTGTTGCTTGTGTCTGTTTTGAGCAGTTCTGTCACTGTGATTTCTTCCTGGAATTTCTTTAGAAGAGAGTTCTTTCCTTTCATCATTTGGCTAGCTTTCTGTTTCTTATCAGTTTTAAAAGCTCTTTCTGCACTGTGCGCCTGTTAGTATGGCCCTATTAAAGGAGGCTCTTTGACTGTCCAGGACCTGTCGTTTCAGGAGATGTTCTTTTAATGGTGTCTCTCAGTTTCTCTTGTGCTTGTAATTAATATATTTCCTTACTCGGTGATATTTGAGACTTTCAACTATGTGTGTTTTGACCTGTTTTTTTGAGGTAGCCCTGAAAAGGAAAAGAGACAAACACACAGGGAACACAAGCATGCAAATGCACTGACAGATCTGGTAAACAAGAAACCAAATGGGACAGGAATAAAAGGGAGCAGGAAAGAAAAGAGAGGACAGGAAAGGAGAAAGAAAAAAAAAAAAAAAACCAAAACCGGGGACGCAGACACAGCCAGAGGTAAAGGACAGTCTCAGAGCCTAAAACCTGCAGAGCATAAAGATAAGAATAAGATAAGTGAAAAATATCTGGATGGTAAATGTTGGTCTAGTCACAGCAGTGTTAAATGTTGGTCTTTCCCAGACTCCAGGGGGAAAAGGGAGAGAAGGAGGAAATAGGAAAATAGAAAAGAGAAAACAAGGGAAAAAACTGTGGAAACTTAAAAATTAAAAATAACTATGATAGAAGAACTTGAAAAACAATTTAAAAATAGCACGAAGAATCCAACTCCCCAGCACGGATGGGCGTGGTTCGATGTAAGTATGTCGGGTCTCCGGGCCTGGTTTCCGAGGTTCTGCCTTAGCGGATGCAGGGAGAAGAATGGTGGCGCCTCAAGTCACTCTCAGACCTTGAGGTGCCAGCCACTCTCTTGAGCCCAACCTCCCCGTGCCATGGGCAGGTCAAGTTGTTTTGGTTTTCTAAGGTCCACTAGGCCTTCAAATCCTAGTCAACCCCCTTTGCTATTTCCACCGATGTCAAAGTAATCTCTGGCAGCCAGGCGGCTTTCTGGTCAGGACTGCACAGGGGGACTGGAGGGCCAGCCCTTCCCCAGCTCCACCTGAGATCTGCCGGCTGCCAGGCCCACCGGACCACAAGCCCTCTGAGGGGGTCGGATTTCTCTCCCTGCGCCCAGTGGCTGCGAATGGAAAGTTTGTCTCTCCACCTCGCGAGGAGCTGAAGTCTCCCCTCAGTCTCTCCTCTTCCCCTCTGCTCCGCTCGGGACCTCCCTGGAGGCCTGCCAGCGCCCGGAGTCTTGCGCTGCCATCTCCCTGCAGCTCAGCGGGCTCTCCGGGAGCTCTCCAAATTCCGGACCCACCGCCCTGCCGGAGCGCTCTCCACGCCTCGGGCTAAGTCCCTGGGCACCCTCTTTCCCAGCTCCGCTTTGAGCCGGGCGCTCCCTCCCTGAGTCTCCTTTCCCGGTTTTCACCCACTTACTCTGGCATCCGTGGGGCTGATAAGGGGTCAGTGCGCGCACCTCTGCTCCTGGACATCGGAAAGTTGTGGTTTTAATTCCTCTCAGTTTGATGTTTGCAGACGTGCGGAGGTAACAGTGTTCCCTACTTCTCTGCCATCTTGCCGGCATCCTCCCAATATGTTTTAAGAAGATAACAAAAAAGAAAATCAGATTTTATTTTGGAGACTCCCAACCACAAGGTTAAATAATTTATGATACGAAAAATAATAGGGGAAATAGTAATGTGTGAAGCTGAATAATAGAAAAGACACAAATCGCAAAATGTGCGGCTTGCATCTAAAGTAGTAGTGTTGTTCAGATCAATATAAATATTACATAAATAAAGTGTAATAAAAGATATAGATTTAACTTAAATAAACTAAGCATTGAAATAAGAAAGTTAGATAGCCAAACAAAACAAAACAGTAAACCCAAGGAATATAAAAGGAAAACAAAGTAAAGCCAAAAACAGCTACAACTCTGTGTAAAACCAAGAATCCTTAGGCAAGATAAAAGCAGTTAAACTCTGATTTGATGCAAACAACCTTCACAAATCCTTGAGCGATGTGAGCTTTTAGCCCTACTTCACAGAAGTGAAGCCACAGAAAGTGTGTTAAAACCACTTAATTCACATAGTAGGTAGAGAAACTGGAAGCAAAAACCCAGCTCTAGACCAAAAGCTGCAGTAAGCACTTGTTTGAAGAAAACATTTAATTTGACATCTCCATCAATATCATTATTATCTAATATGCAAACACACTAATGTTAACAAGTCTAATTTTGGGGAGATAAGGATTAAAAAAGAAAAATAACGTTAAGATTTCTGAAAGTAAACGTTATCAATAATGATGATTTTCTTTTGGAAGAGTTTATCCTCCAGCAAAACAGCAGTTGGATAAATTAAAATAATGCACACCGAGGCAGACATGCTTCTGGGTGAGAACTTGTCAATTATCTTCCTGATTAGACTTCTCTGGACATAAATCTTCTGATACGGATGATGATATGTAGCCAAATATACAAACATTCGCCATTAATTTCAAATAGAACACTGTCACTGGAAAAAAAAATAGTTAAAACAGTGTGTAAAGGCCTTTTTACAAAGAGCAAAGTTCCAAATATTTTGCTAAATGTTACACTGAAATTGAATGCCTACCACTTATATATTTATAGTAGTCAGTACATAAATGTTAGGCAGCTAACATAATGATAGACAGCTATCAGGATTGGAGGGACTAGAATAGAAATTCAAACAAAACAGGGCTAGTACTGTGATTAGATTATGCCCAGTTGTTTTTGTAAAAGTTGGATCCTGTGTAGGTCTGAATTTAAGCATAAATCACTGAAATGTAAACACTTGAAGTCATACTAAGGGAAAATAAATCTTGCTTCTTCTCTTTCTCTCTCTCTTTTCTCTCAGTCTTTCTCTATCACATAGACACTTTGGAAATTTAAATATTTCAAAGAACTTACTGAGGTTATTTAAATATTCTCTAAAATGTAATTAATCAGATGAATGTAAATCATATATGTTAAAAGACAAGAATTCAAATTCTGTATCTATTTTCCAAAGTAGAATAAACAGTTTTGTCATTCAGCTTCAAGGATTTTCCTTTAAACTTGTTCAGAATATCATGTCTAGAAATTCAAAGTATTTAGACAGTTTCAGTACAAAATATGAACTATTTTTAGAGTTCCATAATGATTTTAATCTTCTCTTAAAATTCTCAAAAAGATCCTCCTTTTTATGTTCATATTTATTTTGATTTTGGCTTTTTCTACCCTACACTATCAGTGGATATTTGTTAAAGCTTTACTTAAATGTTTCCTTTAAAATTTTAAACTGAGGAATTCAAATAAAAAATTAAAATTACAATTCTAATATACCTTAGGTTATGAATAGTATGATATCATTGACAATTCTGGCTACTAATAAAACTACAAAAATAGAACTTTCTACCATCCCTATTCTGGTACAAATTTGCAAATTCATTCTCTTGTGGGGAAATTATACATTAAATTCCTCTTCAGGACACCTGGGTGGCTCAGTCAGTTAAGCATCCGACTTCAGTTCAGGTCATGATCTTATGGTTTGTGGGTTAGAACCCCACACCGGGCTCCATGCTGACAGCTCTGAGCCAGAAGCCTGCTTTGGGTTCTGTCTCCCTCTCTCTCTGCCCCTCCCCACTCACTCTGTCTTTCTCTCTCTCTCAAGAATAGTAAACATTAAAAACTGTAATTTCTCTTCATTGTTTGAGAACATATGAGTAGAGCTGTTTTTACAAATATACAAATAAATCTGTTGCTAATTCAAGTATTCAACAATAGAGACAGTAAATAATATTAAGTAGACCAAAGTGTAAAATTATCAAATGAAATGTTAGAATTAAGTAGATTTGAATTCCAATACTGATTACAAGAAAACAATAGTAGTAGGGTAAAGGAATACTTCATAAGGTTTTACTTGGAAGAGAAGGTACAAAAAAAAAAGACAAGACATTTCACACAACAATAAAACAAACAACTAGGGATATTCATTATACTATGCTTCAGCAAGATAAACATTCAACTGCACTGAGACAAAAAGGACTATTTTCTTGTTTTCTAAGAAGACAGACAGAAAGAAAGCAGCCTGAAATAAAATAATGGAAAAGAAGATTGAACCATATAGGAATTTATGGTGTCATAGAGGAAAACATCTTGTCCTCATAATTTCTGAAACTTTGTTTTTCCTGCAAGAGCCACATAACTTAGGTATACTGCCCATTTTAATTATCCTCACTTTTCACTTTTAAAAATCTGATTTCTTCTCATAACATTTTTCACTTTTGGTTTAGTAAGGTTAGCAAAGGCATGACATTTGTGCCCTTCTCCTCCCCTTCCTATCCAAGTGAATATTTCTTCTTTTTTAATTTAAAAAAATGTTTATTTATTTATTTTGAGGAGGTGCAGAGAGAGAGAGAGAGAGAGAGAGAGAGAGAGAGAATCCCAAGCAAACTCCACACTGTCATCTCCAAGCATGATGTGAGGCTCAATCTCACGAACCCTAGAGATCATGACCTAAGCTGAAATCAAGTCGGATACTCAACCAACTGAGCCACCCATGCATTCCCAATATGAACATTTCTAATTGGATTGATCTTAGCATTCTTTAATACTGTGTATGATGATGATCCAGAGTCCTCAGTACAGAGCTCTAGCCAACCAGCCCATACAATCTGATTGGCAATGCCACAGAGGCACTTAATGTAAGTTATTTCTTGTTACTATTCAATCTGTCTCTCCCATTACATTGCAATCTCTGAATATTTAGTTTGTATCAAATCTTTCCAGTTTCCTTTTAAATGGGTATGCAATCAAAAGGTTTTCATAATAAAAATTATAGAAGAAATGGCCTAGAGCCCAATAATAATCATATCTTTTCCATGTTTTGATTTACGTATGTTCACTATCTTTGGCCATGAAATATTTTTTATTCTCTCCACAGCACTAGTAGGATAGTAGTACATCCCAACTTCTTTGAAGGTCTGTCTAATGCATTGGTTTTCAAAACCTTATTGTGCATCTGAATCTACTGAAGGGCTTGTTAAAACAGATTGCTAGACACCAGCTCAGTATACAGATGACTAAAGGAATCTGTGATCTTCATCACCTAGAAACTTGTTAGAATTACACTAGGTATTTAACTGCAAAAGTATTTAACTACCCAGAGTATTTAAACCCAGAATTAATTCTGGGGGTAGGGACAGAAACTATATTTCTGACAAGTTCTTAAATCATACCGCTACCGCTGTTCCAAGGAATGTATGTTTCAAACTACCAGTTTAGTGAAATGTTAGTGGAAAGGCTGAAATTTTAGGAGAAAATGAGTAATTTGCAAATTTCTCCCTCTCTTCTTCTTCTTTTTTTTTTTAAATCCACCATGGAAACCTGCAATATCCACATAATAGCTTCTCTGTTAGCCTCCAGATGGAGGAGACATGGAAAAGAACCCAAGTGATAAAATACACATAGCACACATGTAACACAAGTGAGAATTAAACCTTGTTGTTTTAAATAACTAAGATTTACAGGTTGTTGGTTTCCATAGGATGCATAACCTAATCCAGACTCACTGAAAAATATGCTTTGCAATTTTTAAAACATCACAATTTTTAAAAAGTAACTATCTGATTATAAGCAAGAGAAAATCATTTCTACATCTCTTTCCTATTCTTAAGTGTCTTAGAATTAAATTTTCACTCATGTTTTATATTAGCTAGATTAAACTACTCTCTACCTTAATTTCAAAGTATATAAGAAATATTTAAGTAGGTAATTATGTAAATTAAAATGAGGTATACATTTTTATAGATCAAGTTTGATAAAAATTGACTTTAGTAATATTTGATAAAAATATGATTTTGGCTAACTGAAGAAGTTTGTTGACTAGTTGTTTGTATTTGTTAGCATAATAATTGCTTAACAGAAAAAATAATGCAGAGCAAAAATATAATATATCAAATGGAAGCCTTGAATCTAGGAAATAAATGAATAACATCGTAGTTTTCAAATAAGTAAATTTCAACTGATGAGCAAACTTTAATAACTGAGGTTAGAGAAAGCTATTCAACTTTTTTTCAAAGTCATTATTACAAGGTAAGAAGAATATTTTTCATAAATAAAATATATACCACAAAAAGGTAGCATTTTAAAACGACTTTAAAGTACTGATTATTATTATTTCCTCAAGCCAAAGACCTTTTAACTTTAGAAATACAAAACTGAAGAATCCTTCATATCTCATATTCTATGTATGGGCATTCAGGTGATAGTGCTGGAAACATTTGAACTTCTATATAGAAAACAGCCTTTTTTATTTGACATATCTTGAAAAATCAAATTATACAAATTATATCAGATTAATGTGTCTTAAATATCCTTCAGTTTCTTATAAGATTATATCAGCACTATGAGATCATTCAACTCTGAAAGATTAAAGTACAAAGACCTAGAAATTGAAAAGATAAGACAATTTTTCATTGTTAGATCTATCTGATTAGACTACAACAACAAACTGCAGCACAGATGGCTGTTGAAGGGAAAAATACTTTTGCTTTTCCTCCCAGCAATGTATTCAGTTACTATATGTTTATTAAATAACTGTAAGATAATTTCTGTATATAAAATTTTTTTGGCAATCAAAAAATTGATGTTAAAATATTATTTATTCCTTAACTTGAGTGGTATAATGTTTGTCTGTACACTGTATATAGCACACATGCAGTAATATAACATGTATCACTTATCAAATAATTTAATTAGGATTAAAATTCCCATATCATGAAATATCTTCCTTGAATTAAGGTAATATATTCAAATAACTAAGGAGGATAAAAGTTACTTTGAAAATCTTGTAGTCTTCTAAGGACTTTTCTTAACACCATTTAATTTTAGATAAAGGGAAAATGTCCAACCAGACCAATTTTTAAACATTTGGGATTTTTTTCTTTACAATTTATATGTTGATAAAACATTCATAAAATGTCATATGTCATTTTCTACTGTGGACTTTCTATAAATCAATTAATTATTTGTCATAAAGCATTATTCTAAAATAAAACTTTATTTTTAAATTATAATTGTGGTTTATGTTCTGTAAACAATTCTCACACAGAACTATCTGTGCATATAATTTTTATATAATATGTAAATGAATATAATTTTTACCTTATGAAAATGAATATATGATTTATAAGTGCAAAAAAATAGACACATGTGATTTTATTGGGCTATTACTTGGCCTTTAAAACACAAAAATTCTACTTTTCATCTATTTACATATGGATATATATTTTGCATATTTTTTGTGTCTTTATTTTGAGCACTAGTTTATGTTCGTCCATCCATTAGTTACTTTTCCAGTTAAGTTGGAACCCATTATTAACATTTCAAAGACCAATTGGTCTAATAGAGCTTGTTTAACAAATTTATAAATGTGTGAGATTGTGCACGTAAAGTTTATACCTCATCTGTTTTATATTCCCTTTTCAATTTGTATCCATTTTAGAAATTTTGTAACCTTTGGTCATTTTCCTCCTACTTAAATCCTCAAAATAAAGACACAAAAAATATGCAAAATATATATCCATATGAAAATTCATAAGGTAAAAATTATATTCATTACATATTATATAAAAATTATATGCACAGATAGTTCTGTGTGAGAATTGTTTACAGAACATAAACCATAATTATAATTTAAAAATAAAGTTTTATTTTAGAATAATACTTTATGCCAAATAATTAATTGATTTATAGTGCTAAATTATAGCTAGTATAGAGAATAGGTTCCATATCAATTTTCTTTTAACTGGCTTGATAATTTCAATAGTCATAAATGTTATGAGTTCAGAATTTTGGTTTTCTAACACTTAAAACCAATCTCTAATCATTTTAAGCATTGTATTCCTATTGTATGGAACTGAAAGATAAATAATTACAATTTCTGCTGACACATCATATGACAAACATCTTTACAGTCCTCACCTGATACATTATTTGCATTTGGCACTGAAAGAGTTATAACAATGCCGTAATGATTGGAGACTCTTTAGTCTATTGTGGTTGGATAAAGTGATCAGTCATAGGTATTAATTTATCTTGAAGCAACAAACAGAATACAACAGAGGTGTTCAAATAAGGATTGGATTAATTAAAATATATTATAAATAATTAGGTACACAATTTTCTAAATGATAAAATTCAATTTTCCTGGGCTTGTCCACAAAATTTGTAAATACACTCCAGAATTTTTAGTATATTATATATTTTTAAAATTGTTATTTCATGCATTACTATCTTTGCTTGGTTTAAAGTCATACTTCTGAGCAGCATAATATTTTTTCAGAATGTAGTTTCTACATGTGTTTCTTGTTATCACTAAATTGCATTCTTAAATAAATTGCAAATCTATTCTCAGTTTTGGCAATATACAAATATTTACTGAGTTGAAAGCATGCTATTTGCCAATAAAAAACCATAAACGTAAACTTTTTCTGAAAACTGCAAGATCAGGATATGGTAAATTACAATTTGTTTCTAACTTCCTCATGATACAGTTTCTGAGTAATAAATTATATTTGATAGTCTATAAAACTATTAAATTTGTCCTCTTTGATACCACATTGGGCTTTTTAAATTCGAGCTCATTTATTACCATCTTTTTATACTTTGCTCTGTAACCTTGTCCATGTCTCATGACTCTGTATTTTATGAATTGTGTCTATTGAATGCTTTGCAGTGTATTTAAGTGAAACATTTAAATCATTAGTAGACCTGTTTGATTTTTCAGCAACCTGAAATCACTGACTTTATTATTTTACCTTAGTTATTTTTTATTTAATATTTATTTGTTTATTGTAAGAGAAAAAGAAACAGAGCATGAGTTGGGGAGGGCAAAGAGAAAGAGAGACACAGAATCTGAAGCAGGCTCTAGGCTCTGAGCTGTCAGCACAGAGCCCAACACGGGGGCTTGAACTCATACAACATGAGATCATGTCTTGAGCCAAAGTCAGACACTTATTCAACTGAGCCACCCAGGAGGCCCTTACTCTAGTTAATTTTAGTTCACAATCCATATATTTTTTACTTGAATTTTTTCACTCAGTAGTGGTATTTCATAAACCATTCAGTGCATCTATACCCATTATATTTGATATAATAAACAATTAAAAGCAAATGGCATTGACAGATCCTTCTATATTATTGCTCAACAATAATTATACTGAATTAATCAGAGCTTAACTAAAATTTAATTTGCTAATGCTCCAGGAGAGTAGCCAACCATAAATTTTCAGAGAAGAAGGTGCAACTATATTTGTTTATAATTTTTAGGTAGCTTTGCTCAATTACAAGTGCTTTATCCTTTATTGATTAGCAATATAATAAAATTGAAGTTGAAATATATTAACATGTAAAAAAGAAAATGTTAAATCTTTTTTAAATCATTTATTTCTTTTTTTAAAAAAAAATTATGTGTTTTTTATTTATTTTTTGAGAGAGAGAGAGACAGCATGAGCAGGGGAGGGTCAGAGAGAGAGGAAGACACAGAATCTGAAGCAGGCTCCAGGCTCTGAGCTAGCTGCCAGCACAGATCCCAACGTGGGGCTTGAACCCACAAACCTTGAGATCATGACCGAGCTGAAGTCGGATGCTTAACCGACTGAGCCACCCAGGCACACCATTCATTTATTTCTTATGATCCATATTTTCCTTCAATAGCATTGAAGAAAACTCAACTTTTTGATGATGTTTAACACTTGAAATACTAGGTATTCAAAAAAAAGAAACTATGTGTACTTTATTACAAAACTAAAACAATCATTCATATGTGACCATATCAACTTAAAACATGTCATTTCATTATGAATACATATGACCATCATAGTATGATTAATATAAATTTAGTAACAGTGGTGTGCAAATCTAAGATGTTTTTGTATTTCATAATGGGTAAAAATCATCAGGTTTCTAACATTACCATACTTCTTTATACCTAGTCTATAAGTATTATAAAATACTTTAGGTTTTTGCACATTGATTTTTAATGTTCATAAACCATGGTATTTAAACGTATGTTAAGGAAGTTTGAAACTGTTTTACTGCAGACAGAATAGGACACTAACCTTTAGGTGTACATGGGTGACTCAGTAGTTCGAACAGCCAGTTCTTATTTCTGCCCCGGTTCTGGTTTTGTGGTTTGTGAATTTGAGCTCCTCACTGACAGTGAGGATTCTCTCTCTCTTCCCATCTTTACTTGTGCTCTCTTTCTCAAAATAAATAAACTTAAAAAAAAAAGACACCATCATTTACACAAAAACAAAATAAAAATACAAAAACAGTCAAACAGTCATAACAATAATTTTTCCTTTGCTGTGAGATAGAGCAACTATCTGAATTTGATAAATAAATTGAAAACCAAATTATTTTGTTCCAAATCAGAGTCAAATTATGAATATACTTAGATTATTCAGCATATCACCTACACTGTTAAAAATTAAAAGGTTAATTACATTTTGGGTGACTAACTTCATGTTAATGGTTTCAGATCAGATATTTTCTATGATTTATAACAAGTACAAAAAAATCAGACAAGCATGTGTATAAACATATGGCAAAGGCATTTTGAAGATTTGGTCATAATTTTATTACTGAATTACTATGTAAATTTAAAATATATAGTGCTTCTGAATAAACTGAAAATTAAAAGCAGGAGAAACAGAGGTTTGAAGATTTTTTCTGGCAGTCATAATTTTTGTTGGAATTACATAGATCTAGATATAATTCAAGAAGTATTATTAACATTGATCCAATTTATTAACACTGTTAGGTTTCCAATTATTTAGTTTACAAATGGAAAATAAAAGATCACAGGTAACTTTTCAAATGAGGAATTTCTATTTGGGCTCCTTACCTGGAATTAAATGTTTTGTTGTTGCTGTTGTTGTTGTTGTTTTTAATCCTGTTAAATATAAACATTAACTTACAATGCTGTCAGTAATTCCAATATAAATTAATTCTTCCAAGAAACCTATGAATTACTTTTAGGCACATTTTATAATTAAAATATACCCTTAAATTATTTATTTCCTCATAACATCTTTATTTATATACTACTATGTATATTCCATGTATTATGTACTTACCATATGATAAGATGTATGTTTAATGCTTTTTATAAACGCTTTCTTATTATGCTTACAATAACCCCATGAGGTAGATCTCCTCACCCTCAGTTGACATCTGAAGATTCTGAAAGTCAAGAAGTGTGTGACTCACTACAAATTGCATAGTTATTGTCAGAATCAAGCTTCAAACCCTAGTGTCTTAATGCTCAAGTTCATCTTTTTCATCATCATAGAATACACTGCCAAAATTCTTGACAGAATCATCAACATTTACTGTCTGCTTCCTCACTTCCTATTCTCTCCTCAGTTATTTGAATTTGGTGTCTATTTTCACCAGTCCATGGCTGATGTTGCCTGCTTTGACAAATGACCTTTCCCATGCCATATCCACTAAATATTATCTGTTCATTTTTTGACTTGGATGGTTGATCTCAAGAATACTTTTTTTTAAGGCTCGGTTTTTTCTTTGTTTTCCCAATTCTAGTAATATAGCAATTGCTTACAATGAAGTATGACAAAAATGCAAGGTATCCAGTAGTAATTAAAGGAAATTCTTTCAACCTTTGTAATGTGATTAATTTTATTACCTACAAATTTCTGTTTCACATAATCGATGCAAGAGTTGACTAGAAACTTTCCATCCTAGAGTCTAATTTGGCTACATTAGGAATGACTGGTTCAATAAAGAAGAAAATAACTTCTCATCTTGACCATCAGGTTTTCTTAGAAAAATGATATATAAGGAAGCTTTGGACCTTTTATCATGTAACAAAATGTTACATACATACATAAAAAAGTCAAACTATGATGGTCTCTTCAAATTTACCATATAGTCATAAATATCAGAAATCACAGAGCATATGCAAATATATAATTTTGAGTCCTGTTGATTACTTACATGTTTTCATTACTTAAAGTAATAAAAAATGTAGTATGGTTAAAACAAATATCATTTGTTTTTAGAAATTTTTTTAGTGGTGCCTGGGTGGCTCAGGCGTTAAGCGTCTGACTTCAGCTCAGGTTATGATCACAGCCTTTGAGTTTGAGCCCAGCATTGGGCTCTGTGCAGACAGTTCAGAGCCTGGAGCCTGCTTTGGATTCTATGTCTCCCTCCTTCTTTGCCCCTCCCCCACTCATGCTCTCTCTCTCTCTCTCTCTCTCTCTCTCTCTCTCTCCAAAAATAAACAGACATTAATTTTTAAAAAATAATAATAAAAATAGTTATTATTTTTTAATGTTTATTTAGTTTTGAAAGAAAGACAGAGCATGAGCAAGCAAGGGACAGAGAGAACAGTCCTAACAAGAAAGTATATTGCAATCTAGGCCTATTTCAACAAACTAGAAAAAGCGCAAATTCAAAATCTAACAGAGCACCTACTGGAACTAGAAGGGAAGCAGCAAGAGCACCCCAAACCCAGCAGAAGAAAAGAAATAATAAAGATCAGGGCAGAAATAAACAATATAGAGTCCAAAAAAAGCAGTTGAGCAGATCAATGAAACCAAGAGTTGGTTCTTTGAAAAAGTAAACAAAATTGATAAACCTCTGGCCACACTTCTTAGAAAGAAAAGAGAGAGCACCCAGATAGACAAAATCATGAATGAAAAATGATCTATTACAACCAATCCCTTAGAAATACAAGCAATCATCAGAGATTACTATGAAAAATTATATGCCAACAAACTGGACAACCTAGAAGAAATGGACAAATTCCTAAATGCACATGCACTACCAAAATTCAAACAGGAAGAGATAGAGAGCATGAATAGACCGATAACCAGTAAAGAAATAGAATCCGTTATCAAAAATCTCCCAATTAATAAGAGCCCCAGGCCAGATGGATTCCCAGGGGAATTCTACCAGGCACTCTATTTTCTATATTAATATTTTTGCTATATGAATTTTTCTTAGTTTTAATTGTGTATACTACTCATATGTGTTCCACTATGCCTTTAGTGATTTGATTTTCCTAAAGAGTTGATAGTGGGTTTCACTGCTTGCAAAAGTAAGGATTTTTAATTAGTCTAACTCAAGAAGATTTTGTTTTTTGGTGTATGTGTAGGTGTATGTGTAATATACATAAGCATATGTATGTATGATATACATAAGGCGTGTTTATAGTATAATATAGACAAGATATATGTTTATCAATTGTTTTTAATTATAAGCTTTTGCTGTTTGATTTCTCTTGAGATTGACAATTCTTTTACCTGTTGAAATTTGTATGCCCTTTCTTAATATCACTCAATCTTTTCCAAAATACTATTTGTTGCTATTGATAGATATAAATATTAATCTAGAAAAGGTGATTGAGTTAATTTAGTCATTATATTAGCTCTAAGAGACCTAGACTTTTTTGATCTAGTCCACACATCCAATGCACAAATTCAGGTGGTGACATTTTCTTTATGTGCATACAGCTCAACTCTCACTAGATTCCAAAGCTCACCCAAATTTCAATGTCTCACTGTTGTTTGATCTGTTGAGTGATTGATGGAATTGATATAATTCACATGGTTCATGAAGAAGCTCAGTAAGAACTCAAAGACTCAAGACATTGATCATCATCACTCCTGCTATATAGTCACAAAGATAGCATCCAGCTGCAGAGTTAAGTTTTCCACCAATTTTCTACTATAATAAAACACAAACAACATATAATTTATTATCTTACATTTGCAAGTGTACAGATAAATGACATTTAGTACATTCATATTGTTGTGTAACTAATTAATCTATTTAGGTATTTTTCCCATTTTAAAATCAGGTTATTTGTAGGGCTTTTTAATATTATTTGGTAGGAGTTCTTTATACATGTTAGATATTAATCCCTTATAAGATATGTAGCTCACAAATTTTTTTCTCATTCCATAGTTTGCCTTCT
The DNA here is from genome assembly GCF_006229205.1 of Suricata suricatta. Taxonomy (NCBI): domain Eukaryota; kingdom Metazoa; phylum Chordata; class Mammalia; order Carnivora; family Herpestidae; genus Suricata; species Suricata suricatta. Next base: position 36,976,321 of record NC_043704.1, on the reverse strand, counting down.
TGTTTTGTTGTTTCTTCAACTGTGAGGAACTCTATATTTTGATATAGTACCACTTTATTTTTGTGTTTGTTATGTGTGTTTCTGATGTCAAATCGAACAATCATTGTCAAGACCAAGGTCAAGAAATGTTTCCCTATGTTTTTTTTTAGGAGTTTTACTCTTTCATGTCTTACATTTAAGTCAATAATCCATTTTGAGTTGATATTTGTGTAAGGTATGAGTCCGATTTAATTATTTTGCATGTGGCTGTTCGGTTTTCCAAACACTGTTTATTGAAGGGACTACTCTTGTTCCTTTGAAAAGAGCCAGGAAAGCCTATATAAGGACCCAAGGATAGGACACATTCAAATGAGGTCTGAGTAGCCTGTAGAAGTCAGCTCAGCCCCCAGAGATTTCTGCTTTCTCAGATGATACCATTTCCTTTGGCCTATCACTGATATCTTAGCCTTTAATTTGTTCCTCATCAGTCCTTTACTTTATCTACATTTTTCTTCCTCACCCTTTCCTCTGTATAAAGTTATTTTATTATTTTCTATAAATATGTCTCCTGTATGTATGCTTGGAATATTTGTCTTATTGTTTTGACTGCATACATTTCAAATGTATGATCCTATTATGTTATACATCTCATTCTACTTCTTACATTTTGTTTCTCTGGTCCTTTTTATTTTTTAAGATTAACACAAGTTGTTCTGTGTATAACTGGCGAGTTGCTAGTAACTAGTGCACTGCTCTGTGAGATGGCTGCACCGCATTTCAGTTATTCATCCTTCTAAGGACAGACGATAGGTCGTACAAGTCCCTGTATACATCCTTCCATGCATTTACGTGAGAATATCTTATATATATAATTCTTGGGTCATGGGTTGTGCATACATTTAATTTGACCAAGAAGAGTCCGTCTGCTCCTAAGAATAGTCGCACCAGCAGGTTACAACAGAAGCTCCACTTCCCCATATCCTACAAGACTCACCATTGTCCAATTTGATAAGTTTAATATGATATCCAATTACTTTCACTTCAATTTGTTTGGCTACTCATGAATTATAAAATATCTTCATATCTTGCTTATTTTTATGAGTTTCCTGTTCTATACATTTTATCTCTCTTTAGCTCCTTTTCTTATTTGGATTGCCCTCTTTTTGTAGTTGATTTATAGTTTTTAGCATATTATACTAAAATCTCTATATGCTAAACATTAATCCTTATCAGTTTTGTGCATTATTTCTTTTTTTATATTTTCCATGGTATCTTTATTGAACATTATCACTCTTTCATCTTTTTTGTTTGTTTTGCTTCATGGTTACTGCTTTTAAATTCCTTTTAAGAAATTCTTCATAGGATCTTAGTAACAATGATAGTCTTTAACATTTTTGTTTATTGACTTTACAGTTTTACTTTTCATTAAGTTTTTAAACCATATGGAGTTCACCTTTCTATTTGGAGTTAGGTAGAAATCCAAGTTTATTTTTCTCCATGTAATGAGCCAATTTTTACTACACTATCCAATAAACAATCTGCCCTTTCTACATGTATTTGTGATGCTATCTTTATTATACATTAACTTTTCATATATTCATGAGCATGACTCTGAGAAATATTAGAAGGGACCAGTTGGCAATGTTTGTGATCCAGGAGGAGGAGGTGAGAAATAAATGTTTATAAATGAGTGGTCAGGGCACACCAGTTTCTATCAATTTCTTGCACAGAGCAGTGATCTTGCCTGATACTACTCCTGTTGTCTCAGGTTGATAAACTAAAGAGTGAACACATAAAAGAACCATAGTACTTAAAATGTTCCTTCAAAAGTCTTCTGTGTCTGCCTTTCCCAGTTTTGTAGCTGTCAATCTCCCATATACGCTGACTAGAAAGACTCCAGTCTCCCTACAGATTTCTCAAGTTGGTACATCTATTGTTGTTGTTGTTAGTTAGTTAGTTACTAAAATCAACATTTTCTGTTAGCTACTGTAACTACTCCAGGCTTGTTTCCCTCAGATGACTGAGCTTGTGATTGATTTGGCATGAACCAGATATCAATGTGCTTTTCATATACCTCATTTTCCCTAAAGTCTCCCAAGCTACTTTATCATATTCTTCTCTATTATGCTGTCAAACAATTTCCTTTCTTAATTTGCTAGAAACAATATCTTGTCATCCTTGTTCTTTGGTAGACTTAGGCTTTTGGAAATAAATGTCTTCAAGGATCGTTCTTTGAGATAAGGAAACACAGAGCATGCCACCTGGTTAATTGGGAAACAAGAAAAGAGAAACAATGGGAAAAAACAGTAACACTTTTAAAGAGCAACTTCCATAGATAGATAGATAGATGATAGATAGATAGGTAGATGATAGATAGATAATAGATAGATGAGAATTATGAAGAATTGGTATACCACATTATGAAAACTTCCAATTTAGGATATATTTATTTATTACTATATAATTTAGAGAGTGCTTTGAAATCTATGGATTCACAGAAGGATAAGCTAGCAAAGTATATTCACCTAACTAATGTGCATGAAATGAGGTCCAGTCAGCATCTCACAATGTAGAGTTGGTTGTATTGATTCTCCAGATTTTCACACTCAGTAAGCTTTCTTATTATCAACAACTTTCAACTAACAGTCTGCATATGGCTGTACTGCTTAAGGAATTTTTCGTGTTAACTAACAAAAGTGCCTGCCTTTCTCTCATCACACATTATTTTACTGAGGTACCAATTATTATGCCCTGAGGAAAGAAAAACTAATTTTATTATTAGCTTAGGTACAACACAACTAGGAAGTTAAATCTACTACAGAAAATCACTTCATATAAATTCTTTTAAAATTAACTGCACTTTTAGATTATTCATGCCACTGCTTCTCTCCAATAACATGGATAAGTGAAAGTTGATGAAATTGCTAAATTGAGTTCTTCAGAACAGCAAACTGGAAAGTTTCCAGGAAGTTAACACTTTTCTTGATTGAAGATCAAATCATTTATTTAAGGAATAGTCTCTTCACAGTATCACCCCAGAGCATTTGAACTGGGGGTTTCAAAAATCACAGTTTGAAGTTTCTCATCTCACCAACTCCCACATCGAAGCTAGGGTCAAATATGTTGAAGTTATGAAACAATATACTCCAAACTAGAACCAAAGAATTTTTAAAAAGTGGAAGTTATAAGAAAGTCAAGCAAATGCAATCCCATTTTTTCCCTACTTGCAGATTTTCCAACTTCAAGAGGAATGTTGTCTTCTCAAATCTTTATATCTTGTTACATAATCCCATTAAAAAATCTAAGTCCTTTTAGAGTCTATATTTACTTGATTATTCTGATGGAATTACATGAATAATTTAAAAATATTGGTTTGCAATATTGAAATGGTTGATTGGCTAGAAAATCTGCTTACTTATTTTGAGGCTGTACTGGCAATCAGACTATAAATGCTCTCCATTAGTTCTTTTGATATTTCACTATAAATCCAAGTTTTTCACATATTCTGCCTGCGTTAGCATTTTTTCAACATCTTAGTTTCCAAAGAGTTTCAATAACCTTAGTAATTAGTGTACCCCACTGTCTTCTTGGTAATGACATCTAAATGCAATTTTCTGGGGTGCCTGGGTGGCTCAGTTGGTTAAGCGTCCAATTTTGGTTCAGGTCATGATCTCAGAGTTCATGGGTTCAAGCCCCATGTTGGGCTGTGTGCTGACAGCTCAGAGCCCGGAGCTTGCTTCAGACTCGGTACCTCCCTCTCTCTCTGCCCCTCCCCTACTTATGCTCTGTCTGTCTCTGTCTCTGTCGCTGTCTCTCTCTCTCTCTCTCTCAAAAATAAATAAACATTAAAAATAAAAAAATAAAATAAATGCCATTTCCCTTTTGCTGATTTTCTAGCAGAGTCCCTCTGACATACATCTCCCTGTGAGGAGATTTCATTAGTACCCCAACAGGTAGATTTATGACAAGTTCTGGAGGAACTTGTCTAGCAATTTCTACCAGTATCACTCTAGTGACTTCTCTGCCACTCAGTGGTCAACCCTGTGCTTCACCAGCAAGGTCTGGATCTAGCCTTGGGTGGTCCTCTTCTATACATGCCTCCATTCTAGGGGTAGTAGCTACACTGTATACATTTCTCTTATATTCTTTTGAGCTCCCTTTATACCTTACTCACCAATTCTTCATTACTATTTCCCTGTTGTAGTTAATAACTTTTTATATTAAGTTCTTCAAATTACTGTGTGGTTTCTACCTCCTGACTGAATCCTGATTAACACATTTAGAGATGATAGTAGACTGAGGCTGAACCAGATTTTCACTTCCTCTTCGCTGCTCATGAATATAGAGTTTAACCATAAAAATAATAAATACTGATAGAGTTTATTATTGTGGAAAATGCAGTCCTACAGAAAATGGTGAAACTTAAAATGGAAAGTGGAGAAGACAGATGCCAATGTATTCAATTAATGTGATAAAATAAACAGGTGGCCAGAAAATGACAACCGTGATCCAGAACACAAAGCAATTCATATGAATGAAGACTAGTCCATCTTATGTCAGAATATTTAAACTGGAGGGGTGCGTGGGTGGCTCAGTTGGTTAAGATCTGACTGCGTCTCAGGTCATGATCTCACAAGTCCTGAGTTGGAGCCCCAAAGGGGCTCGGTGCTGACAGCTCAGAACCTGGAGCCTGCTTCTGATCTGTGTCTCCCTCTCTCCTTGTCCCTCGACTGCTCGCACACACTCTTCCGTATGCATGTGTGCGCGTGTATGCTCTCTCTCTCTCTCAAAAATAAACAAACATTTAAAAATCTAGAAAAAGAATATTTAAACTTGATATCAAGAACCTAAAGAATGTGTGGGTTTTATAAAAGTGTGAAACTTAGACTTTGAAACTAAAAATAGAGAATTGAGAAAATACTGGTTACTAACCCTCTCACACACCAGTTTTCCTTTGCTATATACAATATAAGTGAATGTGATTTTTTTTTTTTTTTTTACTAAAGGCAACTTCAGAGAAATCATCTCCTTGATGAATAACCCAGGTCTATTTACCAGGTTTTTTTGTTTCCTACTCCATAAGACTACTCTATTTTTAATCATTATTTATTTTGTAAGAGAATTCAGCTAGCAATTTTTTAGGTCAATAGTCACTACACATTCTTGGATTATGTCCAGTAACCTCGGATATGTAATTAGACCAGATGGCAATGTAAACAAAAACGATACATTCCTAGCTACTTAAGCACAACCTTTAATTAGTTGAGCATATATTAAGGTAATTAATTGTGATATTTTAATTGAGAGTAGTTAAAGGAAATTTTGATCACCTCAAAAACTGCATAGCAAACTACAAATATTATAGCATTATCACTTATAGCTTTTACAGGTAAAATGCCAGATTATCATAAGAAATAGTTTATTTAGTGGGCTCTGAACTTGAAAAAAATCAAGGTTAATGTTTAATTTTACTTGAATTTTTAAAAAATCAGATGAGTTAGAGCTAATCTCAAACTAAAAGTCAAGATCTTATTGATAGCTGAAAATCACAATTCCAATAACCTCCAATTTTAAAAAATGACAATTCTGAAAAAAAATCTTTAAACAGGCATTCTTTTTAAAAAGCTCTTTGAATAATTTCTAGAGTAAAGATTTCCATTAAATTTCAAGACAAATCTAAAAAATTTATTGTGAACTGTAGTCTCACAGCCTTTAAACATGCACTTTATTTGATTAAACTGATACCATTTCACTTTAAATAATTTTCTGATAATTAATATAAAAATCTACTTTTTACTTTAAAAACCATGAAGCTGTCATTATGACTTACTAAATTGTCACTATAATCTCAAAGCTGTTTATCATGCAAAATTTCAAACTTAAAGATTCATGACAAGAATAACAATGATGTAATTTATTTAATAATTATTAACATTTGCCATGTCTGCATTATTTGCATGTATAATTCTAAATATAAATATATAGATATCCAGAGATAAATGATATAGGAATCAGATATGTAAGTATTGCTATTTATTTGGAATTGAGTTGAAGACTGTCTGAAAAATCATAATACTTTACCACTAAGTATGCATTATATTTTTAAAAGTATCTTCCAGTCTAAAACTACTTAATAATTATTTTGTAGAATTATTTAGTTTCTAGTTCAAACTTAATTGTCCCTAAATGTACCATTGTGATAGAAATATCAATTATACACACATTTTCAAATAGGTCACTTACTGCACTTCGTTGTTAATTTTGTTAACTTCACTTCTCTAAATAACATTGAAGTAAATATACAAAGCTGTTTAATGGATTGTAGAATGGCCCACATTCTCTATTCATATTATTTTTTTCTCACAGTATTATGTCACCATTTCCTATATAGTTCGTGTAAACTGGAAGTCAGATTGGTCTAATCTAAAGGAGGGTATGGATACAGGATAAATATTTATGGTAAGAGTATTTCATAGATGATGCTAAGCACTTTGTGTTGAATCACATCAGAAGTCACTTGATTCCAGGCTATCTCATTTTTAGTAATGCTGAACACTGTATTTTAAATAATATAACTACTAGATCTCAAAAATATAAAAGAATGTCATTCCTTTTAGAACTAGCAAGTACCATGTTGAAGATACTTTGAGGCTTTGTAAATATTCTGTTCCCAGATAGCTTTTCACTGATGTTTTTTGGATTTTTTGGTGATCATTACATGAATCAGTTATTTCCTCAGAGGTGAAACATGATGCTCTGATTTATCATTATTTCTAAATTTATCTGCCATTCTTTTGCAATTTTGTTTGAACTTCTATTCTTCCTTTAAAAAGGCAAGGTAAGCTGTTATGATTTTAATTATAAATTTTAGTACATTAATGAAAAATTAACTATTATTCAAAAATATGAAATGATAATTAAATGCTTGATAGGTTCAGTAAGTAGTTATGAAATATTTTCCTCCATCAATATTAAATGAGGTTTTTCTTTTTTTCAGTATCATTATGATTTAAAGGATGATAATTTAATTTTTAACAGTAAATTTGGGGCATTATTTTTTCTGATGCTTAAATTATTCCACTTATTGCCATTGCAACACTTTAAGATTGGATTTTTTGTCCGTTTTACATGACTCTTCTCATAAGTTGTCAAGTATTTTCTTGCTTTTTAACATAACAATTTGTTCATGATTACTTTATGCTTTGTTTTCTCCAGACCTGGAGACAATCCTATTTGCAATGAGCCTTGGTTTGGTTGTTACATAAATGATATTTGAAAAACAAAAACTGGGAATGAGTTGGGTTTATCCCTGTTGAGCAGTACTAGGAAATACCTTTTGTTTAAAATAATGTAAGGGGTTCCTGGGTGGCTCAGTCGGTTGAGGTTCCAGCTTCAGCTCAGGTCATGATCTCACGGTTTGTGCGTTCGAGCCCTGCATCAGGCCCTGTGCTGACAGATAGCTCAGAGTCTGGAACCTGCTTCAGAATCTGTATCTATCCATCTTTCTCTCTGACCCTCCCTTGCTCGTGCTGCCTCTCTGTCTCTCAAAAATAAATAAAAAACATAAAAATAAAATAATTTGAGTTTATTTTTATATCACCATTCAATAATAAAAAGTAGTTTTTTAATATCCTTAATTTTACACTTGTTTATATTTATAAATATTGATTGTAATTACATATATACATTTGTTTTGTTATTTTTGTGTACATGAATAAATTTAATATTATAATAATAAGATAAAATTACTGAGATCAGCTTAAGATTTCTTTATGAATTTTGTTTCTTAAGAATACACTCCATGAGGAGGGGAGGGATACAAGGGGTTTAAAGCTAAGAGTATTAGGTTTAATTTTGAGATAAAGAAAATATTCTAAAATTGGCTATGGTAATGGCTGGACATATCTGTAACTATAAGTAAAAATATTAAATTTTGCACTTTTAATGGATGAACATATATAAATCATATGTTAATAAGCTATTAAAAGTATATTCCCTTATAAATGTTTACTCAAATCCTTTGTATCCTTTTAAATTAGGTTATTTATATTATTGAATTATGAGAGTTCTTTGTATATTATAGATACAAGTTCCTGATCTGATATGCTATTTGCAAACATTCTTTTTTTAATTCTATGCATCATCTTTTCATTTTCTTGCTGGTGTCTTTGATATTTAAATTTTGGTGAAGTTCAATTATCTGTTTTTTCTTATAGTTACTTGTGCTTTTGATATGATTTATAAGAAAACATTCCCAAACCCAAGGTAACAACAATTAACTCCTATTTTTTAAGAGTATTATAGAATCAGCTCTTAAAATTGGAACTAGGATAAATTTGGAATTAATATTTGTGTATGATATGAGACAGGGCTCTAACTTTATTGTTTTGCATATGTACACTCAGTTGTCCATACACCATTTGTTGAAAAGACTGTTCTTTTTTCATTGAATTGACTTACTACTTTTGTCAAAAGGAAGTAACAGTAAAACATCAAACTTTCGCACACCTAATAACATCAGTGAATAGAAGGATAAGTAATTATGGATAATAGCCTGATAAATTTAAGCAAAATGTTTTAATAATATCATCTTATCATGGATTAATTTATATAACAATTAAAAAATCTTAGAGAAACAAATAAAATGATAGTCTTTGGAAAACTATGGTTTCAACATATGAAAACCATTTTTTTATAACTTCCTTTATTTTGTTTATCTCAGTTATGCCTTACCAACTATCTTTAATTTTTATTCAGTTTCCCAGATGAGTATAGTAATCCATTCTATTTTCTAGACTGTACTGTTGTTGATTTCATTGCAACTCCAGTATAACATACATTTCAGAGATTTTCCCTGGCATGGAGTAGTGGGCTCTTAGTCATTTACATAAAATCTTACAGAAATTATTTTATCTCCTGGTATCATGATGAGACCCCTCTCGAATTCTCAGAACTGCTACAATCACATTTTTTAGTTTTTTATATTTCTCATGAAATTTAAATGTGAATTGAGGTGAAAAGAGAATTGAATGTATATGCACAGACTGTCATGATGAACTGGAATATTCTGTATTTCAAGGTTTTTCTCAAATGTTACTTCCTTTTTCAACTTTTTTGGGGGGGGGGGGAGAAAGACTCAAGAGAGAGCATTAGCAACGCAGGGGCAGAGGAAGAGGGGGAGAGAGAATCTTGAGCAGGCTCCACACTCAGTGTGGAGCACAAATCGGGGCTTGATCTCATGACTATGAGATCATGACCTAAGCAGAAATTAAGAGTTCAACACTTAACAGACTGAGCCACCCAGGCACCCTCTTTGTCAACTTTCTATAGATATGACCCCAAATGTGTATATTTTTGATGTACAATTTAACTTTTTATGTCTATATTTGTACATTTGTAATAATATGATAACCACATGTTTTCATAACTGTTTTTCCTATATAGAAAAATTGTAGTAAGTATTCAAAAATGATGCTTATTTTAATTCTGAATATTATATGACTATATTGGTAAATATAAAATAAAGTGCATTGATTGGTCTATGTCTATATCACATTAAGTAATATAAAATACCAGAAATGTCTTTTCCTCATTACAGCATTGTACTTACTCATTGTGTGATAATCATTTAACTCTCTGAGCCTTAGTTTATCTATATATAATCTGAGAATGATGTCTGCCTTACTTCATTTATTTATATGCATTGCTCATCAACAATGGAGCAGACCTTATGCTTGGTTATTTAGCACTGACAAGAAAATTAAGCAAGGGACTATCACTACACTGAAGAGCAAAAATATGAACATCAAATGATATAAAACATGTTAAACTAAAATGTAAATTTTAATATGCAAACAGAAGGCACTATTATTACAAGTATATCTATATATGTGCTACCACAAAAGTGAGCACTACATGCATAACTTTGTAAAAAAAGTTAAAACATTAACACAAACTAAGTTGTACCCCACAAAAGTAGTCTGATAAAATTTTAAGAACCTGATACTAATAGTATCGATTGTGTTATTTTTGTTGTTTATATATAAAATTAAAGTGTAATGAAAAGAGTGTCTGCTTAACAGGAAAGCACCAATGTACTATATAATCTATATAATTTGACTTATTCTGTTCAGATGCAAGTGAAATGTTTAAGGGAATGAATGATTCTCTAGGGCAGTGTTTGGCAAGGCTTATGGGTGAAATTTGTGCTGCTGCCTGTTTTTGTAGAGCCTGAGAGCTAACATAGGTTTTTACAGTTTTAGATGTTTGGAAAATGTTTTTCTTAAAGAATAATATTTTCGGTTACTTGAAAATGATATGAAATTCACGTTTCAGTTTTGTTATGAGCTGAATTGTGTGTCCCCCAAATTCACAAGTTGAAACTTCAATACCCAGTACTTCAGAATGTTGACTGTATTTGGAGACAGCCTTTACAGAGGCGACTAAATTAAAATGAGGCCATTAGTGTAGATCTTATTACAGTATGGCTGGTGACTTTATATAAAAGGAAATCTAGATATACAAAGAGACACCAAGAATGTGAGGGCATCGAAAGATGGTATCTGCAAGCCAAAGAGAGAGACCTCCGAAGAAACCAAACCTGCTGTTAAAAAGAAAACCACAGGCCTAAAAGTCATTCTTTAGGCCAAGTCCCCAAACTGGGGCTTAATTCCTAACCTAATTGCAATCTCAAACTTCCCAGAAATACATTCTTTTTTTTCCTTTTTTAAAAGTTTTCAGTTTATTTGCTTAGGAGAGCCAAAGACAGCATAAGTCAAGGAGGCACAGAAAGAGAGGGAGACACAGATTCCAAAGGAGTCTTTGGGTTCTGAGCCGTCAACACAGAGTGTGACACAGGGCTCACAAACCACGAGATCATGACCTGAGCCAAAGTCGGACGTTTAATGGATTGTGCCACACAGGTGTCTTCCAGAAATACATTTTTAATGGGTTAGTTAGGAATTTTCTGGTAGATGTCAGTGAGTTTGCCACATGGGTCCTCCCCATCTCCAAAGAATGATGACATAATAGGCATAAAACCCCTTGGTTTTCTCCCTCAGGTCTTGCCTGGAATAATCCTTTTCTTTAGGTAGGTTTTTTTTTTTTTTTTTTTTTTTTTTTTTGTCCTACCTTTCTTCTATAAAAACTTTAGGTTTTACTCAACTTCTCAGATCTTCCCTCTACTTACTAGATGGGATGCTGCCTGATTCATAAATCATTTAATAAAGTCAATTAGATCTTTAGATTTACTCAGTTTAATTTGTGTTACTTAACCCACCTTGATTTTGGACTTGGAGCCTTCAGAACTATGAGAAAATTAATTTCTGGTGCTCAAGACACTTGTATATGGTATTTTATTATGGTAGCCCTACCTAACTAATTCCAAATATCCAGAAATAAAGTATCCAGAAATAAAACCACATAAACAGCCATGAGGATTTGTTTGTTTCTTTTCTGAGGCTGTTTTTTTTTAACTCCAAGGTAGAGTTGTTGTTGTGATAGAAATCATATGGCCTGAAAGACTAAAATATTTACTATCTGGCCTTTTGCAGAAAATGTTTGCCAATTCCTGGTGTAAGTTTTAAAAAGATAAAAACTTTAGCAAAGAAACTAATATAATGCTGTGATTTTTGAAAAGGCTTCCCAAAATGGTTTAAATATTAACTAGGGAAATACTACATAACAGTAACTCTACTCTTTCTGTGGCATGAAAAATAGAAAAGACAGTTCTAAATAAGTTAGGGCTGCAGTATTTCAACAGTACATGTGTAAAATAATTCCTTAATCAAAAGTACCATTATTGTTAATAGTGAGGAACTGATTATTATTTTCATGGTAAAACTATAAAATCCTGTAAGGTACAGGATAAAGATCCAAAAGTTAATGTTCATGCTGATGTATCTGGAATCATTAAGCCATGTGCTAAGAATTATTGTCAAAGAAACTCATGTGAACCCATAAGAAATATTTTAATAGAAGGCTTAGAATAAGATGACAATTTAGCTAAGGTAGGTTAAGTAGTGGCATTATAGTAAAGGGTTAATAACAGAAGCAGCAATAGCACTGGTGTTGCTATCAAATGGTTCTTATTTTCTTGAAAGTTGGAAGAAGTGTGAAAAAATAATGTGAGAAACTGTCAATCCAACTTTTCTTTTGAAATTTGGGGAAATACTGTATCTCGAGGGACATAGTAGGTGCAAAAAGTTACAAATGCCTAAGCCTTCCAGGGAAAGAAGACTGTCCCAGTCCCAAGGGAGCAAGGAGCATGATGAAAAGGAGCTTCCTTGCCAAAAACTGTTGGATTGGGTTTCCGCAGCTTTATTCAATACAAAAACATATTGTAGGCAGTAACCTAGGTCTCCCAGCAACACAGACACACAAGAGGATGTGAGGTTCCATTCCATGAACTCATACAATTAAATGCTCTAAACAGTTGTGTTCTTATTCAATATGGAAGGTACAAAGGAAAACAAATGAACAGGTATAGTACCATTGTATTCTGTAGTCTATAAATGGATGTCCCTCCTATGTGCCAGATGCTCTCACTGGATCTGAGATACAGAGAAGTATGAAACAGGATGCTTGTGCTCTTACAGGAAATAGACTTATGGAGGGGAGAGAGATGTCTTTAGGCAATAAAATTGCTAATGCAATAATTTCTTTAAAATGTAAAGATTATAAAATTTTAGTTCAATGAAAGTACAAAGTGTAAAATAAATTATTTAATATTTTTTCAAGAACGATAGGAATTACCAAGTTCAACATATATAAATCTTTAATGGGCATTCTTCTTTAGATGAGTCCTAATACGTGCTGGATAATTATTAAGAATTTAGTTGTTAAAGAATTGCATAGAGATAGATGAAAATTAAAGAAGAATGACCAGATCTTTGATTTGCCCTATGTCAGATGCTCCAGGAGAAGACAGGAGTGCCATATGCACCATATTTAGATTCCTCCCATGTAGAAAAATTATAATTTCATAGGCATGCTATAAGCAATTTTATTTTTTATAAAACTGCTTTCTGTAAATCCATCAGCAGCTAGAATGTGTGAGACAGACATATACATGATACAAGATGGAAAGTGGGGAGCTAAATAATAATTTTTTAAAATTTATTTTTTATTTTTTCAAAAAAAATTGTGTTTATTCCTTGAGAGAGAGAGAGAGAGAGACAGAGACAGAGACAGAGACAGAGAGACAGAGAGAGAGAGCATGAGCAAGGGAGGGGCAAAGTGATGGGGACACAGGATCTGAAGCAGGCTCCTGTCTCCAAGCTGTCAGCACAGAACCCTACGTGGAGCTCAGACTCACAAACCTGAGATCAGGACATGAGCCCAAGTCGGTTGCTTAACTGACTGAGCCACCCAGGTGCCTTACGTAATGATTTTTTAAAATGTGGAGATGGTGGCCAGAATTAGCTTCTTACCTTCCGTATCATAAATTCCGGTAATTTTAACACATCTATCTACTTAAAGAGAATGATGTTTTAATACTGAAGTAATTTCCTTCAGATGTCAATTAAACAAATTAAGTATATTTATGGAAAACTTTCTTGGGAATTCATGTCTCTGGTGTGTAGTAGATGCAGAAGGTCTATACCTTTGCATTCCTGGTTGGTACAAGGTTGACAATGACTGAAAGTCATTGTGCTCTAATATGTTCTTGTTTTAATTATGATAAATTGGTCTTTGGTTTTTGTTTTGTTTTGGGGGGGCTCAAATCTTCACTTCATGCTTCACTATTTCTGTCTCAGGATATTTGTTAGCTTTCATAGTCAAATTTTGTGTCAAATTTACCTAAAGCAGAACTTACCCTCATATCTTTATGGTAATTTCTTCAAATAAAGTTTATATTCAGATGAAAGAGCTCTATCCCATCCTCACTGCTATGATATTCCCTAAGGTAACAAGATTTACTGGATCATCTTTTTAGGAACTAAAACCAGTAGCAATTAGTAAAAAACAGGTGCTATTTAATTTACCTGCTCTTTATTTCAAACGGTTGTTCAGTTAATTTCATTTATGTATTTAATTACCTGCCATTTTTAGGCATTTTTAATCGTTTTACCTCTTGTTACATTGTTAATATAGATGATAGTGAACAAACTTTTAATAACAACCCTTAACAAAACTTCAGTTGGAAAACGTGAACTCTCATTTAGTGTGTATTGCAGGTAATTCAAGGAAGGAAGATAGAATAAGGAAGGTAGAAAGGGACTCAGGTAAAAGAAAAGAAAATAAAAAGAAAAAGTGGAACAAGAGTAAGAAGGAAACAGGAAAGAGGAGAAAAAAAAGAAAAAAATGAGGAAGAGTTTAGTAACAGAAAACCTAGCAACTCTCACGTAAGTAGGGTTCATTTATATTAGGGTTCAAGAAGAATAACCAATGTTAAATAAATAGATATGAGCAGGGCCGATATAGATTGAATGATCAAAAATATTCACTGGAATATTTTCCATTTACTTAAATAACACCTAGAAATATATATATACATACATATATATGTATATATATATATTTAATTCAGATGGTTATTCTAATATTTTAAATGCATATGACTTGGGTGGCTTAAGATACTATATACTAATTATAACACACATTTCTTTATCTAATTTGTTACTAATATGTAATCATATATCTTATATTTTAAAGTCAGTCTTTTTCTCTTTCCTCCCTTCCTTTTTTCCTTCCTTCCTTTTTACATTCCTTTGTTTGATTTTTCTTGCTGTCTCTCTCTTTTTCTTCTTTGTATCTTTTGTAAAATTCATTTCTCTTTTATTCTTCCTTACATAAGGTCATAGGAGTCACAGTGGGACCTAAAGAGATTGCTTGGAGAACTACTAGCAATAAGGAAGAAGATATTTACTGATATTCTTCTTTAAAATGTCCCTTATAACTTTGAATTCAAAATTAGTTGCTTATAATATAAATGCAATGAAAGAATTGCAAAATTTCCAAAAAAAACCCAGGAATATGGATGAATATTTCCTTGAGTATTAAAAAATAATGTCATGTGCTATATAATAATATCTTAAGATTTTGATCTTGATACAGGGAATTCTGAATCATTCCCTGGGCTTGGATGAAAGATGTTTTTCTTATATTCTTTTACCAACCAGGTGTATACCTAAGGGAAATTGATACATTATTACTCATTGCCAAGCTCCATTCATCCAACTGTGTGTAGAAGAAAGAGTCAAGCTTTGCCCAGGACATTTTGTAGCCAACCTGCCTTTGCTCTATGTCTGCACAATGAAATAGACATTTTTCTTCCTTTTCCTCGAACACTATCTTTCATGAAAAATTCATTTCTTCCATTTCTCATCTCTAAGTAACTCTTTGTAAAAAACATAGACAAAAGGAAGTGACCTTGAGTCCATTTGAATGACTAGTCCTGAACTGTTGGCTTGCTGTTTTCTGCTCTCACTGCGAGTGTCACACTTCTTACACTGTTGCTTGCATACAAATGGAGCTGCTGTCTTCTCCTGTGTGTCACTCATACCAATTAGGTCCTTCAGATAGACCCCAGTCAGCTGGTTATTATTGAAGTAGGTTGGGTTCAAAGTTCCTCAGAAGACTACAGTGCAAAAATCTGTTTTTAAAACTTGCTAAATAGAAGCATTGGAATGAACAAAATTCTGTTGCTGTTAAGAACAAAAGGAAGTGCAATTAAACCACAAAATTTTCTAAGTTAGGAGGTTATCATCATGATGCATTACTCTGTGTCTACCAGTACTTATAATTGGATTTCAGGAATGCCTAACTGCAATGGTTCAACACATGGACATAAAAAAACTGTCAATAAAATCAAAGAGATACAAGATAATATTAAACAAAATATTAATGTAAACTCCATATAACTTATATATTTTCCTTAGCATACCTGGGTCACTTCCAGAAATTACAGATGCTTAAAATCATGCCAATTGTTTTCAAAGGATAAAATCGAATCTCAAAAAAGGGATAAATTCTATTAGTCAAGAATTATCAACATAGAATTTCAGAGACAGAAATATTCAAGGAAACTGCCAAACATTTGGAAGGTTGTAGTCAGGCATCTGACTGGAAAAAGAGTTGGAAATAGAGATAAACAATAATTCTTAAAATCCTGAAATAAAAGCAAAGCCTCTTTATTCTGTATTTTGCAGCCATCTCATAACAGATTTTTGAGATTGGTTGAATGATTCTTCATCTGAAATAACTACTTCTACTTCTAATATCCTTTTATTTTCTTTTTAGGCTTTTTGTATCATTATTAAGCATGAAGACAGAAGACTTTTTTTTGTTTGTTTCAGAACTCTTGTTTTATTATTATAATGTAAAAGCAGTAGGAGTTTCATGCATTGGTTTTTCTAGCTGTTCAAAGGGTAATGCATGTATTCTTGATATGAACAACAGATGATGAAATGACCTTGATGTCTCATTTGACACATATAATCAAACTTTCAAGAAATATATTTTGTGCCTATGATCTTCAATGACCTGTATATAAATAAAACTAGAGAGAGTTCACTGTCATCTATTTGCCTAGTAATAAGTCCAAGTACCTCTTAGTTCACAAGGCTCATCAAGACACAGTAGCAACCAACCTACCTTGTCTCTTCTATGCCACTGTCATCACACTTGAATGTGTCCAATAAAAGTTGTTATAAGGCAGTATTGTCACTCTCCAATCAAAAGAAATTCACATTTTTCCTCTTTACTGGAAAAGCCTTTGGATCTCAGCTTGGACTTCATTTCCTTAAGCAATTCTTTCTAAATCATCAGGCTTAACTTTTTGTCTGTTCTTTGGGTTCTCAAGACATCCTGAACTCAATCCATAGTTGTTCTTCCTTATCATTTGTACTGGGATAAGTTGCATGTCACAGTTACCAGTGAGATATATATGAGTACACTGTGATTTTTGTTCAGCACTTAGCCAAACATTTAGCATACACTTGGGCTACATTTCTCTAGTTTATTCCCATGATCTTATTTCCATCATGCCTATCTGTAAGACTTCTTTATTCTATAACATTGGATTCTGGTCCTGACAATTTAGCTCCACCCCTCCCCAGGCCCACTGACTTCTTCCTGTTCTCTTTATAGCCACTTGTAGTGTTCAATGGTTCCCTGCTTTGTTCTATCTCCTAACATTTTTAGAATCCTAATTTTTCAATGAATAATCCTGATTAAGATCATCAAAACAAAACAAAACCATAAAGTAACAGAATTATGAAGTGTTATAAAAGGATGTTTACATACAAAAGCAAGGTTAGAAGCCATAAAGAATAATTAAAAGAAAATAACATAAGCCATACTTTTTACAGAAACATTTCTACATATTTTTATCAAAGAATTATATAAAAGTAAAAAACTATTATATACATGAAACCTGAACATTGTAAAGACTAACATATCCAAGATCCCAGAGTTGTGATTTGAAGTTTTATTAGTATGCCCCCATGGCCCATACTACTCACATGAAGAAAGATGGAAAGGCAGAGAATTATTTTTATTATATGTTAATAGAGGTAGAAACTTGTTGTGAATGAATGGCTGAAAAGTGAAAGTACCATACTGTGGATTATTCTTTGAAAGAGTTCAAGGATGAAAAATAAGATGATGACATAGGGTACTTTGTTGAATGATTCTTTGTACATGGAGATACAAGGCCAAAGTAAAGGGGAAATGAAAAGGAGGAAAATGTAAAAGATTGAGAAAGTAAGAGAGTGACAAAACAAGAAAGAGAAAAATAGAGCAAAGTGGAGGAAGAATATTCTTTTAATCTGGTGCTCTGATGGACTTTAGATTTTAAGACTCATTAGAAATTTAGGAAGAGAGGAAGAGGAAGACAGCCAGAGGAAACAAGCCACTGAAGAATTTAGAAATAGAGACATGTTAATGACTATCTTTTTCTATATATAATAAATGAAACCTGCTTGATATTAATAGCGTCACATTATCTTTGCTTTATTTTGATGGCTATCTTCATATGGCCAATACACTGGCTGACGTTAGTAATTTACTGCAGCAAGTATGAAGCAAAAAATGAAGATAGTTTGACATTCTTTTTGGTGTCTCAAAAGGGAAAAGTTAGAAAAGGATGTAGAAAATTTTGGGATTTGGTGACCAGCTGTTTAAGACAAGTCTTCCATTGTTGGAAATTAATTGCGATTAGGTAATGTCTGTTCTATGGAGGCAAAATTGAAGCAACTCTTAGTGATCAAAAATATGTGTTCAGATAACTGAACTGTTTGTCTCAGTGAACAAGTGTCTGGTTAGGCAGACCCTTTGCATGACCAAAATGTATACCAGTATAAACTGTTTTGCAAGAATTACCTGATGCAAACATGGAAGTTACTTATCTTCCTAAGTAAAAGTATCTTGGAGCAAATAGTTATGTTGATGTAGGTGATCTCAGTTCTCAGTCAAATTGTTTTTAAGTTATGATAATTTAAGCAATCTCCATTTACTTTGACTATCTCTTGATTTTTAAGCATTCTGTATAATTTCTGAAATTTTACTCCAAATTGCATATTGCTAGATATATTTTTGTATTCTCTACTCTGTTTCTTACATCTATATTTCATGTCCTTGTGTCTAATAACATCCATGTTTTCTTCTAATGTAAGTTGTTATATTTATATCATTTGAGTTAAATGATGTATATGGTATTAGGTAAATTTTATTATCTCATTTTTATATAAATATTCATTTGTTTCAAAAGCATTTTTTGGAAAAGACCATCCTTTCCTAATTGAATTTTCTTTGCTCCTCTGCTGAAAATTAATTAATTTTATACAGGTAAATCTATTTAGGGGTTTCTATTTTTTCCTCAATGATCTATATGTCTATCCAGATGTCAATAGCCCATTGACAGTCACACTGTAGGTTCAGAGTAAGTCTTTACATCAAAAAACTATAGTCCTAAAACCTTGTTATTTCTTGGCAAAAAATTGTTGCTATTCTAGATTTTGTGAGCTCCCATATACATTTGAAAATTAGCTTGTCAATTTTTACCTCTTCCCTTCCCTAAAACTCTACCTGTTGGGTTTCATTTGGATGGAATTCAATTTAGAGATCAAATTGTTGAGGATTATTTTTTAATAATATAGTTTACTCATTGATAATATGGTGTATCTCCTCATATTTTATATTGTCATTATTTCCTTCCAGCAATGATTTTGTAGCTTTTAGTTAATGCATCTTGTACATGCTTAGTTAAATTTGAAAAAAATAAATTTCTAAATATTTTATAATTGTAAACAGTTGTATACTTCAACTTTAATCTCCAATTATTTGTTATATAGACTTACAACTTGACTTTGATACATTGTGCCTATTTGCTGAATTTACTTATTAGTTCTCAGAGCTTTTACTTGGGTTCTTTTGATTTTTCTATATAAATTATGTCACCCAATAAAGTGAACACTTTTATTTTTTTCCTTTCGAACCAGGTTTCCATTGATTTTTTTAAAATGTTTGCTTATTTTTGAGAGAGAGAGAGAGAGAGATAGAGAGACAGAGAGAGAGAGATAGAGACAGAGGGAGAGAGAAGGAGCAGGGGAGGAGCAGAGGAAGAGGGAGACACAAAATCTGAAGCAGGCTCCAGACTCTGAGCTGTCGGCACAGAGCCCGACACAGGGCTCAAACTCACAAGAGATCATGACCTAAGTCCAGATCTGATGCTTAATCGACTGAACCACCCAGGTGCCCCTCCATTACTTTTGTTTATGTTCTTATTTATTGACTAGGATAATAGTCAGGCTTTCACTGTTTAGTATGTTAGCTCCACATTTTCAATAGAAAATCTTCAGGTTGAAGAATTTTCATTCAATTTTGAGAATTTATAATGAATGGATATTGAACTCATTCAAATGTTTTTTCTGCAGCTGTAGAAATGTTCTACTGGTACTCCTTTTTGGATGTGTTAATATTTTAATTGCCATTGATTGATTTTTTTCTTTTAAATTAATTGTGCATTTCTGGAATGAACTTGGTTTTTCCAATGTATACTGTATTTTTTATAAATCATTGAATTCCATGCGCTGAAAATGTAAGGTTCTTTGGGTCTATATTAATGGGTGATAATGGTCTATATTACTCTTTTCCTGTAATGTTGTGTTTGTTTTGGGAATCACTGCTGGCCTCATAAAGAATTGGCAGATTGAGCATCTTTTCATATCTGGATGTCTTCTTTGGAAACATGTTTATTCATGTTTTCTGCCCATTTTTAAAGTAGGCTGTTTGTTTTCTGGGTGTTGAGTTTGGTATGTTCTTTATAGATTTTGGATACTAACCCTTTATCAAATATAACACTTGTAAATATCTTCTCCTAGTCCATAGGTTTATGTTTGTTTGTTTTTTTAGTTTTGTTGATTGTATCCTTCTTTGTGCAGTTTTTTTTCTTTGATGAAATTCCAATAGTTCATGGGTTTTTTGTTTGTTTGTTTCTGTTGCTTTAGGATATATAACTATGAAAATGTTGCTATGTCTGATGTCAAATACATTGCTTGCTTGTGTGTGTCCTCCTCTAGGATTTTGATGATGTCCTGCCTCACATTTAGTTCTTTCATTTATACCGTCTGCTAACTGGAATTTAAATAAAAGCTTAGGGGGGAATAAGCATATGGGAAAACTCTCATGTATAACTCATTGAAACTAAAAAAAATGAATTGGGACGTATTTTCATCTCTCATTTTCTGGAAAAGATCGAGAAGAATTTGCACAAATTTTCCTCAAATGTTAGGATGTCTTTATGAATTAATTTTTTAAGTAGGTATATGGCTGTTCAGATTATCAATTTTTTTAATGTTTATTCTTGAGAGACATGAAGACAAAATGCATGTGGGAGAGGGGTAGACCCCCCCCACACACACAGAATCTGAAGAGGTTTCAGGTTCTGAGCCTCAGCACTGAGTCCGACGCAAGGCTCAAACTCACAAACTGAGATGACCTGAGTGGAAGACAGGTGCTCAATCAACTGAGCCACCCAGGTGCCCCCATATTATCAATTTCTTCTATATTGTTTGTTATATTTTTATATTGCTACACATTGCTATATTGATAGTCTTATCTTTCAGAAAATATATTTATATCGAACTTGTTTAATTTATTACCATAAAGTTTTTCATTATTCTTATATTCATATGAATGTCATAATTTATATTCCTTTATTACCCATGTAATACCTATAGTTCTGCAAGTGTTCCCTTTTCTCTAACATTGGCCTTTTTATTCCTGTTCAGTATGGCTATAGTTTAATTAATTTTATTGATAGAAAGAAAGAAAGAAAGAAAGAAGAAAAGAAGAGAAACAGAAACTTCTGATTTATTTTTCTATTCTGCTTTCTACTTTGTTTTCATTGATTTCAATTCTTATAATTAATTCCTTTCTTGCTTTGAGTTCAACTTGCTTATTTTGTAATTTATAAAAATGAAAGCTTACTCATTGTATTTAAACCTTTTGACTTTTTTGTCCTTTTTTTAATTCCTATTTATTTATTTTGAAAGATGAAGAGAGAAAGAATTTCAAACAGGTTGCATGCTGTCATCTCTGAGCTGATGTGAGGCTCTATCTTAAGAACCAGGAGATCATGACCTGAGCCAAAATCAAGAGTCAGACACTTAATGGCATGAACCACCCAGGCGCCTTGTCCTTTTTATTTTAGTAAATTTTATTTTATAAATTTTGCTTTAGATACTCTTTTAGCTGTATCTGACAAAATTTATTATTTAAAAGTGTTTTTTTCTTTCAGCTTAAAATATTTTAAAACTTTTATTTGTATTCTTAAACATGTGGCATATTTTGAAGTTTGTTGATTAATTTTCATTATGTGGGAATTTTCTGCCTTATTTTTCAATTAACTATTATTGTGAGAGAAGTTTTGACTTTCATCCTCTCAGGACTTATCTTTATTTTCCCCCTCTGTCAGGGACTCACAATTCAGTGTTGCTTGTTGTCTAATGTTTGAAAACAGTCTTTCAGATGTTATGTAGATTCTATTTTACATTAGGATGATATAGTTATTCCATCTTGGCCCAAAGATGAAAATATTTACTCTTTAATTAATAAGTGTTCTCTCTTCCATTTTTCTTTAGTATGATATTTTTTCATTTAAAATTTTTTATGTTTCTTATTTATTTTTGAGAGACAGCATGAGC
This sequence comes from Suricata suricatta, assembly GCF_006229205.1. NCBI lineage: Eukaryota > Metazoa > Chordata > Mammalia > Carnivora > Herpestidae > Suricata > Suricata suricatta. The sequence continues at coordinate 36,954,194 of NC_043704.1, read as the reverse complement.
AGGGGAGGGTCAGAGAGAGAGGGAGAAACAGAATCCCAAGCAGGTTCCAGGCTCTGAGTTGTCAGCACAGAGCCCGATGCGGATCTCGAACTCATGAACTGTGAGATCATGACCAGAGCCAAAGCCGGACGCTTAACCGACTGAGCCACGCAGGTGCCCTGTAGTATGATATTTTTTATATACATATAACATTATATGTATATATAACACTAGTTTTTGCAAGACAGAAGATTACAGGGAACTTTCACTCTTCTTCATTTCTCATATGCTCCAACATTTTTTGCAATCTGATAATATTTAAATAAATACAATCTATTTTACATGTAATAAGCAATGTAATAATTTTAAATTCAGCTTTGAAAGCAAATTGATATACACTGTCCATTATGTTTTGTTTGTTCTTTCTTTTCTTTTCCTTTCTTTTCTTTTTTTTTTTTTTTGAGAGAGAGAGAGAGAGAGAGAGAGAAAGAGAGCACATGCGTATGTGGGCAGGGAAGGGGCAAAGGGAGAGGGAGAGAGAATCTTAAGCAGGCTGCACACACAGTGTGGAGGCCAACTGAGGGCTCAATCTAATGACTGTGAGATCATGACCTGAGCAGACATCAAGAGTTGGATGCTTAACCAACTGGCCACCCAGACGCCCCTAAACTGTCCATTTTGTAGAAGAACCTAAACCTGGAAGTTCATTTATATTGTTTAAAGTTATATTATTTTTATTTATAATCATAGGATTAAAGTCCATCTCTTTTGGATCCTTAATACTGTTATCTTCAAGAGTGCACCTGTCATTACTTTGCATTATTTATTTTTACCATAAATTTATTCAATTAGTGCATTTTCATTTTCAAAAATCATATTCACCTTCAGAGGAAGAGTAATTGATATATCAGAACTTTAAGTCAATTTGAAAACTAAATAAATTCTATATGTTGAAATAAATGGCATCGGATATCAATGGATATAAATCTTCCTAAAGTGATGGTTTTGAAAAATATTTTCCTTTCCTATAAATAATATATTATTCTACATTAATATTCAATGACATTAAAATAATATTTAAATCACAAATGTAACTTACAAATATAATAATTATTTCAATGCATAAAAATATGAATTCAAAATGCACCTTAATAATTTTCTCTGTTCTTTAGTGAAGCTAACAGAAGGATTTTCCAGAGTAGAGACTATAATTAGCAAATCAATGGGTTAATTTAAAGATATGCAGTTTTCAATAATAGTGAGAGGTAATATTTCTTATGGGAACTGGCTTAAACTGGGTTATGAGGAGGTATGAATAGTTGAAATAGATTAATTATCTTTCAAATTTGGGATATTAAGATTGAATAAAATGCTTTTAAAAACTCTATTAAAATGATATCTCTGTGTGAACAATTCAGGTCATAGTTCTCATTTTCCCCCCTCTCTTTCCTCTTGCCAAATTCACATTTTAAACCATTTAGCTGTAAACCATTGAATTGAAGTGATAGTTTATGGGATTTTTGCCAGTGACACTGAAAATATATTAATGGTTTTATATACCTTTATAAGATAGATCGAGAATTCTTGAACAAGCAAAGGTCCTTCAGAAGCAGCCCATTTTTTTGAATAGACATATTTTTCTTTGCCAGTTATTTATAGATCCAAATTTTGAATTTATATGTCTGCACTGGAGTAAGCTTTATATATTATATTTATACATAGGCTAATTTGCTCAAATAAGCCTTGAAATTAGTTTCTCAATTTGAAAATTTTATCATCCCTTAATTATTTTCGTACAAACTCTAAAAAATTAATAGCAATTCATTTTTATTTTTTGTGGTTTCTAACTTTCTGTACCTACCTACTGCTGCAACATCTGTAGCTATACAATTTGTACTTGGAAAGCTGGCAAATGGCTGACTTCCAAAGCTTCCTGCCAATATAAATTAATATGTACCATCAGAGGTACCCCCAAGCGGTATAAAAATGCAGTCTCTTGGGTTATTTTTATGGAAGAAGCTTCAAGCAAAACTGAATAGCTCTGGCTTCCATACAGCAGACATGAAAACACTTGTGCCTCTAGTGTTGTCCCTGATGCTATGTACTAATTCACTCTAAATTATTCTGGTTTCTATTTTAAAATGAATGAGAACAAGAAAAAAATAAGGCTTCAACGTGTGGATACGTTTATGTATGCTTTTTGTGCATAAATGCATACAGAATATATTTATTTACCTATCTCCGTATAAGGAGCCTTAATGATATCTTAACACTCTTCTAGGAAGACCACTTGCATACATGAGTTCCTTTCTTTAAGGAACAAATTAAAATAAAATTATGATTAATCTCTATTAAGATATGATTTTAAAATTATAAATGTGTTCCTTTAAGTAGCAAGTTTTCTTCCTGTATGATAAATTATTATATTAATGTTTGTTTTCTCATATTTCATAATATCTTATTTTTATAAAGATAAACGTTTTTCTTTTTTTTTTTAATTTATTTTTGAGAGACAGAGAGAGACAGAGTGAACAAGGGAGGGTCCGAGAGAGAGGGAGACACAGAATCCAAAGACAGGCTCCAAAATCTGAGTTGTCAGCACTGAGCCTGATGCGGGGCTTGAACTCATGAACCTTGAGATCATGACCTGAGCCAAAGTCGGTCGCTTAACTGACTGAGCCACCCAGGTGCCCCTAAACGTTTTTCTGAAAATATTGTTCTTGGACCGATAAGGGTAGAAAAAGATATATTTTAAAATAATGAGTAAACTTTGGATATTAAGATCATTCTTAAATATTTTCACAAATGAACAGTCACTTTTCTCCAAAGCTTTCATAACATTTAGACTCGGAGGACAAACACCTGTATGAAACAATATAAAATATTTTTTAATGATTTTTCAAATAGGGTTTTTGTGGAACTCACAAATTGACATTTCAAAAAAATAAAACTTTTTTTTAATAAGAAGTGGCTTTGTTTTTAATTTTTTAATATTTATTCATTTTCAAGTGACAAAGACAGAACATGAATAAGGAGGAAGAGAGAGAGAGGGAGACATAGATTATGAAACAGACTCCAGGCTCTGAGCTGTCAGCACAGAGCCTGATGCAGGGCTTGAACTCAGGGCTCAAAGTCACAGACCATGAGATCATGACCTGAGCCAAAGTCAGACACTTAACCAACTAAGCCATCCAGGCGCCCCTGTAAGAAGTGGCTTTCAGAACCTCCTGTAAGATGGCTTTCTTTGACACTGTAAAATATAATTTTAATGGCTTACATACAATTTTTTAGTTAAATGGTACAATTTTAGTAAACATACAATTTACAAATTACTAGAAGCAGAGGATAATATTATAGACCTTCTCCTTACCACTTAAATTGTTTCAAGTCCCATAATATTTTGAGAAGCTAATTAATACAATACTAACTTCTTGATTTAAATTTAAATCATTAAACAAGCTATGATGCAAGGGACACAATAAAAAACATAGACAATGTTATTATTGGTTAAACTATAAGAAGACTTGCCATATTCATCTCAGCTTATTTGTTGTTTTATTCCGTTTTTAGAGGTCCATCTCTTTGGCATAAGGCATTTTAACCTCTTTATTCTATTACACACGCCAAAGATGCCTGTGACTACTCAATCATGTTTATTCATATTATGGTTTCAAAAGACTCTTCCACTGAAGCTATTTTTAGGATTCCAAAAGCTCCGTGGCTAACAATTCTCTTTTCTCTGTGCTCGCTTTCTGCATTTCCATACTTTGCCAAGGCCTGTCTCAAGGCCCTTAGTAGTATCAGGACTTGGCTGGCAGATTGATGAGACTACAAATGAAGGGTTACATATACATTGTGAACAACATGGTATTGATGTGAGTAAGTTTATATAAGTTTCAGCTCTCATGATTTGTTTATTTTAGTGAGAGAAGCAGACACAAAATGAGAGAGATATGTGATTATGCAAAGGTTCTATATTAGTGTCCTGAGGCTGTTGTAACACATTCTTACAAACTAGATGACTTAAAAGAACATAAATTTTGGGGTTCCTGGGTGGCTCTGTTGGTTAAGCCTCCGACTTTGGCTCAGGTCAGATCTCACGTCCGTGGGTTCGAGCCCCGCATCAGGCTCTGTGCTGACAGCTAGCTCAGAGCCTGGAGCCTGCTTCCAGTTCTGTGTCTCCCTCTCTCTCTGACCCTCCCCCTCTCATACTCTGTCTCTCTCTGTATCAAAAATAAATAAAACATTAAAAAAAGAACATAAATTTATTATCTCATAGTTTACTTTTTAAAGTTTTTATTTATACTCCAGTTAGTTAACATACAATGTAATATTAGTTTCAAGGGTATAGTGATTCAAGACTTCCGTACATCCCAGGATGCTCATCACAGCAAGTGATCTCTTATTGTCCATCACCTGTTTTACCCATCCCTCACCACCTCCCCTCTGGTAACCATCAGTTTGTTCTTTTCAGTTAGAAGTCTGTTTTTGGTTTGCCTCCGTTTCTCATTTTTTCTTCTTTTGTGTCTTAAATTACACATGAGTGAGATCATATGGTATTTGTCTTTGACTTATTTGGCTTAGCATAATACTCACTAGCTCCTTCCATGTCACTACAAAGGCAAGATTTTAATTTATATATACATATATTTACATACTATATCTTCTTTAACCATTCTTGAGTCAATGGACACTTGGGCTGTTTCCATAGTTTGGCTATTATAAATAATGATGCGATAAACATCAGGGTACATGTATCCCTTTGAGTTCATATTTTTATATTCTTTGGGTAAATATCTAGTAGTGCAATTTCTGGATGATAAGTTAGTTTTATTTTTAAGTTTTTTAGGAACCGCCATACTGTTTCCTAGAGTACTGCACCAGTTTGCATTCCTACCAACAGTGTAAGAAGGTTCGCCTTTCCCCACATCTTCGCCAACATATGTTGTTTGTTATGTTGTTGGTTTTAGCCAGTCTGATAGCTGTGAGGTGATATCTCACTGTAGTTTTGATTCATATTTCCCAGATGATCAGTGATGTTCAACATCTTTCACTGTACCTGTTGGTCATCTGGATGTCTTTTGGAGAAATGTCTCTACATGTCTTCTGCTCATTTTTTATAATTTTTCAGGGGGTTGGATGTTGAATTTGATAAGTTCTTTATAGATTTTTTATATAAACCCTCTATCCAATATTGCATTTGCAAATATAGTCTCCAATTCTGTCTGTTGCCATTTAGTTTTGTTGATTATTTCCTTTCCTGTGCAGAAGCTTTTATTTTGATGTAGTCACATTAGTTAATTTTTGCTTGTTTCCTTCACCTTAGGAGACATACCTAGGAAAATGTTGCTACGGCAACAAAAGAAGTTACTTGCCTGTATTCTCCAAGATATTTTTGGTTTCAGGTCTTATCACATAATTTTAGAGACCAGAAGTCAGAGATCAAGGTGGCCACAGGGCCACACTTCCTTTGAAGGCTCTTGCAGAGAATCCTTTGTCCCTTTTAGCTTCTGGTGGCACCAGACATAATACCAATCTCTTCCCTTGTCTTCTCCTTGCCTTCTCTGTTTTCTCCTCAAGAAGTAGTACTCTTGTAAGAGCACTTTTATTAGCTTTAAGGCACATCCAGGTATTCCCGGATCATTTCATTTATCTCATATTTAATTTCATTGCGCTTCCAAAGACCCTTTTTACAGATAAGTCAGATCATAGGTTCCAAGCTTTAAGGGATAGTCATTGTCTTTTTGGAGGCCACCATTCTACCCATTACTCCAAGACTCCAAGGCAAGAGAACACTTAGAATATTCAATAAAGAATACCATTATGCCGTATTAGTGCAAAGATAAGGTTAAAAAAAACACTAGGGGCAGTTTTAAGCATTGGATTTTATCCCCAAAATATATATTGAAGTTCTCACACTCAGAATCTGTGAAATAATCTTATTAGGAAATAGGATCTTTGCAGATGATCAAGTTAAGATGACGTCATTAGGGTGTCTTAATCCAATATGATTGGTATCTTTATAAAAAAAAGTAAATTTGGATATAGACACAGACATTCACAGAAGGAAGACAACATATGAAGATAGCTATATGATGAGGGAAGCAGAGATTAGACTGATGTAGCTGCAAGCCAAGGAATGTTAAAAATTGCTGGCTACACCTAGAATCTAGTAAATGCTCAAGGATTCTGCCCATAGTCTCAGAGGAAGTATAGTACTATAGACACCTTGATTTTAGTCTTTTACACTCCAAAACTGTGAGATAAAAATATTTCTGTTGTTTTAAATCACCCAGTTTGCAGCACTATTACAGTACCCTAGCAAACTAGTACAGATGGTTATCTAGGGCACTAGGAGCAGATATATCTAAGGCTTTGAAGATCAAATGTGTCCTGGAAGGACTAAGTTCAGCTACATGTAATAGAAAACTCAAAATAGAGACTTAATTCACTTTTATTTAATTTTAAAAAATTTAAAGTTTATTTATTTATTTATTTTGAGAGAGATGATATGCACATGAGCAGGGGAGGGGCAGAGAGAGAGAGAGAGAGAGAGAGAAAATCCCAAGGAGGCTCTGCACTGTCATTGTGGAGCCTGACATGGGGCCCCACCTCACAAACTGTAAAATCATGACCTGAGCTGCAATCAAGAGTCAGAAGCTTAACCAACTAACCCACCTAGGTATCCCTTAATTAATTTTTAACTTTATATTTTAAAAATGTTATTACATAATAAGAGGTCCAGAGCTTTTATGATGGATCTAGTTTTTCATCAAAAACTTAGAGCCATTCTAGCTATCTTCTACACCATCCATAGAACATGGTCCCTATTCTTATAAGATAGTTGCCCAGTTTAAAAAACTTACTTACATTCCATAATACCGTAATTAGGAAATACCAAAGACAGAAAAAGGAGTGCCAGCTGAACCTGCCACTATTGTAGGAACATTCCTGAAATTACCATAAAATGTCAGCTTACATCTTTTTGCACTCTATCTTACCTCTCACTGTAAGGCATTATAGGAAATAAAGTTTTGGGGATAATCACATTATCACTTTAAAAAATCAGAATTCTATTAATGAGGAAAGAACAGACTGTGCAAAAATGGTTATCGGGTAGATTCTGCAGTACTATGATAAGGATTTGGTATTTTATGCTGCTAAATATTAGAACCCATTTCAGATGATTTTGAACAGAAGATGTGAAAAACGTACTTATATTATAAAAGGTTATCTCTGCCTGCATTGTTGGCTATAAATCTTAAAAGAATAAGGTTAAGAACATAGAAACCAGTTAGGACATTTAGGCAAGAGGTAAGGGTGGCTTAGACCAAGATGTCAGCAGTGTATGTAGGGAAAAGTGGTGTTTATGGCTATCTTTTGAAATTAAAGTTGACAAGATTTTGTTAAGGTTTGAATTTGGTATGTTTGCTAAAAGAAAAATCAAGCATAACTAGAAAATAAACGTTGCCACTTACCTCCTTAATGGAGGATATTGTGGGAGAAACGAGTTTGATGGTAGAATTTAAGAGTTCTGTGTTTTAATGCTAAGGTTAAACTGCCCACTACAAAAGGCAATATGGATATCCAATATGTGAGTCTGAAGTTCAGAAATATATCAGGGTTGGAGATCTAAAGTTAGGAAAAATTATACAGTAGACTTTTTTCTTGTTTTGTAAAAAACATCAATATGATAAAACAAACATCAATTTTCAAAAATACAAATGCAAAAGTGTGTTACATTATTTTCATTAGATTTTAGTGATAATTATCTTGACATTCTCTATGCATTGAGTTATGCATATAAGATAGATTATTGTGTGGTTTACATATGGAAATTTTGTAATTACGTAGTTTTTTAATTTATGATTCTTTCAGGATATATTGTGTAGTAGAAGGGTCTCAACTCTCTTTGAAAGCCAAATGAAAATAAAACTTATTATATGAAAACTTTAGTTTAATAACGTGTGCTTAAATATGATATTACAGGGGTGCCTGAGTGGCTCGTCACTTTGAACATACAAGTTCAGCTCATGTCATGATCTCACAGTGGGTTGGAGCCTTGCGTCAGGCTCTGTACTGTCAGCCCTGTGTCTCAAATAAACATTAAAAACAATTTTTAAAAATCTGATATTATAATAGCCAGATTATATTACTAAAGATATTTATTTAATTTGAAAATAAGATTATCATGCTTTTTTCTCACTCTCATATTTTTAGGCTTTCCATTTTGAATTGTGCTTACAGATGGTTTTCTTTGTTTAATTGGTTGTGTCTCTTCTTTGACATTTTCTATATTTTCAAGCAGTTAAGATCTTCACAAGCTATCTTAGAAACTACAAACATCTTTTCTGCCATTTTGGATTTTCTTATTAGGAGGAGGATTGAAGGTTGTGATTTCTTTGCAGCTTAAGGCAGTTGATCCTCAGTAGGAGCAAATGCTCATAGCAACCATAAAACTTGAAAAGATTACTGTCTGTACTCAGATATGCCTTTTCATATGAAAACAAAGATTCTGAATGTTACAGATAGCTGCAGGGATTTAAACTTTTTTTTTTTTAAATAAACCTAATATAGTAGCCACAAGCTCTGAAGCTATATAAGGAGTACCATTAAAGAGAGTCATTCATGAACATTTCATTTTTAATTGATTTCCTATAAAATAAAGGCTTATAACAGCAACCAGTCAAAAAAGTAGATGCACATCAATATTTTATCATTTGCTGAACCATTACAAAAACTATTATTTCTTTTATACCTGAATGTTTTGGGTTATTATAGCTATATGAAATTTTTAGAAATGAGGATGTTATTTTCACCAAATTTAATATAAAATATGCTGAACCTCAGAAATTCTACATAAGTGACCTTTGGCTTTAAACAAACTTAGCTGTTCATTTTGTACATAGTGAAATACTTTTCTATTGTTGAAATAATTACAGCATAATTAAAAAATAATAATTTGAAAATATGCTTCTTTGAATAATGATTTAACAGGTTGTTTGGGATCATGCAATACAAACATAAAAGAAGTCAAGTGACCTGGGAATTAGTCTCTTCTCTTACTATATGCATACAAATAAATTATTTCACCCTCTTTTTTCCCACTTTATCAAATAAAAACAGTTATCCATGACAGTTAGAGATCTTAAGAGGGAACTCTTTAGGAATCCTCAAAATGTAGTTACATTGACTTCTCAGGTGTGTCATATGGGGCTTTCAGCAGAGATATTGATGGTTTTGTATGGTGAGTCTAATTTATTTCTGGATAATTATAATTATGATTGTGAAATCTATTCTTTGAAAATCTTCTGAAAAATTTTTATGGTTTAAATATAGAAATAATAGGGGCGCCTGGGTGGCTCAGTCGATTAAGCATCCAACGGGATCTCGCAGTTCGGGGGTTGGAGCCCGGTGCCAGGCTCTGTGCTGACAGCTCTGAGCCTCGAGCTTGCTTTGAACTCTGTGTCTCCCTCTTTCTCTGATCCTCCATTGCTGGCACCATGTCTCTCTGTCTCTTGAAAATAAACAAACATTAAAAAATTAAAAATAATATATAGAGAAATAATAGTTACTGTCACAAAAATTTAGATGCTGATTATTATTATTATTATTATTATTAATGTTAACTATTAGATAATCTATGTTGTCTATGTGGAAAGAACTCTTTGTGAGGGTGAAGCATAACAAAGTCAGCAAAATTAGTGATTGATGAAATAAACTGAGCAACTAAAGAGATAGTGATAAGAACAATAGACATAAGCATTGTAAATCACAGTAGATATGAAATTACATATATAGATAATCTTAGGCCTATGAAATGAATAGTTTCAGTTTCCATATGAATAGTTTCCGTTTTCATATGAATACATTTGATTATCTTTAATTTTCTTTTCTGTGTGGGTTTTAGTGACAGATTGTGTCATGGTAGCTTTAAATTCATGGAAAAAATAATAAGACAAAATTTGGAATGAGAAAATAATTAAACCATACAGAAGGAACTGATCATTTTAGAATTAGTAGGCCCAAAGCCAACAATTATTTTAAGGATTACTTACCAAACAAAAAGATTCAACAAATGTCTGCCCAACAGATCATTTTCTCATAAACAGAACCCAGAATGCACACCTTAATTACACATGTAGATCTTAGCTTGCTCATCTTAGCTTCTTAAAAAATATTTACAGAAAGTGCCATTTTCCCTCCTCCATATCCTAAATTTTAGATCTGTGAAACATCTCTTCACTTACATATTTTTTTTTGTTTCATTCTGTATCATGAAAATATTTAATGTATCTAAGTGACATCTGTGTTTGAATCCAACACAAGTTATATTAAAAACTTGTAGGAAACCAGCCTCTGAATTATTCCTCTTGAGAATATACCACCATATCCACAATTTAATATAACTACTTCCTTGGGAAAGCTTTGCTATGCAAAGGCCCAGATATTTGTTTCACAGCATAGGGGAAAAAAAAAAAAAAACTAATCACTAAGAACTAAAATATTGTACCTTTGATATAGACTTTATTGGCTTTGTTCTTCAGATTTTTATATGTTTCATAATATAGGCTTTGGAATCTCTCTCATGAATATGCAGTTTAAATAGTCCAAGTATGTCACCAAATAATGTGGGACAATAAAGATTATAATTTGTTATCAGCAGAATTGTGTTGCCTTCAAATCCGTATGAGGTTCTAAACCTCAGTACCTCAGATTGTGACTGTATTTGGAGACAGGGTCTTTAAAGATGCAATAAAGGTAAAATGAGTGGCTCCTATGGTTATATGGGAGCACCCTAATCCATTATGACTGATGTCCACATAGAAAGAGTGCATTTGGATACAAACATGTAGAAACATGGAGAAAAACTATGTGAATACAAAACAAAGATGGTTATCTACAAGCCTAGGAGAAAGCCCTCCTAATAAACCAATCCTGATGACACCTTGATCTTGAACCTAGCTTCCAGAATTGTGAAAAAAAATAATTTCTATTATTTAAGTCACCCAGTCTAAGGTATTTGTTACAATAGCCCTAGAAAACTTATATATATATATTCAATTATCTTAAGTAAAAGAAGATAACTAAAAACTGCTTATTATACAAAGTTCACCATGGAAAAGAAAAGAATTAGTAGTAAAATCCTTGAAGAATGATAAAGACAAAGGTGTGATGTTATTTCCTAATATTCATTAACTATGCTATTCTTAATCATTATATCTGTGCTATTAACATTATTTATTTCTAATTCTTTATGATATGTGACTTACATTTAAAAAATAATTTTAAATGCTGTCAAACATTACAGTGGAAAATATTTTACCTTTCCCAGAAATTAGTGTTGTTTTTAGATATTGATTCTATTCTTAAATTGATAGTTTTTATATAAGGTATACATATTCATCATATATCTTCAAAGAACTTAACAATAAATCTTTTTGCCATTTATATTTTAAGCAAGATACTGTTATTTGCAGTTTCTTGAATATTTTTTTTGCTAAAGATTGATTTTCTTTAATGTTTACATAGTAATTGGCCATAATTACAGATTTTGGAAATAGATACAGGTACAAAAATGATGAAAATGAAAACCAAAAGGCTAGAGATCTCATCTTGGGTTAGAGTAACTAGATATATTTAAATAGGTCAATTATTCTATGCTTTAACTCTGTCTCCTTATTTGCACATAGAAAATGAAATACATATCTTATTTTTTTCTAGTTTCTAATCCTATTACCTATGGTCTATGGCAGGGGTCAGTACAGGACCACAGAGTAATTATTTGAGGTGTTTTGGTTCATATAGTCCCTGTTGTGAATATTCCACTCTGCTTAGTTCTATAATGCAAAATCAGCCACAGGTAACACATAAAGGAATGAATGTGGCTGAAGTTCAGTAAATTTTACATATAAAATGAGAGGTAGGCCAGATTTGGTCCATATGCTAATTCCTGATCAATGAGACTTACATATCACAATCCACGACTAGACAAATATTTATATAGGATATAAATATAAATAAATATATGTACTTAGGAAATAAAGCATATGAACTGTGTCATTGACAACATAAATATTCATAAAATAAAATTGTGCAAAGATGATTAAGCATGTTGTAAAACAGTAAATTCAAAATAACAATAAATGTAAGTAGTTATAAATACTACCTAGTCACTACTAGTCATGTTATAGTAAACTAAAATAACAATGAGATACTGCTTTATGACATCAGCTTATATATTAAAAATTGTGATTATGACTACTTCTTTAGCATTGCAGAGAAAACAAAATTCTCATACATTACTTTTGAAAAATGTGAATTATAATAGCCTAATTGAAAAGCAATGTGATAATTACTTAATAAAGTCTAAAATATATGTTAACATAAATGCCAATCACTTAAGAAGAAACCAATAACCAATAGTTCTATAATTATCAAATAAATTGAATTCATAGTTAAAAACATCCATTCTCCATTGAAGAAAATATCACACCCACATATAGTGTGTTTAAAAGGGCTATTGGTCTGCAATTTCATTTCTGGAAAGATATTACGACAGATATATTGGTATTAAACTAATGCTGGTCTCTTAAAATCAGTTGGGAAGTATTTCTTCCTTTTTTACTTCTGAAAATGTTGAATAGTGTAGGTGTTCTATTTTGACTACTAATGTACACAGTAAAGATTGTGTCATTAAAATTTATTAATAATTTTGTTGATTGTTGTGCTCATTTTGTTCATGTGTTACTATTCATTGTTCAACAATGGTTAAATTTCTGGGAAAGATTACAAACTAAGAAAGGGTCAAAATCATGTAACTTAAAGGGCATTAAGACTCAAATGAGAGAAAGTAAATAAATACAAATAAATCCCCTGGGAATAGCCATGGCATTTAAAGAAAACAAGAATGCCAACCATATTTAAACTTATCTTTATTTTATTTATTATCTTATTTGAGAGAGAGTGAGGGAGCAGGGGCAGGGCGGGGAGAGAGAGAGAGAGAGAGAGAGAGAGAGAGAGAGAGAGAGAGAGAGAGGGAGAGAGAGAGAGAGAATCTTAGATAAGCTCCACACTCAGCCCAGATTCCAACTTGGAGCTCCAATCCCAAGATCCTGGAATCATTATCTGAGCCCAAATAAGAAGTCAGACTCACCCGACTGTGCCACAGACCCCCAAGCCCCTTTTTAAAGAAAATACAAATTTGGCTAAAATATTTCACTCTAAATGAATTTTTCAGCTATCAACAAATGCCTGTAATATGCTATAAATACCTTTTGTAATATAAATCCATGTTGTACAAATGAAGTATAATTTACATTATACCAAATATTCCATATGTGGGTGATTCAACAGCCTTCCCCATTGATCTCAGTGCACTTTCAGTCTCCTCTTGGGCTCTAGTTCAGCCCCTGGAGTTCCCAGCGCTGACATGGTTGAAGTAACAACAGAAATGGCTTGCTGGGGCTAAATACTTGCACGGGAGCAGCCACAGTCTTTTCCTTTCTCGGGTTTTCTTTGTTACTGGGTGACATCAGGGATGGAGGTTGCTGCGATCGTGAGATCCTGAGACAAATCTGGAGCTTGATACTCGTCTTATAAACTGGGGGTGCCTATGCTGCCTAGTTTTGTTTTGTTTTCTCACCTTTTGGGATTCTAGAGTCCTGGCCCTAAGACTTGAAGATATGGACTGCTTTCTTCGTGGTTAGCTGCTGCTACTCTTGGGGGCGGGGGGGGGGGGCGAGGGAGGGTGAGCAGGCAGGAAACTGTGAAGGGTGCTATTGGTAGTCTGAAGAGCTCAGGTGGTGTTGAGGGCAAATGCTGTTGGGTTGGTTTTGGTGATGGTGCTTCTTGGATAAATAAGACCCCTTCTTATGTTTTTCTTTTAATAAAGACCAACGTTTCCTGGTGACTGGTAAGCTTCTACGTGAGGAATGGGAGCCTCTGTATTGCTGTGGTTCAGACTGATGCTTTGTGTAGGAGGTTGGGTGGAGGCAGTTCTTCTCTTTAAAAAAAATCTCTCCTCTGTGTTCTAGAATGAGAGTAAGCACGGTTGTAGGAGAGAAGATGGGGGAGAAGGGAGAGAGAGGGGAAGAAAAAAGGAAAAAAGTGTGCCCTCTGATGCGGCACTAGTGGCTACTTTTCCCTCTCCGGCAGCACTTTCGTGGATAGGCACTCTGGGAAGGAGGACGTTTCCGCCACCTGCCTGTCTCTATAATTCACATGGGACTTCCTGAGTCACAAGTTGCTGAGAGAAAGAGCTAGAATCATATAAAGACTGCTGGTTTTGTTGGCCATGTTTGCGTCTTGCACCGAATCTGCTGCTGCTGGTATCTTTCCACTTTCTCTCTCTCTTTTTTTCTTTTTCTTTTTCTTTTTTTGGTTTCGCTAACTACTTTTCTAGGTTTGGGTGCTAGTAAAGGACTTGCCTTTTCTCAGTGCTTTTAAGTTTTATCATTTTACTTGAAATTCTCTCTGGAGAGACAGAACCACGTCTTTTTCTTGTGCAGTCGGATTGTATAGTGTTGAGGGGAATGTTTTTGGCAGGCGAGTTGCTGAAGGTTACAGCCGGCACCTTTTTGGAAGACTAATGGAAGGTACCTGCTAGTTTTTACCAGGAGGACCGGCTACTTTCGTGGGAGGTCTCATTGGTGGTGACAAAAAGAGGACAGTATGCTGCTCCCAGACAAGGGTGTGGATAAGCATCTTTTTGTTTCATTGGAGATCCCTCCTGTTTTGCCTTGCAGTTGATACGTGGTGGAGGAGACCCCTGTCTGATGGAGGAGATGCCTGCCTGACAGAGGAGACGCCTGTTTGATGGAGTTTTTTGAGAATGGCCTACTGAGCGACTGATCTTCATTGAGATCTATGGCCTTGGCTATATAGAGATTGAGAAGGAGGCTTAGAAGGCATTTGGGAGCTCGATTTGGAACGTGGTCAAGTAAGTCTGCTTGTACTTTTCATTTTTGTAATTTTCTTTACTTTCCCCTCCCCCTTCCCCCCCAAGAAGGTTCTCTAGAGTCTGATACAGGTTCCGGTTGGGAACTTTTCAGATGTTACTAGTAAAGGTGGCGTTTTGCACTGACGATTCTTTAACTTTCACCCAAGGTGTTGGGAGCTCTGGAGTCTTCTTCATTTCAGCAACTAGGGAAGGATTCCACCACCTCCACCACCACCACCACCACCACCACTCCCTCCCTGGGTTCTGTGTAGATGAGATGGAGAATGCCTAGTCTTCATGATTGGGGAAATTCATCATCTAGAGAAAGAGGGAACATGATCTGGATTAGGGTCGTCCAGGGCTTTCTGACCTGTTTTTTTCTGTTGTTGTTTCTTTTTCTTACTTATCCTTTTAGACTTCATCTTGCTTGTTTATAGATGCCAAAGTCTTATATAATCTATCTATATTTTATTTCTTCTTTATTGAGTTCTAGGAAAGCAGGATGGAATCCATTTTTTTTTCCTATAACAGAGGCCATACTTCATAAATTTTCCAGTTTTCCCTTTACTTCCTTCTGTCCTTCCTCTCTTTTCTCTCTCTCTCTCTCTCTCTCTCTCTCTGTCTTTTTTTTTTTCACCTAGTAAGGTTGATATGAATTATTTTCGAGTCTGGAGTTTCACTTCCAGCCAGTTGAATATTAAGTCAATCACAGTATCATTTTAAACTCAAGCATTTCGGTTATATGCTTTGTTCTCTAGGGCTTTGTAATGTTCAAATTTACTTTGAATAAGGCTTCTCTTGAGGCCTTTCTTCGTGGCTTGCAGACAGCCTCAGATTTTCTCTGTCCCTACATGAGTGGGCAAGCACATTCCCTATGTATCTTCTTATAAGGGCACCACTCCTATTGAATCAGGGTCCCATAGGATCTCATTTAACCTTAATTACTTCTTTAAAGACATTATTCCAAATTCTTATTGGGGGTTAGGCTTCAATCTATGAATTCAACATAGATAAGTTGCAGGCCAGACAGAGGAGAACTGAGAGTGGGATATAGTTACAAACTGTTACATTTCAAATTAACAACTACATTGAAGAAAGTGGGGATGAAAAGAACTAACCTATGTGACTTTGGAAAACAGTAATTTTGCTGGATAATATGAGACTAAACAAAATAAACTACATAGATATGATATTCTATAAATAATATTTAGTAATTTTTTCATAGGTGTGCAGGTTATAATTCTGAAACTTTTTTATAGATATCCTATATCTGTATTTGTTTAAACAAATAAGTAAATATATTGTAAGTAAGTAGAACACAGATTTTCATTGTTGGAGAAATAAGTTCCTTTGGTATTACGTGTAAGAACTCATTTATCTATCGATTTATCTATCCATGCATAATATATACATATATAATATGGAGTATATAATACATATTACATATCATATATAATATATAATAATAAACATATAATACAGTTATATTCTGTAGCTTTGATTCTATTGACAGACCCCAGAAATAATGATACTCTTGTAGCAATGAGCATACTTAGCAGTGAGAACTGATATTGATCTCTAAATGCCATTTCTTCTTAAATAAATTATGAATTCTAGGGCTGTGGCAGAAAAATCAAGGTGAATCTGGAGAAGCTTATAATGATAAAAATAGGGAAATGCTATAAAGATATAGATATAGGTAGATACAAACATAGATGTAAATGTGGAAGTAGATGTAGACATAGGCACAGATATATGTGCATGTAGAAAGGGTAGATGAAGGATTCTGAAAGAGCTCTCAGTGGCTAAAACTGGTAAACTTAGAAGAGGAGAATAATAATAACATCAAGTTGTAAGCTATACAGTCAGATTACCATGAGTTCATATTTTTATAGATAAATATATAAAATGGATTACCTAAATTATTGGGAATATGACACAGTTCCCTCTTGGAGAAAATTTCTAATGGATAATGTAGAAGGAATGAGAAAAATAGAAAATCAACATTAGAACACCACAGTAATAATTGAAGAAGGCAAGATTCACAGTAACTACTAAAATTTGTGATCAAAAGTTTGAAGAGACATAGATACTTATATATGCTTAAGGAATCTCAAGATATTTCTGAGTTTAAAGGGAAAAATAACAATTTTACCACAGAACAACTTCAAACCACAACTTTAATGAAATGATCAAGGTTCATATCTTCAGTAACCAGACATCTTATGTACCCTTGATAAGATTTACTGATATAGGCAATTCTGTATGTTATTCTTGAAAAGAACAAAAAACAAAAAAACACAAACCATATCACCAAATAGAATGATGAGAAATTTCAGTCAAACGCTAACTGAAGGGCAGTCTAGATAGTATCTGACCAGTATCTTTCAAAGGCACCCAGGTCCTGAAAGACAAGTCTGGGGGACTGTCACAGATTAGAGGAAACCAAGAAGACATTTGGCCAAATGCAGTTTTGAACCCTGGGTTGGGCTGGTTCAGAGAAAGAATGTTAGTGGCAAACTGATGAAATCTAAATACATTTTTTTTTTGTACTGTTTATTTTTGAGACAGAATGTGAGTGGGCAAGGGGCAAAGGGAGAGGGAGACACCGGATCTGAAGCAGGCTCCAGGCTCTGAGCTGCCAGCACAGGGCCCAGCACGGGGCTCATGCTCAAGAACCATGAGATTATGACCTGAGCCTAAGTCATGTTCAACCAACTGAGCTACTCAGGCGCTTCTGATTAAATCGTAATAAAATGTGTATTTTCATTATTAGCATGGTGCTAATATTAATTTCCTAGTTTTAATAATCATACCATGATTTTTTCAAGGTGTTAATATTAGAGGAAGCTTGGTAAAAGGTACAGAGGAAATATCTATTATTTTGCATCTTTTCTGTACATACAAAATTATTTCAATAGAAAGAGGACATGAGAATTATAAATTTAAGTCTAATCTTCAGCTTTAGAAGTTACTTATAATTTCAGCATTTTTTCCATTGTGGTTTTTTTTTGCTTGTAGTGCCGCCATAGTTTATATCTAAATATATAATAACCAAAATTGTTCACATATAAATTTTCAGTTACAATTATTATATTTTTAGGTATATACTATGATTTTCATCTAAAGTTCTCAAGGTTCTAAGATAAATTTCATTCAAGACTAAAATTCTGCTTATGAAAATCTTTTTAGAAAAAATATTAAGACCTGATAAAACATAACACTATTGATTGGGTAGATGGGATTATTGTGTTAGATAACTTTTTCCACTGCTTTTCAAATATGGGAAAGAAAAGGAAACTTTAGCGTTGGTGACATGACTTGTGGACCTTGTTAGCAATGCATGCTACAGAAGAGGTAATAAGAGTAACTTTCTAATTGGCATCTTTTCCCCCAAGTAGTCCATTATGTATCCACTGTCGCATGTGTTATTTCAATATGACAGTAATTAAATCACTTCAACCACTGCCTGGAAGTGAGTTAGTTTAAAACATTGATGAATACCTATATTTTATAATTCTATGGAATGTTACCTGAAGTTTCTTTTTAATAGGTTATATTAATACACATTGATTTGATATATTACCCACTTCCCCCGGCTCATATATTTTTAAAAAGACTGTGTAGCTGTTCTGTCCTAATTAAAAATTCAACAATACTTGTTCTTTCTCAAAGTGTCTTACTTACCAAAGGATGACTTACACTTTTCTTACTACGGTAGTGCTGGTAGTGGTTCTGACAATCAAAAATATAGAGTACTTAATTAGAGATAACATACCTTCTACTCAACTTTATCAAGTGATGTGATTAAGAAACAGTTTTAGAGAATTATAATGTATTCCTCTTCTAACCTGGGATGTCAATATTCAAAATCAAAATAGGTTCAATTATCATTTCACCTAATGTTTAATATACTTACAGGAGCATTTTAAAAAACCACTTATATTAATCAGATATGAAGATAACTAGGAAAGAAATGGCTGCATAGATGTATTGCTTTGATTAATATAATGTAATTAAGTGAAGGTAAATTAGATTTTTCTGCTGAATATTAGTAACAAGAGCAAAGTAAATTTAAAGAAGCAAATTAATGCTGTTAGTATCTCCTCAGCATACAGTAAAAAAACACAATTTGCAGAATTATAGGCACGGGATACATACTGGTTGTATTCCTTTTTAATTTTTCCTTCAATAACCAAGCCAAAGTATAGTAAATTTATTAATCCGTCTTTAGATTACAAACAGGTTATAAAATTTGAATTAAAATTCTCAGATGAAGGGTGTTCATAACATATTATTAGTGTAATTATTATGAGAAAAGATAATCTGGAACCTGCTATGTTTTGGTTAACTCAGATAAAATAAAATAATAAAATAATCAGACTCACATGGACAAACTTTCTAAAATTGTTGATAAAATTATTTCAAATTTCTGTGGACTAAAGGAATTCTAATCCTATACAAGTCCTAAATCTTTGAAAAATATTATAGAAGAATTAAATCTTTTAGCTAATTAGAAGAGGCTTAATGTCCAAAGCTATCTACCAAGATGACAATAGGTCTTCACATTAGGAAGTATTTCTAAATAATCCATATAAAAAAAATTGTGTGCCGTGGTGTCTCCGTTGGTTAACCGTCCAAGCTCTTGATTTCTGTTCAGGTCATGATTTTACCTTTTGTGAGATAGAGCATTCCCTTGGGCTTTGCACTGACAACAAGGAGCCTGCTTGGGATTCTCTTTCTGCCTGCCCCTACCCAGCTCATGTGCTCTCTCTCTCTCTCTCAATCTCAAAATAAATAAATAAACATTAAAAAATACCTATATGAAAAATAATTTAAGCTTATGAGCAACTTTTTAAAATTTTTAATATTTCCCTCATAGAGTCCCTCTTAGGATTTCTTGTAGGGCTGGTTTGGTGGTCATGAATTCTCTCAATTTTTGTTTATTTGGGAACACTTTTATCTCTCCTTCTATTTTGAATGACAGGCTTGCTGGATAAAGAATTCTTGGCTGTATGTTTTTTTCTGTTCATCACATTGAAGATTTCCTGCCTTTCCTTCCTGGCCTGCCAGGTTTCATTAGATAGGTCTGTAACCACTCTGATAGGTTTCCCTTTGTATGTGAGGGCCCTTTTCTCCCTAGCTGCTTTCAGAATTCTCTCTTTATCTTTATATTTTGTCAGTTTCACTATGATATATGGTGCTGAAGGCCGATTCATGTTACGTCTTAAGGGGGTTCTTTGTGCCTATTGAATTTGAATGTCTATTTCTTTTCCCAGATTTGGGAAATTATCAGTTATAATTTGGTCTAGTATCCCTCAGGCCCTTTCTCTCTGTCTTCCTCTTCAGGAATTCCTATGATACGGATGTTGTTCCACTTGATTGTATCACTCAGGTCTTGAATTCTTCTTCCTGCTCCTGGATTAATTTCTCTCTCTTTTTTTCAGCTTCCTCTTTTGCTATAACTATATCTTCTAATTCACCTATTCTTCTCTCTGCCTTGTCAACCCTTGAGGTGGCTGCCTCCAGTTTGTTATTCACCTCATCTATAGCCTTTTTTGACTCATCACACCTATTTTCAAAGTGCCTAGTGATTGTCTCAGTTGATTCTTTGATGCTTTTCACAACCCCAGCAATTAATTTTATGACAAGTTTTTTAAATTCTTCATCTGGTATGTTGTCTAGATCTGCCTTGAGCAGTTCTGTGGCTGTGACTTCCTCCTGGAGGTTCTTCAGGGAGAGTTCCTTCGTTTTGTCATTTTTGCTATCTTTCTGTCTCTTGTCACCTTTAGAGAGCTCGTTGAGCACTGCTTGCTGTGCCTTTGAATATTTTATTTCCCTACTCAGCAGTATTTGGGTCTCGCTGTCATGCACACTTTGGCTTATTTCTTGGTGTAGCCCTAAGAAGGAGAACAGACAGATAAACACAGAGGCAACAGTAACACACAAACGCACAGACAAATCAAACAAACAAACACATTAAAAGGGGGAAAGAAAATAAAGAGAATGGGGAGGAAAGAGACGAAAAGAGGAGAAGAAAGGAAAAAGAAAAAGAAAAAAAGAAAAATAAATAAAGGGGGGCAGAGACAATAAAGGACAGTGGACAGTCTAAAAGTGTATGACCAGTTGAGGGGAGAGGTAGGGATAAGATATAGGAGAATATATCTGGATTGCAAGAAGGTAAGAAAGAAAAAAAAAAGGGAGAAAGGAGAAAGGAAAATAAGAAGTAAAAATTTTAAAAAATTTAAGTAAAAAAATTAATAATAAAAAATACGTACAGAAAAAGGCGAAAAGAAAAAAAAAGAAGAAAAAAAGAAAAAAATTATAAAAAAAGAAAAAAAAAACCTAAAAAAAGCAGCTCCCCCTCGTGGATAGGTGTGGTTTGATGTGGTAGGTCTTGGAGGCTGCTCTCAGAGGCTCCGCCTTGGTGTTTGCAGAGATTAGATAGGCAGGCAACACACCAAGTTCTGCTGATGAAATCTGGACATTTGTAGGAAAGTAGACGGACCTTGAGGGTGTCATGCTAAGCGAAATAAGTCAGGCAGAGACAGACAGATACCATATGTTTGCACTCATAGGTCTAACAGGAAATTTTCAGAATGATCTAGCTTCAAGAAAAGCAAGCAGTTAGTAGTGCTTAAGAAAAATTGATTCAGTATCTAATGGATAGTTACCTGTCACAACACAGCATTTTATATACTGTTAAGTGAAACTGCAATACAATCTATTTTGGGAGTGTTTGCTGTATAATTGGATTTAATGAAATGTTTAGAGGTGCAGTAGGCATGACTTTGAGTATATAATGAAAGAAAATGCAAAATGCTAATTGATTCATGATGTGGTTTCATCTTAGCTTGGGCAAACCATGCAGTATTTAATATATAGTAGCAGAATATTTACTATTGAAGCTTGAAAAGATGTGAGTTCTTTGTGTGCATTCTTTCATTTATGCATGTGAGAGGGTTTTCT
>NC_043704.1:36892305-36932205 GCF_006229205.1 Suricata suricatta | reverse complement strand
AGTCTAATTACATGAAACAGAAGTTGGTGTTTTGATTTTTTACTTTATTTTTCTGTTTGGAGTGTCATTGTAACTACTGTATTGTAAATGATGGAAAATAATTGCATATGTTAAAAAATATGAAACTTTATAAAGTAAAAATAAAATAAAATAAAATTTCAAAAAAAATTTTTTTATAAAGCTAACACTAATAGCACTATACTAAATAACCAATTTTAGAAGAAAGAAATCACAACTTTTACATAAGCTGTTTGCTCTTATCAGAAAAACAAATACTGTGTTAAACTTTGAAATAGTGTTTGAGTGATGAATTGATAAAGGCGCTCTGTGACCTGGCTTCTCAAGGTGAAGTCCAAGGATCTGCAGCAACAACATTACTTGGGAGCTAGTTAGAAACATAGACTTTTGGTCCCTACCTCAGACCTCTTAGATTATAAATTGCCTTTTAAGTTGGGCAAACACTGTTGTAAGAAATTGGCTAAGCACTGAAAACAGAATTTTTAAAAAAGTACTGATACTTTTATTAACTCCAGAAATTCTGATTTAGTAGGCATGCAAGTGTAATTTAGACATGGATTTTTAAAAGCTCCGAAGTGATCCTAAAAAGCAACAAACTTTGAGAACAATTGTTCTAAAATACATTATCCCACCAATAGGTAACTTATTGGCAACAGCGACCCACCCAACCAAAGTCAATTACATTGATAGTTTTTATTTGTTAAAGAGGAATTAACTTATTTCAGGCTTTCCTTTAGAAAACTATGTTGTTGGAAAAAATATGTTGAAAAGTACATAATTCAAAGGATTATAATTTAGATAATAGACTTATTCATGAAGTTTTCTTTTTAAAGGCTTAACCAACTGAGCCACCCAGGCACCCCGGTTTTCTTTTTAAAGGGATTGTAAATACATTTGTAATTAAAAATCCATTTTTTATTATTATTGGTGTCTTTAATTTTACAGTTTTTAAAATTAATCATACTATAAACACCTTTGTCTTTAATCCAATTTCAAAATATAACTCCTTTTTGAAATTAAAATATAACCCTTATTTATTTTGTTTATGCGAATATTTGCTTATGCTAGAGTTAGTGGTTATTTTCAGAAGTGGTGTAGCAAATTTTTGAGAAAGTAATATATTATTTTTCCTTAACTTACACAGTACACTTAAGTTTTTGTACCAATGAAAAGTGATTATTTTAGTCTATACTAGGCATTTTTTAATAAAGCTATATTTGTCTCAAATATTATGCCCTTAGTGCACAGGTATCACTCCTGAACCTGTTTTATGGAGTTTGGGTAGCACCAATTTATAAATGGGTATTTAGTAAATACTAGTTGTGATTACTATCCAGTACTTTCCCAGAGGCAATAAAAGAATGCATTATGTGCACTAATATAGTTTTTATTTCAGTTGAAGTATCTGAAGTTAAAAATTCCATATGGTACTTGACAATTCGCCTTAATGAATTTTCCAATAAATATAGAAATGGTATATCTCTGTTTTTAGTTTAATAAGAACCATGCACCAATAACTCTTTTTATATAATTTTCCTTCACCATACCTCTTAACTTATACTTGTCCTTGTGTGGAGTACGTATTTTCTAGTTTGTGGTAATAAGAAGGTTGCTTAATAAGGGAGAAGGAGATAGTAAATGTAGAAAAGGAAAGAATATATTTAATTACCTATAACTAGCTAATTAACATCTTAATTAAAAGGCCTAAATAACTAATTTAATTAATTAATACATTGTTATTTGCTTTTTCCCATTTTAAAAATAAAACTAATACAATAAATAATGTTTATTATATTGCTGTAGATTTACTATATGAACATTTTTCCGTAGAGGAAAAAAATAAAACCAACACCCATCCCCTAAAAAAACTATTTAAAAAGCACTGAATGAAGGAGAAATCATGTCAGAAACATGAAAATGACAGTGTAATAAAATAGCATTACAACATATATGTACAAGGTGAATTTCAAGAATACAGAATATGATTATAAGCATTTACTTAGAAATTTGAATTTATTTTGCACCTAAAATACCAACAGCATTATTTGTAGAAATAATCATTGTAAGTTTGGTTTCTATTACTAGGAATTTAATATAACCACCTCACCCATTTCTTAAGACTGTTGTGCATTAATTAAACACTATAAAGCATCTTGCAAATAAAATGCTACATACATACCTAATAAGGCTAATAATGTTTATAATGATACCAGCTGTTGAAATCCAACAGATATACATAATTAATGGTAGTTGAAGTTTACCTACAGCTTTTCCATCTGCCTCATTAAAATACAATTTCTAAAATTAAAAATGCTACTTTTACTTTAGAATGCAAAGTTTTCCTCCACACCCATCCTAAAATATGTGTAGGTTTTTTATGTAGCCTAAAATATATTTAATGTCTTGTTTCAAGAAAATATCCAAAGGAAACTTTTATGATAAATACATTTGGAAATGCTATCTCTTTCTCTAATATAATTCTGTTTGTATATATGTCAAATTTTAGTACCATATTTAGAAGTGAGTGATAACAATAGTTTAATTTGATTTGTGTCACCAACTTTGTGCCATGCTGTCAAACATTATACATTTTATTACTTAGGTAATATCCAAAACAGGACTAAGAGATAAATATTGCCAATAGCTCAGTTTTATCGTTTAGAAAACTAAGAGTAAATCAGGTATTAATACAGAGATAACTTTCAAATATCAGAGAAAAAAACCTTTATAATTTAAGAAAGGACCCCCTCGCACACTTGAGAAAAAAAATATCTCAAGGTTACTTGTAAAAGGTAAAAAGCAAATGAATATAAGCCTACAATATGCACTTTGAGAAAGCTAACTGTGAGGTTCAACATGAGTGTGGTGGTACTCCTTATACCTCCTCAGTTTCCTGATGTAGAGCAGATGAGTTGGCAGAATATTGACTATCCTCAATTATAGGTTTCAATTTGGAGAGAATAAAAATAAATGAGTTAAGTATATGTTAGTGAAGCAACTTGCATTCAATTTAAGGCCTCAAATGTCAAATATGCCATTTGAAATGACATGAATGGAGCTAGAGTGTATTATGCTAAGCGTAATAAGTTTGTCAGAGAAAGACAAATATCATACGATTTCACTGATATGTGGAATTTAAGAAACAAATGAATGAAAGGGTTAAGTATAAAGAAGTTTTGAGAAAACACCCATGTTGGAAATCTACATCTTAGAGTTGTCAGTATATAACATATGATACTTAAAGCCACACGACTGGATGAGATATCAACCATAAGTTGATTATTACTGAAAAGAAGAGCAGATCCACAGACTGAGACACACCAGCAATAGTATTTGGGAAAAGGAGAAGCCAGCAGAGCAAACAGAATGAGTAGCTTGTATGGTGGGAGAAAAAACCAGGGCAGTATGTGATGTCCCAGAAAGCCAATGATGAAAACACATTAAAGATGAGTACTGGACAATGGTGTCCAATGTTGCTAACATGTCAAAGTAAGTTGTAGACAGAAAATTTGCCATTGTGCCCAATAATAGAGGTCTTCGATGACCTTAACAGGAGGATTTTCTATGTAGTTGCAGGGTCAAACACATAATTGGTGCGAAATTAAAGAAAGAAAGGATGACTAATGAATTAATAAAACCAAGTGGTGATCACTTTGCTGATATCACAAAAAGATCCAGATTTATTATACACATAATAAATTTCCAACCAGTTACAAAATGTTTACTAATTTCTTAGGTACTGATTCAGTCAAACAGACTGGAAAGAAACACATTTGTGAAAAATTTGGGGGAATTTGAGCCTTTTATAATTAAATAATTTTTTGCTGGTTTAAAATGGTATTGTGAAATTTTTTAAAGTCTTTATTTTTTTGAGAGACATTCTAGAGTGTTTATGGGTAGATGGCAGTATCTAGAAATTGCTTCAAAATAATTTAAAATGAGAAAAGATAGTGGGAAAAAGATAACACAATGCTGCCTGTAAGTTAATAATCAGTGAAACTGGGTGATGTATATGTGTAGGTTTATTATATAAATCTCTGTAAGTTTTAATGTATCTATTATTGTCTTTCTTTTAATTTTTATGCTTATTTATTTTGAGAGAGACAGACACAGACTGAGTGTAGGAGGAGGAGCAGAGAGTGAGGGAGACAGAGGCTCTAGGCTCTGAGCTGTCAGCACAGAGCCCAGCCTGGGGCTGGAACTCATGAACTGTGAGATCATTACCTGAGCTGAAGTCAGATGTTCAAAGGACTGAGCTACCCAGGCACCCCAGTTATCTGGTAGTTTCTATAGTAAAATATAGTAAAAGGTAAAAAAAAAAAAAAAAAAAAAGCCCAGAGATTTTATTTACCATTACATTGAAAGAAAGTATTAGAAGTATCAGAGAAAGAGAGTACCAATGACTCTATGAAGGAATTACTCTCTGTACTTTTTAAAAAAGCAGTGAAACCTCAAGAGGATTTTATAAGGTGGGAGAGAGAATATTTTGCTTGTGTACTGTCAGGGATGAGCTCATGTTGAAAAGGTAATGGTGTAGGACAGAGAAAAGTTTCTTACTGAACGATAGTCCTTGGATAGACGGGCCTCTCATGGAATCTGGTGCCCAAGTGGTATAGTTGTCTTTTGACTACAGCACAAACTGTTCATTTTAATGGAAAGAGAGAAGGTGGACAGTATGGGTACCTGTGCTGGGGGACCGGGACATGTGCTAGTGGGAGTTTGAGCAAGTTGTCTTCTGCTTGAAAATGAAATAAGAAGCAAGGTCACAAGCTGAGAAGTAATTTAGCAGAGGAGGTGTTACAAGTTTGAGAAGAAAGGAGAATATTTTAAAGAGTTATTGAGAAGAGCAGAAGAGGGAGTGACTGGCATGTAGTGTGCATGCCAGACAGTATCAGAAGCTCACTTGAGATTTATGGTCAAGAATTTGAGATGAAATCAGTTAGTATATTTTTGAATCGTTTTAGCCATGACAATCAACATGTATCTGCATCCAATTCTTACATCTCTAATAATGTTTCTAGACTATAACAGGAGTCTGGTTAGGTAGGTACATCTGGTAATTATCTTCTCCCCACATTTAAGGGTTTTCTATTGTTTTTAGGATAATAGAAAGTCTTTTCATGTGAGAAATAAGGCCTTACACAATTTGGTCTTTACCTAAATCTCCAGCCTTATTTTTACCTCTCCCTACTTGTCTCCATGCTAGACTCTAAAAGACTCTTTGTTTCTGCCCAAATAATTTGTTTCTCAAGAATATGTGAAATTAAATGAAAAAAAAAAAAAAAAGAAATGGTGAATTAGTGGATAGTTAATACCCATCAGTTATTTACATCTTGTAGTTTCCTAGCCACAAATTATGGGAATATTTTATCTCTTAGACTTGAAGCTATAATTTTGCTTTGTACTTTCAGGATCTGGTAAGATATCTGAGTAGTTATAAGCACTTAATAACTGCTTATTAAATGAAAATAGTTAATACATCTGTTCAACGTTTTCATATATTAACTCTTACATAGGGAAATTGTATCTTGAAAATTACTTTTTTAAAATAAAAACACAAAAAAACACTCTCTTATTAACTTGCTAAAGAGTTGGTTTCATTTAGACCTTAATATATATAAAAATATAGAAAGAATATATGTCAATTGTACTTCCAGGTATGTTATAGGAATATGTCTATGTTTAAATATATTTAAAGTCACCTATATGCTCAATGCCCAGGACCCTACTGGCACATAATATTTAAGGGAGTAAGAAAGTTTTCCTCAACCTTTACGGGGTTCCTGGCTGGATAAACTGACAAAGACAGGTAAATAGGAGAAAAGCTTCCAGATTTTATTATATTTTTACATGTACAGGGACATGCACATTTGTACTAGTAACTTTATATATAGTTATTTTAAGAAGAAGTTACTTAACAGTGTGCCTGGGTGGCTCAGTCGGTTAAGCATATGACTTTGAAGTAAGTGACCTCAAATGCATGAGTATATCTAAATGCAGAAAAAAAAAGAATGAGGGGAGTTGTTTTTGAGGACTCAAAATCTCTCACTTGCCGCTGTCTAACAATTATATCAATCTTTTCAATGTTTAGTAAGTTTGATACTGGAAAATATCTTTGATTCTTCTCAGTTAAATTTTGCAAGCTATCCCTTTGTTAACAAAGTGGGGCACTGTGGAAATGATTGCCTTTCAGATCCACGTTTTGTAAATATCCAAATCACCTTTGATCACGAACCAGGGTGGGATTGAAAACCAAGATGAAAATTTGATGCCACAATAATGTCTACTCATCTTTGATGTAAAGTGTGAAAGACTTGAGACAGGTTTTAGGGGCCAGTCTGACCAATGCAATTTAGAAAAATTACACTTAAACTCTAGAGAAATAGCCAGATGAGTGGACATGGAATATGCTATTGGGCAGAAGGGAAATTAGCAAAAATTTCAATTCTCTCTCTGTTGTTAGCAGTTAGGGTGAAAACTAGATATCTAGAAGTAGCTTTCTTAACAGAATTAAAAGAAGTAAAACTAGAATCCCAAGAGTATTCTGCTAAAGAAATAGGGTTCTTTAAAGTAGAAGTCTGGGAAATCATTATTGACACAGATGCATAGATTCTTAGGATTAACCACGTGGTAGGGTAAAGGTCATTATTTCCAGAAAATCATGAATGGAAGAACTCTTTAGGTTACCAAATATCCCTAAGTAAATTTGTATGAGCAGACTTTTTTTTTAATGTTTTATTTTTGAGAGAGAGAGAGAGAGGCAGAGTGTGAGTGGGGGAAGGGCAGAAAGAGGGTGACACAGAATTTAAAGCAGGTTCCAGGCTCTGAGCTGTCAGCACTGAGCCCAAGGTGGGGCTCAGACTCATGAACTGTGCGGTCATGACCTGAGCCCAAGTCAGACGCTTCACTGTTTGAGTTACCCAGGTGCCCCATGAGCAGACATTTTTAAATAGTGACTATTTCCTTGCTACCGCTGCTAAATGAAAGTCTTTGGCAGATTGGCTCTGATAGAGTTTAACTGCCCATGCTTCCTTTGAATAGGTAGAAATTTTATAAACAAGGCATTCTAAGCTGGTTTTATAGTGACACATTTAATTAATTAATTAATTAATTAATTTTAAAAAGTTTATTTATTTTGAGAGAGAGAGAGTGTGCACATATGTCCCTGAGAACGGGGAAGGAACAGGGAGAAGCAGAGACAATCCCAAGCAGGCTCCATGCTTAGCACAGAGCCTGATACAGTAGTCATCTCCGGACCCTGATCATGACCTGAGTGGAAATCAAGAGTCAGTTGCTTAACTGATGAAGCCACTCAGATGCCCTGACACATATATTGATTGAACAGATGATGATAGTATTTTGTACCTTATGTAATCTTGTTCTTAAGCCCTGGTGAATATTTAGGAGGCAGTAACTGACTTATTCTTTAGGCAAGGAGTTTCATGAAAAAAGATGCCATCTGTGCAAAAGAAGCTGCAGAATGGTGGGAAATAGAAAGCGTAGATAGTTAAGGGTTTCTTGGCATAACTGAGTGATTGTTTAAATGACCTTCCAATAATGGAATAAAAACAAGAAATTTGATAGGATTCCCATTAAGGATCTAATGACTTATTATCAATATAGGGTGGGGTGCAGAGGTGAGGTAATTGCTCCACCCACCTCTTAGTTGCCATATCTAAAAATCTCTCTTTATTCTAGCCTCAGGAAATGTAAACTAATTATGAGGATCATGATTTAGAATAAAATACATTGAATGGTCAGAGAGTAGGGGAAGAGGGTTGTAAATTTATACTAAGAAGAAATAAAAGACCTAGATGTGCACGTCCAACCCCTGGATGGGGATCTTAAGACATGCAAAGAAATGGGTGACATGTCCAGGGCATGGTATACAACACATTTTAGATTTTCTAGTTGCAGCAGTTCACCATAACCGCCCCCCCCCCCCCCCCCCCCCCCCCCCCCCCCCCCCCCCCCGCCCCAGATACAGATGGCAGTTTGATAGGTGTGAAGGCTATACTGGGAGCATGTGGAGATGTGTTGTGGGGGAAATTACAGTGAAGCTGGAGTAACAAGTTGTGAAGTTGGACTGGAGTGATTATTCTGTGGTCATGTGGACTTTACTTGAGTAAATAATTTAGGTTTATATTGTGTGTGAATGGGACATGTTTCTTTTACGTTTCTTTATAGACTAAATCTGTTCTTCATTCAGTTAACAGGTCAAGCTAACTATTGGGATTGTCCCGTCTCTCCTCTATAGGAAATGTTAAGCAACATAGTATTCTGGGAGAGCAATGAGAGATCACTACTGATTAATGATTAAGGGAATCGTTGAGGGTAGTTTTTAAGTCCTTTTTATCAGTCCTGTATGGCCAACATGCAAAATAGACGGTTCCAGGAGTTTGACAGTAGACTAACAGAATTAAACAAGGTGATTCCTTAGATTGATTCACCTGTACTTGACATGGGGTGGGCTCTATAGGAAGTGCCACAAGCTAAAGGGACAGTATGTGACAAGGCTAATGCTTTCATTTCCATACAAATGTGGATTCCATCCAGGCACAAAGGTAAGATTGCCAGGTTTTGAAATAAAAGATAGAAGAGACCCAGTTAAATGTCAAGTTCAGATTTTAAAAATACATCTTTTAAACATTTCTATTTATTTATTTTAGTATGTCTTAGATACTGCACGGGACAAATAATGTATTCTATCCGGCAACCCTACGTGGCATTCTTCCGGATTGGGATTTAGGACACAAGTATTGTTTTGCTAAAGGGGTATTTGAATTGTCTTAATCTAGTGATACAGTACTTAAATTTGGTAACTATTTAAATAAAATGTGTTACTACACTACCTTGATAATATCATGATTTGCCATCTCTGACAAAGAGTCATAAGGAAAGTTAATGACTGTGGTCACTAGTGCTACAAATCATGACTAACTAATAAATCCAACTAAAATTCAAGTGTCAATCCAGTCTGTGAAATTCCTGGGAGTTCTATACTCAAAGGCTGTCTATGCAGCTGTTCTTTATTAAGTAGACATACACTACCTTGTTATAGGATATTAGTGTAAACTGCTCCAACTATAAAAAGCATCAGATAGTTCAGGAGCCAGTAATACTGATCATGACCGGGGTGACACATGAGATTAAAACAGAGAAGATGATCTTCAGCAAAGATTACTCATAAGATGGAAATAGTATATTCTTGGGCACACTGAGGGAAAATTCAAAGGAATTCACCTTGTTCATGAGCAGATTAACTCACTGCCCAGGGGACTGAGTATAGAGCACTCCAAGGACTTTCCAGCTTCCATCGCTTCATAAGCTGAACATTATGATTCTCCCCAACTGAGACAAAACAGATTTCCTGGATCCCAGTTGAGGTTGTCCTTGTAGATTGGAAATCATCTGCAGTGCACCCTGCAGATGGTAAAATCTTAGTGACAGAAGGTCAGAGCTGAGAGTTGTTTACTTTGTGGTAGAAGAGAAATTAGGCTTGGGTGCTTGGAGCACTGTTTGAATATTTACAGACTGTCGGGCAGTAGCTAGTGGCCTTGTGATATCTGTTTGGATAGGCAGACAGAATCTTAGATGACTAGACAATAAAAACACCATCCTATGAAGTACTCAGTAATGGAAGTTTCTGTGGGAATTTACAGAAAGAATTAAAATGGTTTATGTAGAAAACTGTGTGTGTGTGTGTGTCCGTGTGTATGGGGTGTGCATATTACACACACCACACACAACCACACGACAGACGAATAATCAAACCCAAAAATCATTTGCCAGCTCAGAAAGGTATTGGGATGCTAAGGCAGATACCTCTGTCAGACCTCCAAGTCTTCCTGTCTGGGTATATGAAACATACTGAAGTGTAAGTACTCACCATACACTGATGGGCAGAGACAACACATATTACCCTGGCAGCCTGTGAAACTCATATCAGGAAAATAAACTATATCCACTTCAGTAGGAGAGAATTCACTTGAAAATGGCTTGGGGAAAATTTTTGCACAGTCAAGAGCTGCACCATATCTGGCAAGTAGATTATGTTGGACCTATACCAGTAACCCCAGGCTGCAGGTTATAGTTGTTAACTGGGATTTACACTTACTCTATGCTTTATTTATCTTGTATCAGAAGCAGCTTTGGATAACACAAGAAAAGTTTGAGAGGGCAAATTATACATTTTGCTGCTACCAATGTAAAAAGAAAATAAGAAAAAGGATGGAAGGAAGGGTGGGGGTGGGGGAAGGAAGAAAATAAGTAAGGAAGGGAAGAAGGAAGGAAAAAGGAAACAATGAAACAAAGAAAAAAAGCAAGGAAACACAGTACAAGGGCATGCCATATTCCCACCATACCCTCAGAACACTGATCTCACTTAAAATGAGTAATTGAAGCACCTGTTATTCAAAATGTGTGATGAAAATATTTAATTGTAAGTATGGATTAATTTTTTAAATGATTGTACCCTCATGCTGCATATGAAATGAAGTAGGCTAGGAACTTGATTGTAAAGGTTTCAAAGATCAAACATGAGAATGAGAAATGGGGGAAGATGAGAGCACAGAACTTTCTCTTTCCCACCTCAAAATGTTTTGGATTTTTTACGATCTTGTAGTCCCAGGACAAGTTGTGAACCTGCGTATATTCAAAGTTTATATAAATACACAAGACACTCTATCTATGACACTATATTTGACAGCTCCTATTCCTAAATGTGCTGTAGGAGGTATGATCACTTCTCCCCATAGAGCCAAAAACTGTGACTACAACTCCATCACCATTAACAGAGACAATCCTGTAATTTTTTTTAATACCAGTCAAATCCATTGGCATCCATCTCAAGTGGGTCTGATAAAAAGTGTTACTCACTTAGTTTTGTCTACCCCATTGGTAAGGAGTCTAGCTGAGCCAGGAGGAGAAATTCTGAGCAAGAGAGAGGGGTGTGGGTCAGAGATGAAGACAAAGGAGATCCTGCAGACTGTAGGAATGCTTGTAAGTGAGTAAGAGAACCAGGAAGAAGTCAATCATGCCATTTTCTTAGGAGTATCGCAGATCTAGAGAAAAACGTCGTGCACTGTTTTTTTCTGTTTGGGTACTATCTAGTGGATTATGGTGAGAGAAAACCTCTGTGCAGACCTGTGATTTCCAGAGAAGGAAAATCAGATTTCTACTGATTTATATAAGGTCTGCCTAAATACTGCATTTGGATAATCTGGGGCAATGAAATGATGTTATGTTCTTGATGACTTAATTTCCTGGTAGCTAAAAACAGATAACCATTAGGTTGTGCTTTGTAAGCAAGACTACTGTTGTGATTCAGTTTTTTAAAGTTTATTATATAAGTTTATAGAGAGAGGCAGTGAGCTGGGGAGGGGCAGAGAGAGAGGGAGAGAGAAAAATCCTAAGCAGGCTCCTCACTGTCAGCGTGAGCCCAACAGGGGGCTCCATCCCACAAACTGCAAGATCGTGACCTGAGCCAAAACCAAGAGTTGGACGCTTAACCGTCAGTCACCCAGGTGCCCCACCATTGTGGTTAATTTTTAAAGGATTTGAGAGACATACTACCAAGGCAGAGAATTCTGACCAGCAGAATTTCTGCACTCTTCTGGGTCAAAATCCACAATGATACCTTGGAATAATAGGAAAAAATTTGCTGCCCTGTAGTAATATCAAAGCTTGCTTTTACTCTCATTCCCCTGATTATACCGAATATAAATTTAGATAGAAAGTATTTAAGGAAAGTGAAAATTAAGTTAGGATAGCACTAATTTGCTGTCTTATTAAGAATCTGGATCTTATTTGGTTTCACTATATTACCAAATTCACTCCTATGGCAATGGAATTTTATAGATACTTTGTGGAAGGGAATTTAATTTTATGGCAGAATATATCATATAACAGGCTCATGGGACACAAACTATTTTGGGGTACACAAATCCCAGTAATATTTAGTGGCAGCAACATGTGTGATGACTCAATTAGTCCTGGCCCTGCTATGGCAGTGCTATGCTATGTTCTGAAAAGATTTTGAGATAGTCTAGAGGTCTGATTCAATCTAAAGTAATATTCCTAGAGGTTCTTCATAATCATGACAAGGACTTCGTAATCCAAATAAAGCTTCTAGCAAGTATTCTCCTCTAAGAAATTTTAGAGGAGTTTCTAGTTTAGAGGAAAATAAAGCCATAATTAATTGGATTAATAAACTAATTTCTCTAAGGATTACTGGGCATTTTAATAATTGTGGAATCTGATGTGCTTTAAGATCAGTAGCCAGGATTTCTAGAAGGGCAAATTAGAGAGGTACATTTATGGGGGAGCCTTCTTTATTGTAAGCTCATGCATAAGTTGTGATAGGGTTCCCTTGACGATTTAATCATCATTTTTAATGGTGCAGAGACCATACTTTCTATGGCATTTTGGTTCCTTTGTGTTGTAAGGATGCAGGTCTGAATCAAACTGACTCCACGGCAGGCTTCAAGTTTCCCCTCTGACCTTGGAGGCCTAGATGTTGGTTTCTCAGATTCATTAGACAATAGAAGGGCACACCTTGCCCAAGGCAGGAGGGACCACCCTTGTAACACCCAGTCAGGAAAGGCCAGCTAACACCTTTAACATTTCTAAGGGCGGGCCTAGAGATAGAAGCTATAGATAATCACCTATTGCTTAAGGCTGGTCACACCCTACGTGAGGGTCCTGGGCCCACTCTGTAATTGGTCAGTACTCTACTGCCAATAATGATAGGCGACAGTGATCGGGTCACTACCTGTGTAACAATTTCCTGTAACTCCCCCTTCCCAAACCCCATAAAAAGCCCTGCCCACCTTTGTTCGGGGCTCTCCGGCATGGATCCACTGTGCCCGTAAAGTCTGTGAGCCGGAGCTTAGGCTCAGCCAGCCTAAGCCTGTAATAAAACCGCCCTTTGCTTTTGCATGCGTGACTCGGTCTCCCTGGCGGTCTCTGGTTTTCGGGGACAATAAAGAAATCTTGGGCATAACAGTGTTATGACTCATCTGGGACAGATAAAGGAACAACAATTTCTTAACAAGTAGATGGGCTATATTAAGTAATTATATCTAGAAGCTAATGTATTAGTTGATATCTGGAACTTATATATTAGTGATCTATTGCTATGTAATGACTATGGTGGTTTCCATGTGCCTTTCAACTTTAACAAACTTTAGACAGGTTTCTTCCTATCTGGAGGCCTTTGACTCCCCTGTTCTTACAGCATTTACTTTAGAAAAATTGCAATTGTAAATTTTTTGTGCTTTAAATATAAAGCTTCTACAACCCAAGAATGTCTTTCTCAAAGACCTGTGAGCCATCTCTTTGGGATGTAATCATTATGAAAGACAGTGCCTCTATTTCCTAATTTCTGTTGAGGGTAGGAGCCTAATTTACATATAAGTCAATCAGCAAACGTAGGTGGCATATGCCCAATCATTCCCCTAATGTTATCCCATACTCTTCCATCAGCTGGCCCCAGAATTTACATATTCTAATGTCTTTCATTTTCACAAGAGTTTAATCTAATCGTTCTTTCCCATTGCATTGAATCTCTCCAATTGCAATATATCTGCGAGTATCTGTTACAGCTTCTTTTTAATGGCCATTATTTTACCATAAACCGTGACTTGAAACAACACATATTTATTATTTTCATAAGAATGGTACTATGTATCTAGAGATTTCAGAAAGAGCAATGTTAAGCTACCTTCCTTTGACCAATTGACATATACTGTTGGTCATTTGTGGATAGGATAACTAGTTTCTTTAACCTGTCGTAACCAACTAACTCTCTTGCCACTCTCTGTCACCTTATATTGCTTTACTTTATATACTTATCATCGTCTGTGATGTTGCATTACTTGGGTATTTTTTCTGTACTGTCCAATAAAACAAAAGCCCCACAAATGATAAGGCTATTTTTTATACTCATGTATTACTAACAATTAGAATTATATCAGGTATATCATATATCCTCAATATATTTTATTTGAGTAAATGATTATTATCAGTCTGGCATGTTTTATTACTGATATTCTCGAAAGATGCAGGTAAATAGAATCCTTTACAGGAAGTATTTATTAATTTATTTATTTACTGTTTTTGTTAGTTTTTTTCACTATTGAGAAGTCTGGAGAAAATCAAGCCTTCTGTTCTACTTTAAAAAATTTCTGGAAAAAAACATCTTTTCAGTGTCTGCTAAAAGAGAAACAGCCAAAGTATATTTGCATAGAATTGCAAGTTTAATGTTTCCTTGGGGCATTCAGTTCTAGAGCTTTCAATCATTTCCTCATCCTTGCTCTGAAATGCCTGAGTCTTTAACCATTTGGTAATTTCTGAAATATTTTTCTCTGTCTGAAAATTCTTACTTGGATATAGTACTTTTCTTCATGCTCTTCAAAAATCAGTTTTACTTCCTTCCTTTAGCTCCATAGTTTTATCTATTTCAGTGAATAATGGCTGATTCTTCCCATCAAAGCTAAAAACCTGGCAGTTTAAAGCCCTAGATAATAATTTAACATTTTTTAAGTCTGTCAAAAATCTTAAAATACTAGATGCTCAAGAATTGAGTTACTCTTTTATTTTGCTGACACTTAATATTTGTTTATATACCCAGCATTTCTTGAATTTTAATGGAACATGTTTCTTGTAATGGAAGGATCTTCCAGATGTGTGAGTGTGGGTGTGTGTGGGGGGGGTGTGCGTAGGTATGTGTATGTGTGTGTGTGGTTTACAGTTAAGTCGATAAATTTAAAGATGCAAGGGTAATTTCTTTGGAGTATTGAAACAAAAGAGAATAGACGTCAAGCTACAGACCAAGATGGTGACATAGGAGGCTCCAGAATTTCTGTCTTCCCCCCGACACACTCAATATACCACTATACACAGCATATAATAAATATGCTCCCTCTCTAAGAGAAATATGGAAACTAGCTGAGTGACTTCTATACATTGTGCAGGTAAGAACATAACTACACAGAAATGGGCAGGAAAAGCTGAGACAAGCCCTTGCTATAAACCCCACAGCTGTCACAGTGCCATACAGTGGGGAGAGAACCCTCAACTCCAGCTTCCTTGTGAGGCGCAAATGGTTTGGACTGCCATCTAGTGTCCCAACCTCTTAAGTCTCCCAGTGAGGGACAGGCCTCCAAATCATTTAACTCTGAAAGCCAATGGGGCTTTCATGTCAAGAATCCCACAGGATTACAGCAAAGAGGCAATTGTTAATGGGTGTGTGAGCACTGTTCTTAGCTCTCTCCCAGGGCCCAAAGCAAAGGAAGCAGACAAAAATATCTATATCCCAGTCTTTATCTGCAAGGGCTTTGACTGTATACTTTACAATCTGCTGCCTTTGGTTCTGGCTTCTAATTAGCATGCCTGTAGGTTATCCTCTTGGCTGTTACCCTCTCCAGAGAGGGGAGGTGGTGTGGACTTCCCCACCTCTCCCATCAGTTTGCTTCACAATAAGATCGAGTCACCAGCATCTCTCTGGAAGGGACTTATCCTCATGTCTAACATCCCATCTATTATAGATATTATCAGAGAGATGGACCCCCAGATTGCTGGACTTGATACCCAGTGAACTTTGCATTAGTGAATCCCACAGGAATGTAGCAGACAAAAAAGTAGTTGTTAATAAGGGCACATATGAGGATTTGTTAAAGCTATGCTCCCAGGGCTCAGTGCAGAGAAAGCAATCATGCTCATCCCCTAGTTCTTCTCTGGGAGGGGTTTGACTACATATTTTACAAAAAAGTTTTAATAAATTGAAGAAGACTGTGGTCCATCAAGCATCTTTTCCAAACACACATTATGAAACTAGATACCAGTTAAAAAAAGGAAACTGGAAAATTCACATATATTAAGAGATTAAACATGTTCTTAAGGAATCAGTGGTTCAAAAGAGAAATCAAAAGGATGATAAAAGTGGATCAAAAAAGAAATAAGAAACTATTTTACAAGTGAAAACAGAAACGACACATACCAAAACTTATGAGATACATACAGGACAAATAGTTCTAATATTATAGTGATAAATGTTATAATGATGAATGCCTAGAATGAATCATCAAAAAAATAAAAAATCTGAACAGTCCAATTGTTTACTACTAAGGAGCTTAAATCATTAATCAAAAATTTCCTAACAAACAAAGTCCAGGGCCAGTTTGCTTCACTGGTAAATTCTACCAAGTATTCAAAAGAAAAAACCCCAAAAAACCAAAAACAAAACCTCAATCTTTCTTAAACTATTCTAAAAAGTTGGAAAGAGAGAACACTCATTTTATGAGACCAGCATTACCTTGGTTACCAAAATTAGGTAACGATACTATAAGAAAGGGAAATTTCAGGTCAATATCTCTGATGAACATAGATGCAAATATTCTCAAGAAAGTATTAGCAAACTGAACTTGAGAGCACATTGAAATAATCGTACACCATGATTCACATGGGATTTATTCCAGGGATGTAAGGATGTTTCAACATCTGAAAATCACTAATAACAAATTACATCACATTAACAAAATGAAGATAAAAATATATGATCATCTCAATGGATGAACTAAAAGCACTTGACAAAATTCAAGATTCTTTCATAATATTCTCAAAGCAACTCAACATAAAAAGCCACATATGAGAAGCCCACTACTAATACCCTGTTCAAGTTAAGCTTTTCTTCTAAGATCAGGAAAAAGAGCAAGATACTTACTTTTAGCACCTTATTCAACATAGTATTAGAAATCATAGCCAGAACAACTAGGCAAGAAAAAGACATAAAAGTAATTAAAACAGAAAAGAAGTAAAATTGTCTCTGTTTCCTCATGACATGGTATTATATACAGAAAACCCTAAAGACAAGACTCCGCTAAAAACAACTATTAGAAATAATAAACAAGTTGAGTAGTTTCAGGATACAACATCTATGTATATAAAAAGCTGTTGTGTTTCTATATGCTAACAATAAACTATAAGAGAAATTAATAAAATAATTGTGTTTATTTTACAATGAAAAAGATGAAAATGTTCAGGAATAAATTGAACCAAGGAGATAAAAGATTTTTACACTGAAAGCTGTAAAATATTGATGAAGTTGAAGAAGGCACAAATGACACGACATTTCATATTTATGGATAAGATTATTTAAAATGTCCTTATTTCCTAAAGCAATGTATAAATTCAGTGCAATCCCACCAAAATTCCAATTGCATTTTCTTTTTTTATTAAAAATATTTTTAAAATTTATTTTTGAGTGAAAGACAGAGGGCAAGCAGGGAGGGGTAGAGGGAGAGAGGGAAACACATAATCTGAAGAGGCTCCAGGCTTTGCCCTGTCATCACAGAACCCATTGCAGGGCTCAAACTCATGGACTATGAGATCATGACCTGAGCTGAAGTTGGACGCTTAATCAACTAAATTACCGAGGCACCCCCAATAGCATTTTCCATAAAATTGGAACAAACAATCCCAAAATTTGTATGGAACCACAAAAGAACCTAAATAGCCAGAACAAAGTTGGAGGCATTCCCCCTGATTTCAAACCCGATTACAACGCTTCAGTGATCAAAACAGTATGCTGTTGGCATTAAAAACAGAATAGATCAATGGAACAGAATGGAGACTCTAGAGATAAATGCATGCATATATTGTAAATTAATTTAGGACAAAAGAGCTAAGAGTATACAAAGGGGAAATGACAGTCTCTTCAAGCAATGATGCTGAGAAAACTATATAGCTACATGCAAAACTGGACTATCTTCTACCATGTCCAAAAATTAACTCAAGATGGATTAAAGACTTAAATGTAAGACCTAAAACCATAAAACTTCTAGAAGAAAACATAGGTGGTAAGCTGCTTGATATGGATCTTAGTGATTATTTTTTGGATCTGACTTTAAAAGCCAAGGAAACAAAATCATAATTAAACAAGTAGGAGTGTGTATATATATAAAAGCAAAAGTATATATATATGTGTGTGTGTGTGTGTGTGTGTGTGTAAATACATGTGTGTGTATGTGTGTGTATATACATATTTATATATGTATATAAGCAAAAGCTTCTGCACAGTAGAGGAAATCATTAAAATAAAAAAGAAAATTTATTTCAAATAACCTTTTGAATGGGAGACAGTA
The DNA here is from genome assembly GCF_006229205.1 of Suricata suricatta. Classification (NCBI taxonomy): domain Eukaryota; kingdom Metazoa; phylum Chordata; class Mammalia; order Carnivora; family Herpestidae; genus Suricata; species Suricata suricatta. Next base: position 36,914,044 of record NC_043704.1, on the reverse strand, counting down.
TCATATATTTGATAAGGGGTTAATAGCCAAAATACATAAAGAACTCATACAACTCAGTATGATTAAAAACTGGGGAGAAGATCTGAATAGACTTTTTCAAAAGAAGATGACCAACAGGTATATGAAAAGAGGCTCACCACCATTAATCATCAGGAAAATGCAAATCAAAATTCGAATGGGCTATCACCTAACACCTGTTATAATGGCTGTAATAAAAAAGAGAAGAAAGAGTTAGCAAGGATGTAGAGACAGAGAACTCTTATATACTGTTGGTAGGAATGTAAATTGGTATAACCACTATGAAAAAAAGTATGGAAATTGCTCAAAAAGTTTAAAATAAAACTATCATAATGATTGATCAATTTGCTTCTGGGTATTTATTTGAAGAAAATGAAAACTATTTAAAAATAGATATTTACCCCCATGATCATTGCAGCATTATTTATAATAACCAATATTGGAAGCAGCCTAGTGTCCCACTGATGACTGAATGGATAAAGAAACTGTGTACATAATATATATATATATGATGGAGTACTCAGCTATAAAAAAGAATGAAATCTTGTCATTTGTGACAACATGGATATACTTTGAATGTGAAATAAGTGAAATAAGTCAGACAAAGAAAGAAAAATACCATATGATCTCACTTATATGCAGATTATAAAACAAAATGAAACAAAACAAACCAAGCTCGTAGATATAGGAAACAGACTGGTGATTGTGAGAGGAAGGGATAGTGGGTGGGTGAAATGGGTGAAGAGGGCAAAAGGTACAAACTTCTAGGTATAAAATAAGTCATGGCTTAGTACTATTCTGTTATATATATATACATATATATATACAACCTGTTTTTTATCTATTTATCAGTCGATGGACATTTGGGCTCTTTACATAATTTGGCTGTTGTGATAATGCTGCTATAAACATCAGGGTGCATGTGTCCCTTCAAATCAGTATTTTTGTATCCTTTGGGTAAATACCTAGTAGTCCAGTTGCTGGGTTGGACAGTAGTTCTATTTTAACTTTTTGAGGAAGCTATTTTCCAGAGTGGCTGCCCCAGTTTGTATTCCTACCAACGTTGTAAGAAGGTTCCTCTTTCTCTGCAACCTTGCCAATGTCTGTTGTTTCTTTTGTTGTTAATTTTAGCCATTCTGACAGGCATGAGGAGGTATCTCATTGTAGTTTTAATTTGTAGAGGGTTGCTGGAGGGAAAGTAGGCAGGGAATGGGATAAATGGATAATGGGGATTAAAGAGGGCACTTGTGATGAGCACTGGGTGTTATATATATATGTGATGAATCACCAAATTCTACTCCTGAAACTAATATTACACTATATGTTAACTACCAAGAATTTAAGTAAAAACTTGAAACATAAAAAATAAGCAGAATAAAATAAGTTGTTGGCTGTAAAGTATGGCATAGTGACTATAATTAAAAATACTGTATTGTGCATTTGAACATTGCAAAGTGTATTTTCAAAGTCTTCATTAAAGAGGAAAAATATAATAGTCTTGTGAATATGTATTATGATGGATCATAACTGGACTTAATAGAGCAGTTATTTCACAATATATACAGATATTGAGTCATTATGTTGTATATCTGAAATGTCAGATATACCTCAATAAAAATATTTTTAAAAAAAGGTAAGAAGGGTTCATGAGGATGTGAAAGTAAGGAGCCCTTATACACTTGGTAGGGATACAAGTACAGCCACTAGGGAGTTTCCCCTCCAAAATTAAATATGGAACTATAATATGATCCAGCAATCCCACTTCTAGGTATATTTCCAAAGTAAAAAAATCACTATATTGAAAAGATATCTATACCCTTGTGGTCATTGCAGCATTATTCACAATAGCCAAGATAAGTAAATAACCTAAATATCCACTGATGGATGAGTATGTTGTGTATATACATAGTATTTATATCTGTTTCTATGAATCTGTTTATCTATCTATCTATCATATATACAACTGTCACCTATCTATATCTATATACACAATTATTGGCAGAGGTCATCAAGAGGATGTGATGCCAATCTTCACCCCCACCATTGTTCTTGGAATGTGCTTCTGCTTGACTTACCCCTGCCAAAATCTTTCCCAAGGACATAGCCTTGATGTAATATTGAGAATAACTTTTTGGTGTGGTTGGAGCCCAGTTATAGCCTATACCTAAACTTTTAAGATTTGAAGGGTGGTTGTGAAGATCTACTCATCTCCTCATTGTGTGGCCACTTTAGACAAGCCTAGTGTGCAAGTTCCCTTGCATATGAAACCTGCCACCTATCAATCTGGAGTAGTGTGCCTCTTTGATCTCTCCCTGCCTACCACATATGGGGACAGGTTTCAGATACCACTTAGGAAGCTCCTGAGGAGGTTGTGAGTCAATAGCAATGAAATATTATTCAACCTTAACAAATAAGGAAATCCTACCTTTTGAGACAACATGAATGAACTTGGAGAACATTATGCTAAGTGAAAAAAGCCAGACAGAGAAAGACAAATACTGCATGGTATCATTTATATATGGAATCTAAAAAACAAAACAAAAAACAGTTATACTCATAGAAACAGAATAGTTGGTGATTGCCAGGGACTGGATGGGAGGAGATATTAGGAGAGGTTGGTAAAAGGATACAAACTTACAGTTAAAAAGAATAAGGTCTGAGGATCTGAAACATAACTTGATGACTATATAGATAATACTGTTTGTGTAATTGAAACTTGCTGGCAATAGAATTTATGTGTTTTCACACACACACTAAAGATAAATATGTGAGGTGATGGATGTTTTAATTCATTTGATAGTGGGAATCCTTCACAATGTGTACATATATCAAATCATCACATTGTACACTATTACAATTCTATTTGTTAATTATACCTCAAAGTAAATCTGAAAAAGAGAATAGAAAAAAATGTGCTAACAGAAACCACAAATACATCATGACAAGACCTTATTAATCTTTTTGTCTGTTGTTCCTATTAAATGAGATAGTCAGGTATCTTTGTTTTGCTAATTCTATCAATTATGCCTTAATAGAAATTATGTTCTATTTAAATATAATGTAAAATACAATGCATTGAAAACTACATGATTTGGGACTCTAAAACAGAGAAAGAGGTCAACCGCTAGATGCCAACATGAGGCAACAATGGTTTGCATATTGCTACATAAAGATTCTCATTAATCTGCTTACACTTGGTTAGGTACTGAAGTGTATTAATTAGAGGATAACCCTTATGATATTTGATAAAATTCTAAGGAAACAAATCATCTGATGATGGATCTGAAGGGGCTAACTGTAAAGGAACTTTATAATGAATCAAAACCATGATTTAGCAGTATTTTTCATAGAAATGGATTTGAAGGCAGATTCATTAAGGAGATAAATTGAATTTTAAGATTTAATAGATGTTTAGTTTGAAAATTAAAAGGAATGGAGGATAATTCAGATTTTTTTTATTTGTAAATTAGTGTGGAGTGGTTGATTAACTCAGATATTGGTTAGAGAATCAATAATTCGGTGGTGGAAGATACCTTACATCTCATTGATTTTAAAATGGGTCACTCAAATAATGATGGTTTCAGTCATTTATTGATGGGCAACAAACTACCTAAATAACAACTAAAACAACAATCTATTATCTCTCAACAGCATATATCGATTGCGCCCATGTAGACAATTCTTAGCAGTCTCTCAATTACCATTTTAGATGGTGGTTTAAAGTTTGAATGGGCTGAACACTGAAGATGGCTTTTTTCTCTTAGGTCTGGAACCTAGGATGGGATGGTTTCATTCTTTCTCTTTCTTTGTGTGTCTAGTTGGATTTTTTTCATAGCAAGGTGGTTCATCTAATGGTAGTAGGACATTTTATTTAGTGGCTTGTGTTTTACAGAATGAGCAATCCAAAAGATTCAGGAGGAATTTTCAAGGGAATAAGGCACTTCCTCTGTATCTTACTTGTTATGCAGATGAGTAAGAGCCCAGTACAAGATTACAGGAAGAATAGACTCTGTATTATGGGGAAATGAGGTATGAGTATATGGGATAAAATAATTGATTATGGACATCTTGGGGATTAACTATTACATAAATATTCCCAAACCATTTACTTGCTTTTGTGTGAAAATAAGGTGAGAGGAACAGGTAAACATGTAGACTTGGGAGTCTTTTTCTTTTAAATCAATTTATTCAATTTAAATTCTTTTTTTATAATAGTTTATTGTCAAATTGGTTTCCATATAACACCCAGTGCTCTTCCCCACAAGTGCCCTCCTCCATGACCATCCCCCTCCCCCTCCCTCCCCCTCCCACTTCAGTCCTAGGTTCAGTTTCAGTATTCAATAGTCTCTCATGATTTGCGTCCCTCTCTCTCCCCAACTCTTTCCCCCTTCCCCTCCCTATGGTCCTCTGTTAGGTTTCTCCTGTTAGAACTATGAGTGCAAACATATGGTATCTGTCCTTCTCTGCCTGACTTATTTCGCTTAGCATGGTACCCTCGAGGTCCATCCACTTTCCTCCTACAAATGGCCATATTTCATTCTTTCTCATTGCCATGTAATACTCCATTGTATATATATACCACATCGTCTTTATCCATTCATCAGGTGATGGACATTTAGGCTCTTTCCATGATTTGGCTATTGTAGAAAGTGCCGCTATGAACATTGGGGCGCATGTGGGTATAGGAGTAGTTGTAACTACAGTAGTTGACATGATTGTCAGAGACAGCAGGATTTTGGATAATAATATATTTGGACGGAGGTTGTTGCATACTAACATTTAAGAACTGTGTACCAAGAACTGTGCAGGATCTGAGATTTTACCTTTCTTGAGAGCTTTCCACACTTCTGCTGATGCTGGTATAACACGGCACACATGATTCCTGGGTCAGAGATCAAGAGTAGATACTACATGAGCTCCCTATTTACCCCAGTTCCCATTGCCCCTCACGTTCCACAGGGGTGATGTGGTTGAACATACATGAGTGAGTTTGTGTCCCAGTTTGGGTTCAGAAAATCCCACTTTTTATAATGTTAACAAGGAAATCTGCCCGAGTGTTGCCCTGAATTAAGATATTATCTGTATTATACTGGACAGCAAACATACATCCTCTGTTCTGGAGAGAGAGATCATCTCTGTCTTCCAACTTGATACATAAGTCCTTGAAAACTCTATTCATGTTATACTACTGCTATAACAAATTATCACAAACTTAGAGGCTTACGATAACCCAGAGTTACTATCTCACTGTTATAGAGGTCAGACATCTGAGTAGGTTTAACTGGTTTCTCTATTCTACGTTTCACACGTCTGAGATAAAGGTGTTGGTCAGCCGGTTTATCATCTGGAGGCTCTGAGAAGAATTCACTTCTAAGCTCACTCAGGTTTTTGCAGAATTGAGTTCCCTTGTGATTGTGGGGTTTATGTTCCCATTTTCCTCCTGTGTGTTAGGTGGGGGCTTCCCTAACAATTAGAGGCCTCTCATTGGTCCTTGCCCATAGGTCCCTATATCTCAAAGAGAGAGACAAAATCTGTATCACACTTTGAATATCTGAGAGACATAAAATCTTTATCACACTTTGAATACCTCAGAGTTCTCCTTTCACATCCAGCCCTAGAAAGTTCTCTGCCTTTAAGGGTGTATGAGTTCATCATGGTGACCATAATAATCTCTTTAAGATTCTAAATCGTTATTACATCTGGAAAAATCTTAGTTTGCCGTGTATCAAGTTCTAGAGATTAGACTGTGGGGCTCTTTAGGGAGACCCCCTTTTTTGTGCATAACATACAAAGATGGCCATGAACAATATTTGTCAGTGCTTTTGTTCAGAAGACATGCAGAAACATAAGAAACTTATAGAAAATTGTCTCCTAAGCAAGCATTCCAAAAATTATGAAGTTTAAAAGGAGAATAAAGAAAAAGTAGTGCTGTTGGAAAAAAAGATACATGTAACAGTGTGAAGTACTATATTCAGAAAAATTTAGATACTAGATATTTGTTCATTTGACTTAGTATTTAAACGGCCATTAGTGACTGTTCAGAACCATTTTAGTGGTATTGTGGGAATGTATGCTAAATTGCACTAGGGGTTGGAGTAGGTGCAATTTGATGAAGAGACGTTGCCTTTGGCAAAGCTTACTAGTGAGACAAAAACATCAAGAAGTTTGAAACTAGGAATGGAATCAGTAGTGGGCTTTTTTTAGGGATACATGTGTGTGTTGTTGGGGAGAGTTAGGCATATTCATAGGGTTAAAAGTCCATTAAAAGGGAAATTCAAGGTTAGGGTTGAGCAAAGACAGAAAAATTGATGGAATAAGGTTCCATATACACAGGAGTATACTGAATCAGAATCACAACTATATTAAAGAGAATTAGGAAGTAAACGATGACATGGGCATAAATGAATGAGGAGGTAGCATATAAGGCAAGTGAAGTTCATGCTTCGATTTTATGTTATTCTAAAGGAAGTACAGAATGGCTGCACCAGTGTGCATTCACACCATCAGTGTAAGAGGGTTCTCCTTTCTCCACATCTTCGCCAACATCTGTTGTTTCCTATATTATTAATATTGTAGTTTTGATTTGAATGGGCATGTGCACCCTTTAATAGCATTATCAACAATAGCCAAATTATGGAAACAGCCTGAATGTTATTGACTCATGACTGGATAAAGAAGATATGGTGTGTGTGTGTGTGTGTGTGTGTGTGTGTATACACACACACACACACACACACACACACACACACATATAAAATGGAATGTTACTCAGCCATCAAAAAGAATGAAATCTTGCCATTTGTAGTGATGTGGATGGAGGTAGAGTGTATTAGGCTAAGTAAAATAAGTCAGTCAGAGAGAGACAAATACCATGTTACACTCATATGTGGTCTTTAAGAAACAAAACAAATGAACATAGGGGAAGGGAAATAAAGAGAGGGAGGCAAATTGTAAGAGACTCTTAACTATAGAGAACAAAATGAAAGTAACTGGAATGGAAGAGGTGGAAGATGGATTAAATGGGTGATGGGTATTAAGGAGGACACTTATTGTGATGAGCACTGAGTGTTATATGTACGTGATGAATCACTAAATTCTACTCCTGAAACCAATATTACAATATATGTTAACTATTAGAATTTAAATAAAAACTTAAAAAAAAGAAAATACAAAAAGTATTGGATTAAAGCAAGAAAAGAGAGAGAAATTGACCTTGACCTTGAGTTTAACATTGAAGGAAGTAAGAATATCAGTGAGATAGAAATAAGTTTATAGGTATTGGTAGAATTTGGGTTGAGGGTATTCATGCATGAACTTCTTAATAGTATAAAGGAGATAAGGAATGATAATATTTATTAAAATTAAAGGTGGTGGAGGTTGGAAAGGAATATTTTGGAGAGTTTTAATGTGTATGGCTAAGTCTTGAGAGAAATGAGTGAAGAGATTAGAGAAGTATAAGGAAAAGCACTGTGAACAACACAGATGCTCACTGATGGTGAAGACTATGGATTTGAATTTTCAACACTTTACATGATTGTCTTCAATAATGTTTAATGATTCCTCCAAATCTTTCTTCACACAGTATTTTTGACTATATTTTCTATTTCTGAGGGAATGAGAAACCTGACCTTGGACTTATGGAAATGGTAGAGATAAATTCCGGAACATAGATAATATTGGGACATATAGAAAAACTGCATGACGGGCTTAGAAGAGTCTAGTGGGTGGCAAAGAGAATGTTTGACTCTTTCAGTTCCAGAAAAAAAATAGGTATAATATTAATTATATTTTATCAGAGCCTATAACCATGCCAGTATTCTACTAAAGTAATTAACTGCTTCATATTAACAACAACAAAAAAGCTAAGCCAAGCCATTAAATGAATGCGATATCAGAATTGGTATTCTCTTTTTGCTAGAAACAAATATATAAATCTTACATGAAACTGTTATTTCTAAATGCAGGCCTCTTGTTATGTAAAAATAAATCAGTTGAATGTTAACTCATAGTAAAAATTACCAAATGCAGAAGAAACCAGGCTACCTTGAATGACATATTTGACTTTCATTCGTAAATTTTTTCTTTTCTTTTTTATTTTTAATTTAATTCAAGTTAGTTAGCATACAGTGTAATCTTGGATTTAGGAGCAGAACCCATTGATTCCTCTCTTATATATGACACCCGGTGCTCATCCCCAAAAAAGCCCTCCTTAATGCCCATCAGTAAACGGCAAAGATCTTTCTAGAAATATAACCAGATTACTATCACTGTTTCTAAAATAATTCCTTGGTATTAATAATGTCTAGTCAATATTCAAAATTCAAATTTTTCTGATTGTTTTGTATTTACTTAGTTTTTGTGGATTAAATTCCAGATAAAGACCATATAATGCAATTGTTTAATACATTTCTTAATATTTTTGAAGCCATGGATATCCCCCCCTACCTCTGTCTCTCTCTCTCTCTCTTTTTGACCTTGCAGATTTATTTGTTAAGAAACTAGCTTGCTTATCCTATCTAATATTCAGAGTGATTGGGTTGTCATGTTGTATTATATAATGTGCTTTTGACCTGTCTTTTTCCTGGTACTCAAATACATGAGCTTGAGGAGATTTAGAATTAACTATTATTATTATTATTATTATTATTATTATTATTATTGTTATTTGATTTCATTTTTTGGCAAGAGAAAACCATGGTTATGTTGTGTTCTCTTATCAGAAAGGGCAGAATCTCTATTTCTTTGTTTTGGTAGCAGCCTACACCTTGGAAAATATCTAATGTTATATATATTTTTCCAGTTATTAGCTGGGTTATATCTATGCAGATTATATTTATAAAGGGAAGACATCCCTTCTTCAATGATTTGCTTACATTGTGGTACAGGTTACACTGGCAAGGAAAAATAACATTTTATTTTGTTTTACTTAATATAAAAAATCAAAATGAGATAATTCCCCACCCCCACCCCCATCATCCAAAAGGGATCAAGAGGGTTTTCTCTCCTCTTTTGTATAGTTTTTGCTTTTAACCGTTAGGACTACATATATTTAAACATATATGATTGATTTATTTCAATTTATTAAAGATTTAAAACATTATTTGAGGCAAAATTGACATACAGTGTTATATTATTTTCAGGTGTAAAACACTGATTTGACAATTCTATACATTTTTCAGTGCTCATTGTAAGTGTGGTCATCATTTGTTGCCATACACTGTTATTATAGTATTATTAGCTGTATTCCCTATGTTGTACTTTTCATTTCCATGACTTGTTTATTTTATAATGGGAAGTATTTTTATGTTGTGTTTTACTTAATGATGCTTACATTAACATATTTTGACAGCGGGAGCTTCTTCAAGTTGGCCACTAAATCTTGTTAACCTAACTCTGGTAGTTTGACAGTTTTTTGCTTTTTTGTTATGACATTATTTTAGGACTGCCATACACTTTTTCTGCCCAGACGTGGAACTAGTTATTTTTCCAAAGAATCTTTTATCTTTTGGTAGGGGAAGATAGGATTTATTGGCTTCATCTCAGTGCTCTGATTCCTCATTGTTACTGGCTGTAATAGTTTGCTAGGGTTGCCCTGACAAAATACTACAGATTAGGAGGCTTAAACAACAGAAATTATTTTTTCACAGTTTTGGAGGCTGAAAGAACAAGATCAACATGCTAGCAAGGTTGATTTCTCTGGAAGCCTCATTCTGTGCTCTGCTTATGGCTGCCCTCTTGATGCCTCTCCACATAACCATCCTTCTGCAAGTGTGCCCAGGCATCTCCTGATGGGTCCATATTTCTTCTTCTCATAAGGACAGTAGTCAGATTGTATTAAGCCCACCTATATAACCTTGCTTTATATTAATTTCCTCTTTAAATTTTTTAAATATTTATTTTTGAGAGAGAGTGAGAAAGAGTGTGAGTGGGGAAGGGGCAGAGAGAGACACACACAGAATCTGCAGCAGGGTCTAGGCTCTGAGCTCTCGGCACAGATCCCCATGCAGGCTCAAATCCACAAACCACGAGATCATCACCTGAGCCTAAGTTGGGCACTTAACCAACTGAGCCACCCAGGTCCCATTAATTACTTCTTTAAAAGCCCTATCTCCTAATATAGTACATTCTGAGGTATTGGGGGTTAGGGCTTCAACATATGAATTTTGGGGGGACACAGTTCAGCTCCTGACACTAGTTATTGTTTCTAAGTCTTTTCAATTGGACTAATGAGGAACAGTATTATTTTTATTTATTTTTTAAAGTTTATTTTGAGAGAGAGTGTGAGTGCACACGTGTGTGTGAGTGAGAAGGAGAGGGGCAGAGAGAGACAGGATCTCAAGCAGGCACTTCGCCAACAGTGCACATCTCAAGAACCATGAGATCATGACCAGAAGTCACATTCTCAACCAACTGAGCCACCTGGGTTCCCCATGGGACTATATTAGTACATCATGAGTTATTTTACATATGTTTATATTTTTTCTTGATTCCTTATTAGGTAAATACTATTACTTGAAATAATTTAGACATTTTTCCCGTTTTGTTTTTCTGTCCTTGCATATAGTCCACTAGAGACCTGTCATCAAATTTCTACATTATAAAGTAAATTGATATAACTTTTCTTTTTAGCCACTGACTATGTGCACAATTTATTTTGTAATTTGCTTCAGAGATTAGGGATTTCATTTTAAATTTAATTCTATTTTGTTTTCATGTGAAACATTTGGTTGTTTCAAAAGTCAAATCCATGAGAGGTTTCCTGTGAAACAATCCTCAGTATCAGTTGATTTTGTGAGATGGACCTATCGAGCCTTTCATGCACAGTAAGAGCATCTTTTTTTTAATGGTAAATAACTGTTGACAGTTATCTGTATTCTCCATTCTCAAAGTCATAAGAATTCCCTGTATTTCACCTCTTTCTTCCTACATGGTTACTGATACCACTAGAAGTCTGATTACTGTTGGTGATTTGACACCTTCCACTCATAATTTGATCCCTTCCACTTTATAATCATAGGGATATTTTGTGAGACAGATTGTATTTTTTGAAGATGATTGCACATACAGACACATATATATATATATTACTGTGCTGGTAAATGTTTAACAACTGACAGTATGTGGGCGGGAGAGAGTTATAGCATTTGTTGCATGTGTCAGTTTTCATGGTATAAATACTACCGTCATGTCTGATCTCAAACTATCAGTGTGAGGCCAGTGAAGGTAGAGTTGGGAAGTAATGTTAATCATCAGCCCATATGATTCAATTCCAGCACACAACTGATCCCATCACATATGTTCTCCTTCCTTTGTGATATTGGTATTCCTCCATTGGTGGAGATTAAATTATCCTTTTTGACCCTTGGAAGAGTTTTCTAATAACCTCAAAGAACAGATTACAGTAGAAGTGCTGCTATATGACTTCTGAATCTAGATCACAATAAATAACATGGCTTTCATTTGACTTTCTATCTCTTAGGGTTTGTACCTTGGGAGTCTCAATATATATGTAGTCTAGCTATTCTGAAGCTGCCATGCTGGAGACAATATATAGAGTGACCAAATACAGATGGAGAGATACTTCCTCAACTTTTTTGTCTTTTCATAGAAGGGGCTGACTCCAGTCCCAGCCAAAATCCTCAAGCAAGAACTACTTAGTTTGATAGGCACTGTCCACTCTTATAACTGTGAATGGTAATAATAAATTGTTACTATTATTGTTTTAAGGTATTTAGTTTTAGACTTAGAAAGATTTGCAAATATAGTATACCATTCAACCAACATCCTCAGGTTTTTACTACTGTCCTTTATGAGGTCTAAGAGCCAACCTAGGAACCCATATTATATAGCTTTGGTTTGAGTGTGGTTTGTTAGTTATAGTACCTGGAGCATCATTTCTAATTTTTGGCCAGTGAGATTTCCTTTATCTTGATGTCTGTGACAGATACCTTCTTTTTTAGCCCCTGGATCCACTCTTTGTAGTTCTCTGTAAACTTGCCTCTTAGTTCCCAGAGGCTGATTATTAATCCTTTTGATGGAGATCCTTATGGATTGAAGATGCAGCTTTTCTATGTGATATAAATGAAACCAATATATAATAATGGAAGTAGGACAAGATAACTATAAAAGCATTCACATTCAGGAAAGGGAACATATTTGGGTAGTCATTCTTTTAAGCTCTACAGCCTCATCCATAGTGATCATTGGAGAAATGAATTCCATTTCCATTTCCTTTTTGCTTCTGGTATAGAAGTTTGGAGAGGCCCTAAGGTCATTTTAACTCTAAAATAATCACATTATATTTTGAGTCCAGACCCATGGACTTTCATAATACAAATCTTACAAACCTTCTAGTTTTCTTTTTCTTTTTAATGTTTAATTTTCTAAGTTATTTTCTATATATGTAATTCTTTAATTTGCAATAGGACATTTTTTAAGTGTGTTATTGTCTGCATACCTCATTTTATCCTCAACTATATTAGAACTTATAGCCTTTGGTGAGAGAGTCTCTTGTTTAGTGAGCTATTTATATTAAAATAATCAGATATATTGGTGGCATATTCACCAATTCAATTAACCAGTTGTTAAATTTATAATACTTTCTATTTGATCCTTTCTGCACAACTGAGTTTTAGATAGGTTTAGTTTAGTTCCTAACTTTAATTTTCACCATTTGAGGTTAAAGGACAGTTGCCTCCTCCAAATTTATTAATTCCTTAATTTCTGGATTATTTCTCAGAATTTCTGTCCCTTCTTGCATATCTTGCATATCTTGTTCTGAAACTACATTTTATAATACATATAAAAAGCAGCAAATAACCAAATGTACTGTTGTAATTCTGTTTTAAGACTCTTTCCTAAGAGCTCTAAGTACATTAGGCAAATTATCTGCCATCAGTATTATTACAGGAACATTTACCAAATATGCCCACACAACGTAACATGTATTGCCATCCTTCCAGCCTTTGATATATGTGTGTGTTTACTGCCTTGCCCCTAAGCCAAAGCCACATATTTCAAGTTCTGGGTGCGGAAACACTCCACTAATAGGTACCTGTGTTGAGGTACCCCAAAACATTGTGCTTTCCTAGAATTGCTCACTGTTATCTTTATGGTTATGATGTATTACAGATAAAAGTTACAGACAAAATCAACAAAGAGAAAAGATACAAAGGAAGCCAGGCAAAAGCTTCCAGGCATCCCTCTCAGTGAAGTCACATAAGACACGCTTAACTCACATGCAGTGATGTGTGACAGCATGTGCAAAGTGATGCCAACTAGGAAACACACTTGCACTTGGTTGTTCCGAGTTATTCTGGGAGTCAGTCACTTAGAAATACAGGGCCTGAGGGACTGACCTCAGTTATTCTAGTTCTACACTCCTGGAGAGAAGTAGGGGTTCACTATAAATTATACTTTTAGTATATACTATCTGGACAAATTGACGCCCTGGGTCTAGGCTTCAGGCATGCTAAAATGCTCTTATCAGAACGTTCAAGGAGCTTAGTTCTCAGGAGCTGACCAACGGCCAGTACTGAACTAAGCCTTTCTTTAGAAAACGTGCATGTTTGAGCAACCCAGATCTGCTGAGTTAATCCTTTCATGAATAGCACCCTTTTCTGTATCTGTCAGAATAGGTCAGAAGTAAAATTTGGAACCCCAGAATTAAAATTTCGCTAACTCAATACATTAAAAGTCTAATTCTTACTACAGCAACAAGTCTGTAGTGTTGGTTAGGAACTCTATTGTATTTCATTCTCATTTAGGAGGTTGGGGGAAAAAGATACAATGTAGCAAATTATGATCCAACTTTTAATATTTTAGCCTGGAATTGACATACAGCATATCTCTCACATTTCAGTAACAAAGGCAAGTCATATGGTAATGCATATGTTTTTCAGATGGCTTAAAAGTAAAATTTTACCATAGGTACAAGGAACAGAAAGCTATAGCGATTTGGTGAATGCTACTAATGACTTGTATATTGTTATATTTACAATTAAAATTGTCTTTATTACTTATACAACATATGTACAGTATGTAATTGTGTCGATTGTATGTTTGTACTGATATATTATTAATATATTATTATGCTTATTCTTTAATTTGACAGAGGTCTCAAAGATAAATGTCACAGTTAATATCACCTCTGAAGTTAGACTTTTATTTGAATGAATATATGAAAAACATTCCCTTTACTTATAGATCTGTAGGTTTTCCATGCACGACCAAACATTTGACTCTGTGGAGAAGCTGATGTTTGCTTTTAACAAGTTGGACAGTGCTTTCAACCTTCTTACAGAGCTAAAGAGTCAGATATTAAAGATCACAATCTACCAGAAACAGGTTCCTGTATCCACTTAGGCTCTGTGTTGAGATTCCTAAGGCCTACACCTTAGGAGGAAGCATAAGTGGGAAGTAGATAAACTTCCATGGAATTGTGGCCCAAACATGAATTCTTTGAATCTCTGAATGGAATAAGAACATTTGGTATTTCTGGGATCTAGCCAGTTAGAAAAGTGAATTTTATCTGAGGAGGAAAACATTATCTGTAAGCTCTACAAGTTTTAATATATAAGGTAAAGAATTTAATAAATAAAAAAGCTAAATGAGACATCATGTTGATAAAATAAAATGAAGAAAAGAAAAGATAATGAGAATAACAACACCAGAGGTTAAATAACAGTTGCTAATCTTAAGTTTACCACCAAAAAATACTACAAAATATATAGCTAAATTTGATAACCTATGAAACTGTTACAGAAGATCAAAATTGTCTTGTAATTCTTTAAGAAATCAAATATATATGTACAAATTTTGTCAGTATAAAATTTAATATCATATATATGTGTGTGTGTGTATATATATATATATATATATATATATGTATGTATAAACTTACAGAGAAAACTTACGGGCTTGAGGTGCCTGGGTGGCTCAGTCGTTAAGCGTCTCTGACTCTTGATTTTGACTCAGGTCATGATCTCACAGTTAGATGAGTTCAGGCCACATGTCAGGCTCTGAACTGAGGGTGGAGCCTGCTTGGGATTCTCTCTCCTCCCTCTGCCCCTTCCCCACTCATTCTGTTTCTGTCGCTTTCAAGATAAATAACTTTAAAAAATCAAACAAGCAAAAAACCCTCTCAAAAAACAAAAACAAAAAACTGATGGGCCTACCCCATCTAAACAATTATGAAATAATGTCAATGTTATAAAAATTCTTCCAGAGAATGTAAAACGAAGTAATATATTTTCTTGCATTTTGTGAGGCTGGTTTAACATTAATATTGACACTTAAGAATTATATGAAAGGGAATTTACAGGAAAGTTTCATGATTATGTATGTAAAAATAAGTAGGTACATGCAAACTGAGTCTAATGTAGCTTCTGTAAAAATATGTTTAATTGGTTAGTGATTGAAAGAAAAATATTTCTCTTACATATATTATGGAAGTTCACCCTGAAATTTACCTGTCTACCTCACTTTGGAGAAAATATCAGAAAGATTAGGATATCTAGACATAGACATTGCAGTCACCTATTTGTAGACTATGTTACTAATTTCACTTTTCTCAGTCTTGACAGAATATATTTGCTTAATAAAAGGTATGTGTGTAACTGACAGATAACATGCTTTTTGCCATGTAAAATGGACAAAAGTGCATGTATAAAGAATGGGGAAATGTGTCATCTAGTTAGTTTTCTCAATTTACCTGTTTGTTTCATTGGCTCTTTTATTTCAGCATATCTGTCTTTTCTTTGGCATTTTTACCTTTTCGCAATAAAAGCAAACTGAACTGAAAATGTCAAGCATATCTGAGGAAATGAAAAACAACAAAGCAATACAACTAACATGGCATACTTTTGTGGCTGGTTCTCTAATTTGGAGGTGCAAAGACTGCAGGGTAAGAATAAGATTTACTTATGAGGGTAAACCAAAATGAAATAATATACAAATGCATTTTCCAGGAGTACACTCATTTGGAACCAGAGTTTAGCCAGAGTTTAGTGCTCTGCTTAGCCAGAGCAAGTCCATTTCTATTCAGATACAAAATATTTGTAGGGATATTGGTATGAAATAGAATTTAATATATGTGGGAAAGCCCTTAGAAATTATTTGGTTCCAGTATCACCAAGGAGTTTTCTGGGACTTCTTGGAACACCAGGATGCAAGGGGGTTTCACAAGATATTACTGATTCCTCAGAAATTTTGTAAAGAGAACAACTTCTCATGGGATATTTAAATGGGAGCCTCACTATGCAGCCTTCAGTGAAAAACCTAATATCATAACTATAGGTTTTGCATTTGAATTGTATTTAAGATAGAAAAAGACAGACCTATAATTCTATTAGCCATTGTATATTGAATCTGTCATGCATTCTTTGCAATAGAATGTAGTAGGCTCTTGGGAGTTATATAGCAAGTGCAAATATATGGTATCTGCCATTGACACATTATACTTAATTATGGAACTTAAATAAATAAATAAATATTTAGAAGAGCTATTCTACGGTTTTTTTCATAGAACTTATTTAAAAATATCTTTTCTACTTTTATTGATCTCTCCACCTCACAAGTGTAGTTTTGTCAGACAAATGAATTCCCAGTTTGTTTGGTAACATTGACACAATGTGGTAGTAACTCACTTTCCATTTTCTTTCTCACAAATTTTATGGCATCTTTATTTCAGTTTCTTCCTTCTCCATGACCTCCGAATATTTATAATTACTTCTCTTCAAGAAAAATCACTCTTTTGTGTCTTGGAGACTATCTCCTTTCTTAAGAGTTTTGCTTTTTAATTTTTTTCATGTTTATTTATTTATTTTTGAGAGAGAGCGAGCGAGCAAGTGGTGAGGGGGCAGAGAGAGAATCCCAGGTAGGCTCCCAGTGCAGAGCCTGATATGGGCTCCATCCCATGAGCTGTGAGATCATGACTCCAGCTAAAATCAACTGGGTGGCTCAGTTGGTCAAGCAGCTGACTTTGGCTCAGGTCATGATCTCGCAGTTCATGAGTTTGAGCCATGTGTCGGGCTCTGTGCTGACAGCTCAGAGCCTGGAGCCTGCTTCAGATTGTGTCTCCTTTTCTCTCTGCCTCTCCCCTGCTCACTCTCTGTCTCTCAAATATAAATAAACATTTAAAAATAACTTAAAAAAAGACGTATGCTCAAATGGCTGAACCACCCAAGTGCCTCAGGAGTTTTCATTTTTATATCACTCCCTTTTTTGGCATTTTATTCTCTCCATCTCCACTGAATTTTACCACTGCTTTTGTAGTTTTTTCAAGTCTCTTCGATCTTGATAAAATCTTTTAGTCAGTTCTGCAACCATTCATTCTTTTAGTTATTAAACTTCTTGAAAGATCAGGCTATATATTGTTTCCATTTTATCACTATATAATCATCCTTTATTCTTCTACAATAATGCTTCACTTTTAATCTTACATTTTAAACTGCTCTTAATGGGACACAGATTCAAAGTACCAGAGATTTTTTTACTCTCTAGTACTTAAAAACTATTTGCAATCATTTGTCATTCTTTCTTCTGCCATCGCTGTTATTTTCTTATTTCATTTATCTTCAATTTATCATTACATCCAACATCATAGTTTAAATCTTCATTCCTTACAGCTGAATGGTCAACATTGCTTTCTAATTGTTGGGCTATCCTTAATCTGTATTCCAATTATATCTGGAGTTAATTTTTGAAATGATGTAAGGTTTAGGTTGAAATTTGTTTTTGTTTTCTGTGCTTTCCTCTCTCTTCCTCCTTCCCCTTCTCTCTTTCTACTTTTCTTATTTTCCCCCCATTCTCTTCCCTTTCCTCCCTTTCTCTTTTCTCCCTTTCCCTCCCTCCTTTCCTCCCCTCCTCTCCACTCCCTTTCCTTTCCCTTCCCCTCCTTTCCCTTCCTTTTTGCATAAGGATATCTTATTGTTCCAGAACCTATTTCTTAAAAAGACAATGCTTCTTCCTTTGAATTACCTTTGCACCATCATATAAAATCAGTTGGCCGTACTTGTGTGTGTCTATTTCCAGGTTCTTTATTCTATTCCATTGACCAGTGTGTCTATTCATTCATCAGTACCACACACTCTTGATTATTGTACTTATATAATAAATCTAAAAGTAGATAGAGTCCTCCAACTTTATTTTGCTTTTCCAAAACTGTTTTAGTTTCTAGTTCTTTTGATTTTTCTCATTAATTTTAGAATATTTTCATGAATGTTTACATAGTATTACTGGAATTTTCATGGGAGTGAATTGACATCTTTAGAGCGTGTAGATGGCATATTGACAAATATGTCTTTCCATTTATCTAAGTCATTTTTTATTTCCTTCAATAGTATTTTGTTTTCAGCATATAGATGTCCTATGCATGTTGTATTAGCTTTGTGTTTAACTATTTCCTTGTTTTTGAATTATGTAAATAGTCTTATATATCTAATCTTTGTTTCTGTGAAGAATACATAATTGTGGAATACATAAATACGATTGATTTTGTATGTTGATACTGTATTCTACACTTTGATGAAATCAGTTATTAGTTCTAGGAGTTACTTGTAGGTTCTTTAGGAGTTTCTGCGTAAAGAATCATATCATCTGTAAATATTTTATCTATATGTCCATAGTTATAGATCTCTACTTTGTATAGGTGTTAGAGTTGTATCATATATCTTCTCCATTAGTTTTAAAAATGTGTGAAGACTGAACTTTAGCATTGCACATTAATAGTCCTCAAATAAATGATTTTGAATGAATTGGATGAAATTTTTAAATTATCTCATTTGTATATATATATAACATATAGTACAGTAGAGTGCATTATGAATTAAATTATTCTTTGTTATGCTGCATGTAAAACCCCAATATTTGGGAATTTTCCAAGCAGTATGTGAAGTGACATCTGCAATGGAGCCTGTGGATTTTTAGTATTACATAACAACCTCAATTTATTATGAATGAGTCTTAAACTTATCAGACTCTTGATTCTGTCATTTGTCAGTTATCCTGGTTTAACTATACTAAGTGAATTGCCAAAGGACTTGAACAACTTTTAAAATGTTAATCCCATGCTGTCATTTCAGATTGCTGAATCAAATTCTCTTGGTTCTGAGGCTCTGGAATATGATTTTTTAAAATCTCTTTGGTTTTTATAGTTGTGCATTTTGCATGACTCCATTTGCATAACATTTAGGAAATAACATAATTAGAGGTATGGAGGATAGAGTACTGGTTGCTAAGTTTAGAGGTAGACCATGGAGGAAGAAAATGTAGTTAGAAAAGGGTAGCATGAGTGAATTCCATCATGGTGCAGTTAAGTATCTTGATTGTGGTAAGGGTTACACAAAGCTGCATATATGATAAAATTATATTAAATGCATACATACACACACACAAAACATTATATCTGGTGAAACCAGATTAACCTCTGGATTGTACTAATGTCAATTTCCTGGTTTTGATACACTGTACTGATGGAAGATGCTAATACTGGAGAAGGTTGCATGAAGGGTACATGAGACTCCCCTTTATATTTCTTTCAAAGTTGTTGAGATTCTATTATTACCTTTTAAAATACTTTAAAATTTTTTTGTTTTTTTATTTTTATTTTTGAGAGACAGAGAGAGACAGCATGACCAGAGGAGGGTCAGAGAGAGAGGGAGGTACAGAATCTGAAGCAGGCTCCAGGCTCTGAGCTGTCAGCACAGAGCCTGACACGGGGCTCGAACCCACAAAACGTGAGATCATCACCTGAGCTGAAGTTGGACGCTCAACCGACTGAGCCACCCAGGCGCCCCCAAAATACTTAAAAAAAAATCTCAGTAACTTTTATGCAGCCTCCTGACCTTACCTTGGCTGGCATTTGGGAACCCCTTTATAGTATGCTATTGGGGTAATTCATGAAAAGGTTTCATGAACATTTTCCCTTTGGTGGAAAAAAATTTATATAGCTGTTACTAAAGAAGTGTGATTTTTAGTTTGAGTAGCACAGAATCACTGTCAGGCATATATTAGAAACATACTGCTTGATTTAAAATTAATCCACCCATCTCTTTCTCTTCTACAATGGGCTGCCCAGTCCTTTCATTATAGAGATGGAAGATAAAGTGAATCTCAGACTCCCTACACTGGTAGATAATATTTCCAGGGTAAGCTATAATTGGTAGTCATTTCATTATTGAGGAAGGTCACTGGATTTGCATGATTATTCTTTTATTGTGAATGTTTAATTCACATTTGATCCTATGAAGTGACATCTTTGGTTCTCTGGTTCATAATCCCAATGGGAGCTATTCATTAGCAGTGGGTAACAAGATGAACTAACAAGATGAACATGAGTGCACAATGTCATTTCTTAGTTATAAAAACAGTGCAATACTGGGATTCATGGTGAGAAGAAGAATATGTTGATACCATGAGATAAATCTCCCATTATCCTCAGCATCCTAGCATCGTTAAAACCTTTCATGGGCACTGCATTAAGTTTTGACTCTGCAACTTAAAAGGGAACTTACAGAGGATTAAAAGAGAGTTCCATAAATGATTAAAGGATTAAATATATGACCTCCAAAAGAAGGTTAAAGGGACTGTAATTATTTAGCCTGAAGACGAGGAATCCAAAAGATAAGTTAGAATTATCTGTTAAGAATATTATAGGCAATTATACAGAGAATGCTATATTGTATTCTCTAATTCTTCTGAACATGCCTGGGAGAACTGAACATAAACTGTAGCATAAGGGATTGTAGATCATATTTTAAATGGAATCTCAAGAAAATTAGGTCTTTAAGATATTTACAATTATTGTCTATGGCTATTGTAGCAATTCCATTGTGAAAGGAAATGAAAAGAATATTCAATCAAACTGTAAATAATTGAATGGACCTACTTGAAGGAATCTTGGGTATGGAGTGACTTTTCTGTCATAGAAACCTCTCAAGTAAGAGTTGCTATAAATTATGTCAATCATATTAGACAGCAACAGTAATTAAAGACACTTAAATACATCCTATAAAGCTGACATTCTTCTTTTTGCAATGGTGGAAAAAATACTTTCTGGCACTACATGAAGAAATGGGGAGTCCATCTTAAGCAAAATTATACTCTTAGCCTGCAGAGTTTGTTGTTTTTTCTTGAACTCCTACATAGCATATTTACCCACTTTATACTTTAGGAGTCTAATATCCTCCTATTCTCTCTGTCTATTCTCCTGTCCTGTAACCTCTTTTATTTGTTTATTTATTCTAAAAATACTTACTGGGTATCCAGCATGCTACAAGCATTATGTTGGCTATGAAAATACGGTGAAAAATAACTAAAACAGGGCAGGAACAACCAGAGTTATCATCGAGCTAACAGGAAGAAGGCATACAAAGAAGTAAACAAACAATAAAATACAGGATATAAGGGGACCGTGTAGGACAGATAACTAACTTTGTTAAGTATCACTTGACTATATTTGCCTCTATTTCTGGACTCTGCATTCTTTTCCATTAGTTTATTTATCTATTCTTTTGCTAATATACACTGTCTTGATTATTGTAGCTTTATATACATCTTTTTTTCCATAATATTTTATTGTCAAATTGTTTTCCATACAACACCCAGTGCTCTTCCCCTTAAGTGCCCTCCACCATCACCACCACCTCTTTTCCCCCCTCCCCCTTCCCCGTCAACCCTCAGTTCATTCTCAGCATTCAATAGTCTCTCAAGTTTTGCATCC
>NC_043704.1:36742963-36892205 GCF_006229205.1 Suricata suricatta | reverse complement strand
CGGAGTCCCCACCCCCAGTCAGGATCGCGATTGCAATGGGGGAAAGGAAAAAAACAAAAAGCAAAAAACCTAGTCTCTCTTAGTTTCAGATAGCTTTGCTCAAGACGCTGTGCGCTGCTGGAACTGAGCTGGGAGCTCCTACAGTCTAAGCGCACGCCCGGGCCTCCACCCGCCACCGACTCTCTGTTGGGTGTCCCGTCGGTGTGCGCCCTATTTTTTCCCTGTGGGGACCCGGGATTCGCGCAGTCCGTGCAGGGGGCGAGGTGTGCTGTGGAAATGCGGTCCGTGGTCCCGTTCCCAAAACCAAGTTCGAATTGCTAGTGCCTGGCGCAGTCGCTGCTCCGGCCGCTTCCCGCAGGGGAGTGCGCCTCCCCAGCGCAGCCTCTTCTCACAGCCACAGAGGCCTCTGATTCCCCGCCGAGATGGCTTAGGGCTGGAAGCTATTCCTTCTCTTGCGCCACCCTGGTTCGGGATTCTGGCTACCCAGCAGTTATCTATGGAGTGGGTTTCTGTCTCCAAGCGCAGCCAAGCGTTCTATACCTCTTCCCCAGAGACAGTTCTATGAGCGTGTTCCGACTCTGTCTCTTCCCTTTGTCTCTCGGGCGCTGCACACTTGTGCCACATTGGGCTGGGGATCTTACCTTCCTTGCCCGTCCAGGGCTGGCCCGTTTTCAGATCTCCTCGTTCGCCCCCACTCACTCAGGTATCCTTGAGGTTCTATTCCTTCTGGAGTTCGTATTTTCTCCTTCTGCTCTCGCAGATGAGCGTAATATCCTTCTCAGTTCAATAAATGGTGCGGACAGAGTTTACAGAGCTCCCTTCCTCTCTGCCATCTTGGCTCCACCCCCTGTAGCTTTAAATACATCTTGAAGTCAAGTAATATCTGTCCTCTAACTTTGCCTTTTTTTTCCCTTTTACCTTATGCTAGCTATTTTGAATCTTTTGCCTCTTACAAACTGTAGAATCCATTTGTCAATATCCACAAAAAAACTTACCTAGATTTTTATTGGGATTGCACTGACTCTGTAGCTGAAGTTGGGAAGAATTGATATCTTGACAGTGTTGAGTCTATCCATGAACATAGAACATCTCTCCATTTATTTAGTTCTTTAATTTTATTCATCAGAGTTTTGTAGTTTTTCTCATTTAGGTGTATATATTTTTTAGATTTATAACTAAGGATTTCATTTTAGGGGGTCTTAATGTAAATGGTATTTTTTTTTAAATTTCAAATCCCACTTGTTTATTGTTGTATGTAGGAAAGCAGTTGACTCTTGTATATTAACTCATGTTCCACAATGTTGCTATATTTGTATATCAGTTCTAGGAGTTTTCTTGTGAATCCTTTGGATTTCTCTGCGTAGGTGATTATGTCATCTGCAGATGCCAGAGTCCAGCTCCAGCAGGTCCAGGGTTCCTCAAAGGCTGGACGGTGTCAGTAAGAGAGAGTGAGAGAGCCTCAAGTTTCTGATATCCAGACATCTCGGACAGACGTCTCTGCCCTTCTGGCAGGCATCTCTCCCCTGTCTGGTTCTCAAGCTTTATTTATGGCAAAAGATACAAGGACCACAAAAAGCAATAAATGATTTCTCATAGATAATTTTTAAAAATTTCCAGGACATGGGTTCTGCAGAAGTTACAATTCTGATTGTCATAAAAAATTTAGCTACAGGCACTCATGGTGTCATAGGTATTTTGTACAAAACTTCAGGCTTAGCCTTGAGGAAGTGACCTTTAACCAAGAGGCCAACAGCATTGTTTAGTAAAGGTCAGTTTTTTATTAGTAAAGGTCATTAGGCTGTTTATAAGTCAAAGAGAAAGTACCCAGGAAAACAGGATTCTCAGGAGACATAATGCCTGCTCTCACAGTCCCAAATATGATTGATACATTTTATTGCAGTAGTGACTTTTACAAAGGCATTCAGGCCCAGAAGGTAGTCAGTTATCAGTTAATTGCTTAGAGGAAAATTATATGTTGCATTAGGGTGTATCTAGTTTACTCATTTTTTCCCTGACCAGGTGCAATCATGCCTTAGGGACAGGGCAGGGGGACAGGCTTCTCCTGACACTAATCAGCAAAGCACTCTGAGGTTTGGTGCCAAAGCAGAAATGAAGGTTTCAGGAGGGTATATTTTGGGAGCTGTCTGGGGGCAAGAGACTGTGCAAACTTGCCGTACCCTCACCAGGAATTTTCACTCTACCGGTGAGTTCAAATAGCTCCCAACATGCAGACAAATACAGTTTTATGTCTTCCTTCACAATCTGTATACCTTTTCCCCACTTTTCCTGTCTTATTTCATTAGCCAGTACTTCCATTATGATGTTGCAATGTTATGGTGAGAGTGGACATCCTTATCTTGTTAATGATCTAAGTGGGAAAGCTTCAAACTTCTTACCATTAAGTAAGTACCTGTGGGTTTTTGTAAATTTTTTTTTTATTAATTTGAAGTTTCCTCAGTTCCTGGTTTATTAGGAGTTTTCATCAGGAATGAATGAACATTTCTTTTTGAGACCAATTTCACTCTATTTAGAGCCATATGTCAATCTACTCTGAGATGGTATGCTTAAGATACTTTGGAGTGCTTTATTCTCATGATACAGCTTTTTTATTGAATTACAGTTGACACACTATGTTCCAGGTGTACAACATAGTGATTTGACAACTCTATACACTCTTCAGTGCTCACCACAAGTGTAGCTACCATCTGACACCAAATAATGCTTCTTCAGTGCCATTGACTATATTCCCTTTGCCCTACCTTTCATTCCTATGACTTACTTATTGTGTAACTTGAGTACCTCTTGTACCTCCTACTCACCTTCATCCATTTTGCTCGTCTCCTCCAGCACCCATCAGTTTGATCTCTGTATTTATGAATCTTTTCTGCTTTTGTTTGTATGTTTTTTTTTAGATTCCATACATAAGTGAAATTGTATAGTATTTGTCTTTCTCTATCTGATATACCTCACTTAACATAATACCTACCAAGTCTACCCATGTTATAACAGATGACAAAAATCTCATTCTTTGGGGTGCCTGGGTGGCTCAGTCAGTTAAGCCTCCAACTTTGTTTCAGGTCATGATCTTATGGTTTGTGGGTTTGAGCCCTGTGTTGGGCTCTGTGCTGACAGCTAGCTCCAGCCTGAAGCCTGTCTTCAGATTCCATGTATCCCTCTTTCTCTGACCCTCTCCTCCTCATGCTCTCTCTCTCTCTCTCTCTCTCTCTCTCTCTCTCAAAAATAAATAAAACATTAAAAAAGATTTAAAAAATCTCATTTTTTTAAATGTCTGAGTAATTGCACATCACATATGTACAACAGATTTTTATCCATTGTTTTATCAATAGATACTTAGGTTCTTCTGTATCTTGTAAATTGTATCTTGTAAATGCTATTGTAAATAATGCTACAGTAAACGTACTGGTGCCTGTAGATATTTTTGAAATAGTGTTTTCATTTTTCCTTGGGTACTTACCCAGTAGTGGAATTACTGTGTCATATGGTATTTCTATTTTTAATTTTTTAATTTCTATTTTTAATTTTACTGTTTTCACAGTAGTTCCACTAATTTACATTCCTACCAACAGTGATAGATTTCATTTTCTCTAATCCTCACCAATACCTATTTCTTCTCTTTTGGATTTTAGGCATTTTGACAGATGTAAAGTGATTTTTTACTGTAATTTTGATTTGCATTTTTTTGATGATTAGTGATATTGAGCATCTTTTCATGTTTTTCTGACTGTATGTCTTTTTTGGAAAAATACCTATTTAGGTGCTCTGCTCATTTTTTAATTGCGTTATTTGTGTTTTTTTGGTATTCAGTTGTATAAGTTCTTTATGTTTTTCATATTAACTGTTTATCTGATATATTACTTGCAAATATTTTATCCCATTTATTAGGTTTCCTTTTTGTTTTGTTGATGTTTCCTTCTCTGTACAAACTCTTTTCATTTTGCTATAGTGCTTATAGTTTAATTTTGCTTTTGTTTCTCTTGCCTGAGGAAAGATATTTGAAAAAATGTTGCTAAGACTGATGTCAGAGAGATTATTGCCTATATTTTCTTTAGGAGTTTTATGGTTTCATGTCTCACATTAGTTCTTAAATCCATTTAAGTTTATTTTTCTTGATGGTGTAAGAAAGTGGCACAGTTTCATTTTGCATGCAGCTGTCCAGATTTCCCTGCACCATTTATTAAAGAGACTGTCTTTTCTCCATTGTGTATTCTTGCTTCCTTTCTAGTAGTTAACTGACCATACAAGCATGGATTCTGATATGTCTTTTTATAAAATGGTTCATTGAACATATGATTTATAATTTGCCAATATGGGTATTTTCTGTTTAACTTTGTAATAATTTTTGTAATCTGAAGAGATATTGTTTATGATCTCAGTATTGAGTTTAATTTATGGTTGGGTTATTGCTGAGGACATTATCAATTTTTGTAAATTTTCCTTTTGGATTTGAAGAGGATGCAGTATTCTATTATATGGTCATTAGTTAAAGTTTATTAATCATGTTATTCATATCTTCTATAATCTTTATATGTACAGTTCTGATTATATATTCTTCAATGATTGTGGACTTTTTAACTTTCTCTATTCTGTAAATTAAGTTTTATATATAATGAGGCTATGTTAATAATTATCTAAAATTGACACTTAATATACATGTGCTTAATTGATCTTTTGACATTATGAACTAACACTTTAATTACTGAAAATAACATTACCATAATTTTAAATCAAATTTAATAAGTGACAATTTGGTAACAATAAACTCTGCAGCTTAAGTATATAATTTAATTAGTTTTGACAGATATATTACCTGTGAAAAAATCACAACTATAATCAAGATAGAGAATGTTTGCTATATTCTCCAAATTTTCTCCATGATATTTTGCAATTCAGCCTTTTTTTAAGTGTTTTCCATGAAACTAGTTTTCAGTTAACTGTAAATGTATTTGTATGTCTCAGGATTTCATATAGATGCAGAGTATGTTTGCTCTTACATTTAATGTTTTTCACTCAGCATAATAATTTTGAGATTTCTCTATGTTTTCATGAGCCTCAATATTTTATTTGTTTATACTGTTTAGCAGTATCCCAATGCAACAACCACCTGTCAGTATTTTTGAATTTTACAGTTTTGAACTATTGTATATACAGGTACTATGAACATTTGTGTTCAAGTTTTTGTGTGGACATAAATTTTTATATTATTTGGGAAAATATCTAGAAGTGCCATGATTTGCTTGTAGTTGTGATCATAAACATGAAATGCTTAAATTGTTTCTCAAGAGTTGTACCCTTTTTTTTTTCCTCACTAATAATGTAGGATGATTGAAGTAGCTTCACCTCACCAACACTTGTGGTCACTTTCCTGTAATTTTATGCATTTCCAGGGTTTTTATTGTGTCTTCCTGTATTTTAATTTATATTTCCCTAATGACCAATAATGTCTATTAATAACCAATAATGATTTGCATTTTTATATGTAGATTGACCATTCTTTTTGAAATTTCTATTGACATTTTCTGCCTATTACTTTTTTCCTATTAGTATGTTACTTTTAAGTGAGTCTTCTCTTTCTTGTTCTTAAAGGTAAAATTATAGCATTGAATTCTTATTATGATGATAGTTTTAAGTGAGTCTTCTCTTTCTCGTTCTTAAAGGTAAAAGTTTATAGCATTAAATAAATGCTATAAACCTTTAAAGAATTTCTTTTCAAATCAAAACCTTTAAAGAATTTTTTTAGAGCGGTGCTAAGGATATACTTAGTAAATTTTGAAATTTTGTTTTTGTAATCATTTGGTAAATAATATTTTTGATTTTCTATTTTAATTTAGTCTCAACTAATACATTTTTATAGGCATGTGGTTTTATTTCCAGATATGAAGTTTTTCCAGCTGCTCTATTTGTTGGTGATTTATAATTTTAGTCTATCTTCATTCAGGAAACTTATCAGTAAGATTTCCTTTTCAAATGTATTAAAACTTGTTTTGTGGACTAGCATAGATAGGTTTATCTTTGTAATCCATATAAATATGAAATGAATATTAATTTTGCAGTTACGGGAGGTGTTGATTCCATAAATATCACTTATGTTAAGGAAATTGATAATATATTTCAGATCTTCTGTTATATTATGGAGTGAGGTACATTAAAGTCTCAAACCATGACTGTGGACTTCCCTTTTTCTCTTTTTATTTCTATCAGTATCTTATGTTTGGAAGCTCTGGTTTTTTCTATACACACACACACTCTAATTATATGTAGATATATATTTTTTTCTTACTATTATATACCTTTATATTGTCCCTTTTGATTATCATTTTCTGGAGACTATTTTTTCCTAATATTAACATTGACACTCCACCTTTCTCATATTTATTGTTTGCTTATTGTTTCCTTTTTTCTATCCTTTTACTTCCCTTTATACCTTTGTAACTAAGTGTACTCCTTATGGATAGCATATAGTAGATTATTGCTTTTGTGTGTCACACCTGATTATTTGTGCCTTTTGATTAGAGTGTTAGTCCATTTATATTTCATGTGATAATATTAGTCATCTTGAGCTGCTGTAAAAAATACATAGTCTAGGTGGCTTAAGCAACATACAATTTATTTTATTTTCTCACACTTCTTGAGGCTAGAAGTTTAAGATCAAGATTCTACCAATTTGATTTATGGAGACAGCTGTCCTCCTAACTTGTAGATGACTGCCTTCTTGTTAATGTGCTCACTTGGTCTTTCCTCAGTGACTGTGCAAGTGGAAAGACAGAGAGAGAGAAAGAGAAGATAGAGAGGGAGGGAGAAAGGAAAATCTCAGATATCTTTTTTCATGTGTACAATAATCTTGTTGGATCAAGGCCCCACACTTTATCCTAATTACTTCCTTATAGACCCTGTCTTCAAAGACAGCCACACTGGGGATTAAGGCTTCAACATGAGTTTTGGGAGGACCCAAACATTCATTATAAACAGGGAACAGTGATTTTTATTAAGAGCAACAGAGAGAGAGAGAGAGTGAACGAGTAGGGGAGAGGGTCAGAGGAGGAGGGAGAGAGAGACAGAGAGAGAGAGAGAGAGAGAGAGAGAGACAGAGAGAGAGAGAATCTTAACCAGACTCCATGCTCAGCACAGAGCCTGGGCTTGATCTAAGGATCCTGGGATCCTGACCTGAGCTGAAATCAAAAGTCAGACGCCTTACCAACTGAGCCACCCAGGTGTCCCTGATTATTATTATTACTTTTACTTAGGTCTGCTTTTTTCTTGTTTATTTTGTTTGCCTCATTAGTTTATATTCCTCTTTACTTTTACTGCCTTTGTGGTACTTTAAGTTCTTTTAGTGTTCTACATCTAATCAATTTAATGAATTATTTTATGTAAAATGGTTGATTCTTACAACAGTTAATTCCTTTCCTTCATATCATTTAATTATATACATAGAAATAAGAGAGAGAGAAAGAAAGAGAAAAGAAAGAAAAAAGAAAAAAAGAAAAAAGAAAAGGAAAAAAGACACATGGTATCTCTTCTCTTGGTAGTCATAAATGATTAAGAGAATAACAAAAAGCTAGAGATGAGAAATATGAGGGTAAATATGAAGGGTATATTCATCAAATGTTTTATGTCTATATGTCTTGTTCTCTTTGTGTAAAATTTTTCTTCCTCCCCTTTTTATTGTTAGTTTTATCATTCATTTTTTCCCTTGAACTAATTTTGAAGTGCATTTTCTACCACAGTGTTAGTATATATAAAATTTAGTACATGTATACCTAATATTTCAAAGATTAAATTTAATGAATATATTTGTATTTCTATAAGATTGAACAAAATATACACTCTGACTTCTGACATGTATAACTGTTGTTATTTGACATAATTTATCTTGTTGACATTTTAACTTTATAAGACATTATCATTGATTTATATACTCTAAATATGTTTAGATTTACCCATACTTTTTCCACTTTCATTGATCTTTATATTCATCTGGATATTCAGTCTGGAGTTGTATTCCTTTATGTTGAAGTGCATTCTTTAAAAATTCCACAAAACCTCAAGTTCTCTCCATTTCTTTCTTTCTTTTTTTAATTCTAGAAGTGTCTTTTTAAATCTTTGTTAACGCATTACCTTTGCCTTTGAATATAGCATTCTAGGTAGTGGTAAACATTAATTCTCATCAGTATTTTTTTTTCTGCTCAGGGCATAGAAGACTTTACTGCTTTGCACCCCTTACAATTGGGCAGAAGCATATGAATATGTCTCTGAATAAAGAAATATGAGCTTAAGCAATTGGTATTACTGTGTTGTAAATACAAACAAACAAACAAACTGAAAGGCAATTGGTCAATTGACAGTAAGGGAACTTGTGCCAAAGATAGGAAAGATCACAGTTCATTTGTGCAGTGGCAAAATATTTAGTAAAATTGTGGCCTCCACAAGAGGACTGACATGTAAATAATGTTAGGAAATGAGTTTGGACAACAGGATGTGAATAGTGAGTGTGTGCATTTTATTTCCTGCTTCTAGCAGTGTATCACAGGAAAGCAAATAACTTGGGGGAACAGTAGGTAATTTTGTGCATAGAAGGGAAAGGTAATACTGAGGTTCCATAAATAGGGAGGAGCCTTTCCAGGTGTGGAAGAAGCAACTGCTACATAAGATAAAGTTGAAGATTTTTTTGAGGGGAAGACTTTCAATAAATTCTTTCTATTGTACAAATTGCCTATGGGCAAGAATGAATTTTAATTTTTATAAGCCCCCATTGCTTCCACAGCCATCTATTTTCTTAAGAGAATGGTTTAACTGTGATTTTTCTTGCTTTTCTAGTTAGATTTCCTGTGATCTACGTCTTCTTTACCAGTTGTATAAGTTCTCTCATATATATGTGTGTATGTGTGTGTGTGTATAATACACAGTTGTCTTGCTAAAGATTTTTTGGGTCTGGAAATAAATATCCTGCTACCTTTTAAATTTTCAAACAACTTTGGCTCCCAAACTCCTAAGAGCAGAAAGTGAGCTGAGAGGCCAGGGAGCTTCCAAGGAAGAAAGCATACTACCCAACAACCACTTTTTGCTAAAGCAAAAAAGAGAGGGACTCTCTTAGTGCAGGGGTCAGCAAACTTCTTTTGTAAAGAATCTAAGAAATATTTTAGCCTTTCTAGGCCATATGATCTCTGTTGCAACCACTCAATTCTGCTATTAAATGCAGCCATAAACAATATTTGTATCAATGTTTGTGACTGTATTCCAGTAAGACTGTCTTTAAATATAAATTTGGCCAAGGGCTGAATTTGATCTTAAGGCACAGGTTGCTGACTTCTGCTCTGGAATTTGAACTATGGGTTATGGAACAAATTTATAAAATTACTTCCTAAGCAGTAGGAGCAGGATCTAATATATAGGTATAGGAATGCAGATAACTTGTTTATTTAAATTACAACACCATGACTGAATCCACCTTGGCTAACATAGATATATTCTTTCTTCCTATAGAGTCATTTCACTGTAATTTCACATTGTTTAATGTGATTGATAACTTTTTTTTAAATAAATTTAAAGTCTTCACCCTGGAAGGTAATCTCTCTTTCATTTTAGGCTTCTGTTGAAATTCCACATTCTGGCTGATACAATGAGATTGCTGTTTTACTTAATCTGATTGGGATTTGTTGCTTTTCTTGAATCTTTAGCTGCTTGTCCTTTGCTAGTGTAGAGAATTTTCAGTTACCTTTTTCTTTGGACCATTCTTTTACTCCTCTTCCACAGCAACCATGAAGAGACTATGAATCATTTTATAGGGGCGCCTGGGTGGCTTACTTGGTTAGGTGTCTGGCTTCAGCTCAAGTCATGATCTCACAGTTCGTGGGTTCAAGCCCCGCGTCGAGCTCTGTGCTGACAGCTAACTCAGAGCCTGGAGCCTGCATTGGATTCTGTGTCTCCTTCTCTCCTTGACCCTCCCTGCTCACGCTGTCTCTCTCTGTCTCTCAAAAACAAATAAAAAACAAAAAAATTAAAATAAAAAAGAATCATATTATAGTTTCCTTTATGTCTTTTAACCTATCTTTCATATCTAATATCTACAGCCTTACTAAGCTGTCATTTGGAAAATTTCCTTTAATCTTTTTTAATCTTTAAAGCCATCCATTGAATTTTTAACTTTAATTACTCTATCAGTTATTATCATATCAGTTACTATTTCTAGAATATCTGTGATTACTTTTCAAATATTTAAAAAATTAAGTTTAGTTTATTTGTTTATTTTGAGAGAGAGAGCGAGAGAGCGAGAGAGAGAGAGAGCTAGCGAGCTCATAAGTGGGAGAAGAACAGCAAAAAAGGAAGAGAGAGAAAGAATCCCAAGCATGCTCTGTCTGCACTGTCAGTGCAGAGCCCAGTGTGAGCTCAAACTCGTAAAATGGGAGATTATGACCTGAGATGAAATCAGGAATTGGATGTTTAACTGACTGAGCCACCCAGGTGCCCCTGAAATCTTTTCTTTTGAGGGGGGATCTTCTTGATCATTTTTCATACTTCTATTTCCTGCAGATATATTCGAGGTTTTTTTTTCCTTTGAACTTATTAAGCACAATTAATACATTTAATGATTGAATTTAAGATTTACTTACTAGTGACTTGCTTACTTGTGTGATTTTTACATGTGAGTTGCGTTTTTTGTGTTTTTTTTTTTTATGCAACTTAACCTATGACGATTTTTAAGCATTTCCTGACTTGAGTAACTTCAGGCAGGATTTGCATTTGCTATTGTCTCCTTCCAGGGCCACTAACAACCAGGACCACTTAGAATTTTAATTACCCCTTTGATTTTCATGTTTTTCAGAGACCACAGGTAGCATGTTGGGATGAAAAGTCAGAGCTAGTGCCGTTTTTGGATTTTGAATTTTCAAAAGGGATTTCTGTTTATTCTGTCAAAGTTAAGGTAGTTGAGGTTTCCTTCTGTGTCCACCTCATTGCAGCTTATTCCTTATTGAGTCTTACCCTGAAGGTGTACCCTTTGAATGCTCAATTTTATAACAGGTTTCTTTAGGTTTTCTATTTTCTTTGCTTCCCAGTGTTCAAATGTCAGTTCAGAAGCCCTGGTTCCCAGAGTACAGTGAACAACCCCAGGGTGAAAGCCATCTTCACGTCTCACTTTTTTCCCCCTTGAACAGGATTCTTGTTCTCACTTCACTTGTGGGTTTTGTTTGGTGCACTTCAGCAGTGTTTACAAACATCTCGGTTTGTTTATTTCTATCTGTCATTTTAGTTACTTCATCGGGAAAACCAATAGAGTATATAGCCTGCCAAACTGAAGGAAATAAAATTTATTTTGTGTTTTCCTAATGTGTTTTAACTGATTACCTTGTTTAGCCTCCCACATGATTGATGAATAAAAAAGAAACCATGTCCCTCATTCACCACTACATCCCAGCAACTAGCATGGAGCCTGGCTTAGGGCTTCTAGTGATTAATTCTTTGTAGAATATAGCTACTTGAGTAGAGCAGGAATTCTTCATGTCACCAGACTCTTTAGATCCTGAGGACTGCTGTTCTTTTTGTCCAGCACAAGAGTTATACCCATCTCTTCAGTTTTCCCAGTAGTCCTCCTTTGAAATCTCACGAATAGGTGTTCTTTATTAAATTATGAAAGAGATAACATGTGTGTTGCTAATAGCACAGTGATGGCCCATAGTTGGAATTCAATACATATAGTCATAGCATGCTCTATCTCAAACCCTGTCCCACCCATATCCCAGTTCTATTTTACAATCTGAGATACACATTGATCTTTTCTTTGATTCATAATTTAATTTTGGTTTGATTTTAATGATTCTTCTATATTATAAGTCATATAAACACCACTCACATATCAGGCAGTCAATTGTACTAAGCAACTACATTACGTTTACCTGTGGTTATACAATTTCTGATGAAAGATATAAGTAATTGAAATCAGTTGTTTCACTAACAAATATATTATTATGACCTATTAATATCTTTCTCTAGATCTTTGGTTCTCATATATATGAAGCATTCAATAACATGAGGATTATTCAATAATATGTTTAGGCAATATTGCCTTTTTAATAAAAAATTAAGTACCTTAAAAGCTATTTCTACTTTAATAAACACTAATGTTTATTGTCTTTGTGTTATTAAAACATATTTGATTGTTCTGGAAAGTGCAACGATAATTGAAATTTGAAAACTTTTCTCTACTTAGAAATTTTCATTTAGTAAGCAGTGTTATAGTAACATTGACCTTTAATTCTGCTTGTTTTTATTTTAAATATTTTTATAGTTTCCCTTATCTGGAACTATTCACTTGGTTTCACTGAGCCCACAGCATTTGCCCTTTTTGGGATACTTTTGCCATTGATCATAAACATACCTAAGTGAAGTATAGCTGTTAATTTGCTTGATAAAATTAATGCACTAAAAAAAGCCTAAATGGCGTATTATAAAATAAAGTTTCAAATGCATCAGTATTACACTAAACCGATAAATGTAATTTTAGATTTCACTTGT
This sequence comes from Suricata suricatta, assembly GCF_006229205.1. Lineage (NCBI taxonomy): Eukaryota > Metazoa > Chordata > Mammalia > Carnivora > Herpestidae > Suricata > Suricata suricatta. The sequence continues at coordinate 36,879,677 of NC_043704.1, read as the reverse complement.
GTCGGTTATACTGTTCACTTGACTTCAAAGGTAGTCAGGAAAGATAAATGTCTCAGAAAAAACAAAAACAGAAAGAAGTTGAAGCACTCCTCCTTTAAAGAATATATCAGAAAAAGTATGATCTTAGGGAAGTATATCTGTGGGACACAATTTCAAAGCAATAAATAGAATTTTCTTTTAACCTACCCAGAACTTGATTTGTAAATGGAAGAAATAAGCTTTGTTGGGCGAGATCAATAGAATCTTTACCAAAATGATTTATCAGTGAGACTTCTAAGGAATCTGTACTAAAGAGGAAGGCTGAAATAACTTCTATAATGTCTTGCAAATGTTAGTATTGTCCTAGAAGACACCAATCCGGTGTTCAGGAATGTAAGACTCTGTGCTGGTGGCAATCTTCCAATTCAAACTCTGCTTCAACATCAGGATTCTGAATATTTGTCCATCAGCATTGAGACCCTATTGACAGAGAGCAAAAATGAGCTTCTCTATAAAGAATATTGGCAAGAGATAGGTGGGAAATGAGGCCCCAAATAATTCAATAAGGCTATAAACTGGTCACAACAGTGCTGAAAGAGGAGAGAGCATAAGAGAACCTAGACACAAGGCCAGCCACATACATTTAGCTACCTCAGTGAGGGAATTCTGTTATTTGAAGATACTGGATAATAATTGTCTTGTATTTGCTTTATTGACAATGTCTAATTTCATATCCTACTGTTGGTAACCCAGATACCCCCACTTTGGTTTCCATCCTGCCCCACTGGATGCTACCCCTTCTTACACTTCTGCATGTTATACCTTCTCAACTAAAGTTTTTAATGTTAACACACTTTTCAGGTTTCATGTGTGACATATTTCTATTATAAAGACATAGGAGTTTCCATCCTTTTCCATGTCAAAAATGTATACTGATATTTCCCAAATGTGTTTCTCCAGCCAGACCTATCCATTGACTCATATAGTTATATTCAAGGGCTTATTTGTCATATTTACTTGGAACTTTCAAATGCTTCTCAAACTCAATAGTTACAAAAGAGAACTCCTCACTTCTTTCCAGAGTTTCATTATCTCCCTAACATTCCCTGAATCATTTATGACATAAGCAGTCTTATTAAATGTTAAATATATGTGAAATTAAAGTTTGAAATCTCACCTTAGACTTCCATTCTTCTTATTCTGTAACTCCTTATCCAACCTATATTAAACCCCAAAGTATTTGCTTTCTCCTTTAAAATTTTTTTAATGTTTTTTTATTTTTGAGAGATAGAGACAGACAGCAAGAGCAGAGGAGGGTCAGAGAGAGAGGGAGGTACCGAATCTGAAGCAGGCTCCAGGCTCCGAGCTAGCTGTCAGCACAGAGGCCGACACGGGGCTCAAACCCACGAACCATGAGATGATGACCTGAGCTGAAGCAGGACACTTAACTGACTGAGCCATCCAGGCGCCCCTTGCTCTCTCCTTTTAATCCACATGGACCTTAGTTATTTTCTAGTTACTCTGCTTTTCCATTCCATTTGCCCTTTCCCCATTCAATTTATCTTAGATAATGCAGAATGAATGTTTACAATAGCATAAATCAATTTATTCATCTGTTTTTTTATATTCTACATGTGAGTGGAATCATATGTTATTTGTCTTTCTCAATGAGCATATATTAACTTTTAGATAAACTCATGTTGTCCCACATGACACAATCTGCCCCTTTTTGTGGCTGCATAATATTCCTGTGTGTGTGTGTGTGTGTGTGTGTGTGTGTGTGTGTGTTTCACATCTTTCTTATTCATTTGTCTGTTGATGGACACTTAGATTGTTTTCATATCTTGGCCATTGTAAATATTGCTCCAGTGAACATAGGGGTGCATATATATTTTTGAACGCATGTTTTTATTTTCTTAGGATAAATAAATACCCAGCAGTTGAATTATTAGATCACATGGTATTTATCTATTAAATATTTTGAAGAACCTCCTTACTGTTTTCTATAGGACTATACCAATTTATATTCCCACCAACAATGCACAGTGTTCCTTTTTCTCCACATTTTCTCCAATACTTATTTCTTGTCTTTTTGATAAGCCACTCTGACAGGTATAAGGTGATATCTCACTGTGGTTTTGATTTTCATTTCCCTGATGATTAGTGATATTGAGCATCTTTTCATGTGTCTGTTGGCCATTCATATATCTTATTTGAAAAAATATCTTTTTAGGTGCTTCACCCATTTTTAATAGGATTATTTGTTTTTATTGGCATTCAATTGTATGAGTTCTTTATATAATTTTGGATATTAACTCCATATTGTATGGTAGGGGGTTAAAGGCAGGGTTCAAGGGAGTAGAAGATACAGGCTTCCAGTTATGGAATGAACAAGTGACTGGAATAAAAGATGCAGTATATAGTCAGTGATATTGTAATAGCATCGTATGGTGATAGATGGTAACTGAACTTATGGTGAGCATAGCATAACATATAGAGAAGTTGAATCAGTATGTTGTATGTCTGAAACTAACCTTGTGTGTCAACTATATTCGAATTTAAAAAAAACTTAAAGAATAGCTTTTATATAGTTGTATCAATTTACGTAAAAATGTATATATTTCTTCAAGTCCACACAAAATAGTCTAACTTTGGGGAATAAAACTGAAGGTGGTGGAGGCTACAATGGGAGAATAGCATGGAAGGACTTAATTTTTAAATACTTTTTATGCCTTGGATATTTTTTACCATGTCCATACATTATCTTTTCCATAATAAAATGTTCCTTTTTATGATAGTATAAGTAAATAAATTAATTAGTAAATAAATTAAAATAGTGTAGATCAGATAATGTCAATTCTGTATTGATAAGCTTTCTCATTAAATTACAGCATTCTCAGGGTTCCTGGGTGGCTTAGTCTGTTAAGTGTCCCAATTTCAGCGTAAGTCATGATGTCATAGTTTGTCAGTTCAAGCCCCGCATTGGGCTCTGTGCTGACATCCTGAAATCTGGAACCAGCTTCAGATTCTGTCTCCTTCTCTCTGCCCCTCCCCTGTTCGCACTCTGTCTCTCTCTCTGTCTCTTTCTCTCACATATAAGATAAAATTAAAAAATAATTTATAGCAATCTCTGAGCCTTTCTCATACTCCTGGTTTGGTTCAGCCCCTGCTCCCTTTTCCTGATGCAGGTTTTTCTCAGTTTCTCCTTGTTCACTGAGTTCCAGTAATACCTTCCTTCTATCAGTTCAGTTCTTAGTATATACCAAACTGTTTTCTACTTCAGTGTTTTTGTACTTGCCATTCTCTGTGACTGCCTCTTTTCCTGATGCTTTCTTTGCCTGGATCATTTCCATTAATGGTAATCTCTTTTAAATGTTATTTCTAATAGTTCCTGATCATCCTGTCCAAAGTGGGCTTTATTACTTATTTATTGTAGAATCATATTAAGTATTAATAACATACATACATCTTCACATATACACATATGCATATATGTAATATACATCTGTGTAATATAAAATGTATGCATAATTAAACTATATATATATGGGCTAGATAAATAAATAATAAATAATAAAGTATGTGAACTCTGTAAGCATGTGAACATTTTTTTGCCTTGTTCTTCATGTATCTCAAGCAAATAATGTAGACTATACATGCACCAGGCTCTTAGTAAATATGGTGGAATTAAAATCTGTATAAATAATTCCTGCTGTACAGTAAATAAAAGAAATCTTGTTGAGAGAGGATTGCAGGTAGATTTGTTGGTCTTAATTCCTTAATTTAAAAATAATCTACCCTCCAAAAATATGAATGGCATTTCATTTTGTCAACAAGCATCTATTGTAAACCTAATATTATAATTGTGCATAGAGGATAAAACTCCATACTATAGTTGGGTAAATGTAGTCTACCATCTGGAAGTTATATTCCAATAAAAAAAGCAAAATATATTCAGATAGCAAAGAAGGTAAATTTTCAACTTTGCAAATAATTATAAAGGAGCATAGAAATTGTCATGTGAGTGAAGAAAAAAATAGAATTTAAAAATGTGAATTGAGGATATGAAAACTGGAAGAGATAGCTGTATATGAAAGCTTAGAGACCTGGATGTATTTGTATTTCCTTTTAGAAAATAGAAATAACTTCCATTGCTCTTAAAACATAAGATTGGAGAAGTCCAAGGCAAAGAAGAAGTTTGTGGCTGATACTGGAGCCTAAGGGAGGAATGCCATATTTTGGATAAGGATGACAATGGTTGAGATGCAAGTAATTAAATGGATTTGAGAAAAAGGATATAAAATTTTAAAAGCTCTTCTAAAGTCACCTTATCAGATTGACCATTCTTGATTATCAAGTATAAAATAGACATTATTCACTATCATATGCAACCTGTTTTAATACATAGCAGCTATCATGAACTGACAGATTCTTTCATTATTTCTTGACTGTCTTTCTTTCTCACTTATCCCCCTCTCCTTGAAATGATGTGCCATAATGGCATGGACTTTATTCATTTATTTGTTTTTCTGCTATATTGCTAGCACTTAGCCTGGGGCCTGCCTGAACACACACACACACAATGAATATTTATTGAATGAAAGACTGAATTGGGGAGATATCGAGTAATCAGAATCAAATATAGCTTGCAGGTTCCAGTTCCTGAAATTGGGTGGAACATAGGGAATGTTATGTGAACATAGGCAATGGAGGATGGAACATAAGGAATGGAGGGAAGTGATGTGGAGTAGAAAGCAGAGAAAGTCATAAATTAGTTGAGGAAATTCTGAATGTGAGGTGGTCTGATAGATATGCAATTAGAAGTAGTTTATAGTCAAATAGGTACACTGGTATAGAACAGAAATTAAGACATGATTGAAAATATAAATTTTGGAATTATTTGAATACAGACCTTAAATTTCCTTGGGTAGGGAAGAGAGTGACTAGAAACCAAAGCATTTGATTCAGTCCACAATCTAGATTTGAGAAAACTCAACTTTAATTACTAACTAAAGGATCACATTATTTTAAAACAACCCATAAACAAAAGGAAACAACACAGAAATGAATGGTCAGAAATATAGGGAAAAATGTATCTAAGCATAATTCAATAGAAGCAAGAGAGAAGAGTTCCAACAAAGAGGGAAAGGTCATCACTGATCATTTTTGGGGAGAGGAAATGGTATAAAGATTGGAAATGTATGTTGGGGCTAGCGATATGGTGGCCATTGATGTCTTTTGTCTGTGTGTGTGTGTGTTTGTGGAAATAAAGAGACAGAAGATAGATTGGGTTTAAGTGAGTGGAAAATGCAGTGATGGGAAGTGATGATATTCTTTGATTCCTTCAGAGAGATTGCCTATAGAATGAATGTAGTGTGAGAGAAATACGGAGTTCAGGAGTTATTTTACAATGGGAGAAAATAACATTTAAATGCTAAATAATATTGAAAGGAAAAGAATGGGTTAAGATAGCTCGTTGAGCATCTATTATTTCTAAGAAGCTGGTAGGTATGAGACCCAAAATATAGATAAAAATAATTGACTTTCGATTAGAGATGTCCTTTTTTAAAACAGAAGTCAGGGGGAAAAATGTATGCATAGCATTTGAAGAAGTTCCAGTTGAATGGCTTATATTTAACGTGTGCTTTAGGAGGTAATCTCATCTGAGAAAAAGTTGGAAAGTTTTGGTGGAATGATAGAAGCTTGCAGGATATTAGAAAACTTTAGAAATAGCAATTGTGGAGACGAGGAAATTAACTGAAGAATTACTGTCAGATTGGTGGGAAGCATTGGTAGTCCAGGTTTAAGGCAGGTGATCTTGAATTATTTTTTAATTTTTTATTTATTTTATTTATTTTTGAGAGACAGAGAGAGACAGTGCAAGCAGGGGAGGGTCAGAGAGAGAGGAAGACACAGAATCTGAAGCAGGCTCCAGGCTCTGAGCTAGCTGTCAACACAGAGCCCGACATGGGGGTTGAGTTCACGAGATCATGACCTGAGCAGAAGCTGGACACTAATTAATTAGTCACTAGTGGTATGTGCTATTGCAGCCAATGAAGTTTTATGCTACATTGTCTGGCCATATACCAACAATTTTTCCCAAGCTAGTGATGAAGGAAAGAAGTCATGACTACAGAAATGTCTCTCTCCAATCTCTAAGTATTCAATACTGGGATACTTATTTATCCTCAGACACAAAGTTTTCAAGATACTTTTTTCTCACTCTGTTAGATAGCTATTTCTTATGTTCTCAGTTTGCTTTCACTAGAGGCACTTGCCAATTTTCACGTATCCTAGGCTCCTTCCCATAGACAAATCTTGATTGTTTTTTTTCCATTGAGAGAAAACCTAAACCTAATATGAACCTGTGTCCTAGTTTTCACCCTTCTAGTTGGAAGGGAGCACTTCAGTCTTTAGTACAATTAAGGCAGCTATTCATATAAACCTTAAGTAGCAAGGAAATACACATGCACATTTAAACATTGCACACGTTTTTCACCCTCATACAAATAGTTCTGATTCCCTGGATCACTGAATTACAAAGAATTATGTTGTTAGCCACTATGATGCATTATCAGTCTTCTGAAAATCGAACATACCATAAGCAGTATATATTGTATTTTCTCTTATTTATAGATCCTACAATATCAAGCTGCTCAATAAATAATCAAAATAAAATTCATTAACATTCAATACATTTAAATTGCATTTTTGTGTGGTATGTATGAACTGTGAATAAGAGTTTTTCTAATTGTTTCTGGAAATTTATCTTTTAGATGATTCGTATTTTATATAAGAAAATTGCTCATTGCACTGGCCAGGGACCCAGTCGGAAACAGATGGCGTAGTCAAAAGAGGAAAATGAAGAGAGTTTTAGTGAATAGCCTATTTCCACACATTGAGCCAAGGGAAAGTGAAGGCAGTGAGGGATGGTGGACTGCTGTGGGGAAAGTTAGACTGATGGAGCAAAGGTGGCTGACACTGACATTTTTTAATGTATTTGCTTTAGGATGCCCATTGATCTGGACTATTTCTCAGACTTTTTTTTTTTAAAGAAGAAAATTTGTCATTTCTAACAACATGGATAAACCTGGAGGACATCATGTTTAGTGAAATAAGTAAGCCAAGCACAGAAACATAAATGCTGTATGAACTCATTTTATGTGTAATTTTAAGAGTTCCACTCAGTAGCAGAGAGAGTTGAATAGTGTTCTTTAAGGACTAGGTTGAGGGGCAAATGGGAGATGTTGGTAAAAAAATAGAGTTGCAGTTATGCAGGATGATAGGTTCTAAAGTACAGTATGGTGACAATAATACTGTATTTTATATTTGAAATTTGCTAAGGGGATGTATCTAAAGCATTTCTATTTACAAAAATAAAATAAAACATGGTAATTATGTGAGGTTATAGATATATTAATTAGCTTGATTGTGATGATTATTTCAGTGTATACATATATCAAAAGATTAAGTCTACACCTTAAATATATACAATTTTTGTTTACTAATTATGCCATAATAAAGCAGGAAAAGAAAAAGATGCCATTGATATATACAAATATAGAGAAATTGGTCTTGCTCTAATTCAAGAGAAACCTGTGTCATTCACACAGAACACTTGAGTAAGTGAGTTTTTTATTTGTTTCATTTTGTTTTGTTTTGTTTTGAACTAGTGCATAGACTTCCCTATCATTTTTTAACAGGACTAACAAGTTTGGCTTTCAGGCTTGGTAAAACACTATTCATTTAGTATAACAATTAAACAATGTGACGTACTTATGTTATGGTGTCTGAACTAGTAAAGTAGAAGCTAGTTCTTACTTTTCTTTTTTCTCCTATCCACGAGAACTGTTATTCTATATTTGAAAGCACAATGTAAATTTTATAAGGTTCTCAGCAGTGAATTTTGTCATTTTTATTCTAAAGAGGCTGATAAAGGGGGGAAAGAGGAGGGAGTCCGAACCACTGCGGAGTTGGACACAGTTTGCTGTTTGTCACTTCCTATCATGGCTATGAAGTTATGAAAGACCTGCTGGAAGAATAAGGATTTTACTGGAACATTTCAGAGTGATATTAAGGTGAGATTTATATTGATACTTAAGATGAAAATTAATGCTTACTCTGTTAGCTGCTGTGATGTGAAGAAATGTACATTGTTGAGGCTTATTATCTTCCCAGCCAGAGCAAGTTATAAAAGGCGTAAAAAGGAATAGAGTAAGTGAAGGGGGTGGAGCAAACACAAGATAGATCTATGGTCTTCTAAGGAAATGTTGGAGAAAAAGAAAGGAAAAAAAGAAATAGAGAAAAGGCAGGAAGGTCTGTAATATGAATTTGAGATGCAGGAACATTAGAGAAAAATGGTGATCATTCCATATCTTAAATAGCATAGGAAAATAAAAGTTGAAGCAATAGGAATAGAAACTGACATGAACATATTCTCATTAACTTCATTATTATGCATTATTCAACATATAATTTTGAGTTATCGTATGTCTTGTTTACTCTGATATTATGTTCACTTATTTTTTAACTTAAATTCCCAAAGTTTAATAATTTAATTGTACAACTTCGAATCCAAGTATCAGCTTAAATGAGTTTGTATTAAGCTCGCATGTGTTGTACAGGCGAGGACACGCAGCACAGTGTATAAAAGCTTGGGCTTGGGGCGCCTGGGTGGCTCAGTCGGTTAAGCCTCCGACTTCAGCTCAGGTCAGATCTCGCGTTCGTGGGTTCGAGCCCCGCATCAGGCTCTGTGCTGACAGCTAGCTCAGAGCCTGGAGCCTGCTTCCGGTTCTGTGTCTCCTTCTCTCTCTGCCCCTTCCCCTCTCATGCTCTGTCTCTCTCTGTACCAAAAATAAATAAAACATTAAAAAAAAAAAAAAAAAAAAGCTTGGGCTTCACCTGCATTCAAAGTGAAATACTCTTTCCTTTTGCCTCTGTTTTGTCAATTTAAAACAAGGCTGATTCCAATAGTACTTGTTGCGTGCTGTGGCCATGAGTATTCCATGAATTACTTAATAAAACTAAACCCGATGATTGCTAAGTAATATGTGCTTAATAATATTACCATTATTATTACCACTTGCAAGGTAGTAGTTTCTGCCTATGTATAAATGATTCTCATAACATTTACTCCATTACATGTTTTTTAAATTGTTTATTTTGAATTAATTTAAGGCATACATAATAGTTGCCTTAATATCACAGAGTGTTTCCTTATTCTTTCATTCTGCTTTCCCTTTGTTAGCATTTTATATAACCATTTTACATTTGCCAAAACCGGAAAATTAACTTTGGTACGACACTCTCAACCATATTGCCGGCCGAACGACATTTCATCCATTTTTCTACTAATGTCCTTTTTCTGTTTCAGGTTTTTATCTAGGATTCACATTATTTATAGTATTTCTCTTTGGTATCTTCCAAGTCTGTTAGATCTCTGCATTTCTTTGTCTTTCATCATGTTGCCTCCTGAAGAATATTGATCAGTTATTTTGTTGAATGTCCCTTAATTTGAGTTTGTTTGATGATTTTTCATCATGGCAATGATGTGGACTTTTGAAAGAATATGATAGAAATAATGCTGAATCTTTTTCATTGCATCATATCAAACAGTTCATCATGTTACTATATTTTGCTACAGATGTTAGTAACCTTAATCACTTAGTTAAGGTGGCCTCTTTCAGGTTTCTCCCTGATAAAATTACTAGCTTTCCTTCTGCATTTAATAAATATCTTGGGGGCACACTTTGAGCCTATGAAATCATAATTCTCATCAAACTTTTGCCTAATGATTTTAGCATCCATCAGTGAATCTTGTCTTTAGAATTTACTATTGTGGTGTTTGGTTAATTGCTATTTTCTCTTTTCTTTTACCTTCTTTATCAATTTGAATTGTACCATAAGAAAGAAATTTGTCATCCTCCATGTATTTTTTTGACACATTATTTTGTCAAAAAGTGACTTCTAAATATTTATTTTCTTCTGTATTTTAAATTCTATACATCATTTATTTTGCTATTGAAAATTTTTTCTGTCTCTTGCTATTAGGAGATTCTTTAGATTGTTTGGCTTCTATGTTCTTTAAAGAAGCCCCTATCTTTTTTAGGCCACTTCCTTACTTTCTATGCTACATAACATAACATATGCTTATCTAACATTAGGTATTCCAGCTCTTACTGCATTTCTTCTGCCCTGAAGTCATTCATGTCTCTAGGGAGTCATTTCTTTATATTGAAGAATGGCATTTAGAAAGCAAAACGGAACACTAGATTCACTGATTTATACTAGAGGGTTATTATTTCTACCATACATGTATATGCACAGCAATATAACTGCATGTATATATCTATGTACATATATAAACATATGCTTACATATATACATGTTTATATAAACATATATAGGTAAATATATTTGTATATTAAAATGATGAGTTTATTATAGTGCTAATTTATAGCAGTTATCTCAGTGAAAAGTAAAAATCTGACTAAATTTTGAACCTGCATCCATATATGTATATCTACTGGATTCCCAGCCAATGTAGCAGTTTTGGGGAACTCTAGGCCAGCGGCAGGGTTGCATAAATACATGTGTGATGACACAATCACAGGATTGGTGGAGGAGCAAAGTTAACAATGAAATTGTAAGCATCAGGAAGAGGAGACAAGGGAAGAGGAATTCAAAAGGATCAGGAATGAGTTAAGCAAATTGAATAGGTCATGGTGCTAAGAGTGAAATAGAGTAGGACTCAAATTCAGCTATTTAATACCAGAAAAACATCTCTATGGGGAAAAATGAATTGGAGAAATGAGTATTGAAAGAAAAACTCTAGATAATTAATTTCTGATTTCAAATTTGAATGTGAAAAAGAAAATTGAACCTATGATAGTTTTCTCAAAATACTGATAGGTTGAGCAGAATATAGAATGCAAAGGAATATTTTTCATGATTGATAGTAATACTAAGTAATGGAATATCAGATATTAAACCTATTAAAATTAGATGTAAAGTAAAACCTGAGAATTATCCTTTAAATTGGAATATGCAGCAATTAAGCTGACATTTAGTTTAGAATGTAATAAATATATTTAAGTTTATCACTGTAATTGTGATCAGAAACAAATGAGACTAGAATAAGCTAGTAAGTCATCAAAAGGCATGAAATATAGGACATCTTCAAACAGCAGTGGATTATAGGTGATGCAGGGAAGGAAAGGAAAAGGTTATTTTCATTGGCTATTTTAGTTTAATGCTATGGGTTAGCACTGTTACTTAATCCATTATTTGGAAGGAAAAATATGTTCCCTCTTGGTAGCACTCCTGGGAAATTCTTGGACAAGATTAACTGCTAATAATCAGTCTCAGCATAGTGGAAACAGTGTGCTTGTCTGAATATAATGTGTCCAAAAGACAAGTTCTATAACATGATTCCACACGGGGTATGGATGGCAGAATCACGACCTCCTCAAAGATCCCAGATTCTAATCCCTGGAAACTGTAAATATATTACTAAGTGCTGTAGAAGAGAATTTGCATATGTGATTAAGGTTATAAATCTTGATATGTGAGGATTGTCCAGAAAAATCCAGGTAGGCCTAATCAAATCACCCAAGGCTTTAAAAATCCAAGAAGATGAGAGGAGATATGGGTTTGACCTGGGATTACTGTCTTTGAAGAAGGATGAAGGGGTTCACAGAGCAAGGAATGAGGTGGCTTTTATTTTTTTATTTTTTAAAATTTATTTTAGAGAGAGAGAGAGAGACAGCACGAGCAGGGGAGGGTCAGAGAGAGAGGGAGACACAGAATCTGAGGTAGGCTCCAGGCTCTGAGCTGGCTGTCAGCACAGAGCCTGACTTGGGGCTCAAACCCCACGAACTGCGAGATCATGACCTGAGCCAAAGTTGGATGCTTACCCGACTGAGCCACCCAGGCGCCCTGTGAGGTGGCTTTTGAAAGTTGGGATAGACTTGCCGTTTACAGCCTACAAGAAAACAGAGGCTTTGCTTCGATAATGGCAAGGAACAACAACTGAATCTATCAAAATCTCTGCAAAGCCTCTAACATCTTGATCTTAGTCCAATGAGTCCCATGTCAGACTTCTGACCTACAGCATTACTAAGATTATAGATTTGTGTTGTTTAAAGCCACTAAGCTTATGGTAATTTGTTATTGCAGCAGTAGGATTTAATACACTGAGTTTTGCTTTAATTTTGTATACATAGAGGAGCTTGGGAAAGTTCAGGAAAATTGAAATGATTAAATTGAATGCAGAGTTGTACTAAAATGGTAAGAGGGAAATAACTCTTTGTTGAGCACTGATTAAATTTAATGTGTTTATTAGCGTCTTAAAAATTATATATCATCACCTCAGTAACCTTATGAGATAGGTCTCATTTTGCACATTCTATACATTTGAAAACTGATGCTTAGTTGGAGAGGTTGGACAATCTTCTGAAGGATATATAATTATGAAAAAGTGAGATTGCAGTTTCTAGCTAATGTAGGTCATGCTTCCAAAGCAAATCCAATAAAAGGCCACATTTCTTAAAACATCTGGTCTCTGTCAAGTCCTGTGATACATGCTTTACGTGCATTATCTTATCTAAACAATTTTACTGCGATCTACTGTGGGCTAGCATTTTAAAAAGGAAAACATCGGTCATTAGAACAGTTTTTGTTTTTGATTTTGTTTTAAGTGAAATTGGAAGAACTAAGCCTTGAAGAGAGATGGGTGATAAATGGCATTTAGGTTGCTAGAGAAGATTACAGAAGACAGCAAGAAGCTCAAAAGGTGCATTTGAGCTTAGTGCTGTAAAAAAAAAAATATATATATATATATAAACATTAGAAACACTAAGAATTGTATTGATATAAGATAAAATGTATATGTAATGACTATGCACATTTTACAGTTTTGTGTTGTTTTTTGATGTACTATATATATAGGCTATCTTCTTCCATCTGACCATACTTATGGTTATTCCTTAAGTGGATAGAACATGGCAATCCACCTGTTTGTTAAAGAAAACTTTTAAGTAAAGCTTGTAACACATGTACTTAAGGGAGAATTTATCTCATATGTAACTATAAGTAAAGATTTTAGAAATATAGATTATAATTTGTGCTCTGTAGCATATTTATTATCTTTAGTTGTTTAAGCTATATTCAAGAAGTAGAACCTAGAAGTAACTTTAAAGATATGGTTGTAAAAACATAAGCAGTCTTTGCTATTTTCTAGCAAATAGCTCACTATGCAGTTAAAATTCTAGCTAGATTTTGATTGCCACACCTGATGCAATGAGACAATTTTGCTCAATTTCCTTTCATTTTTTTTCCTGCTTTTGTCACTAGAATGGAGTATTGGCATTTGCATGCTCCATTTATTCTGCGAAGTATAGTAATATGCCTTACTATTTTGACCTTTTTGAAAGTCTACAATTTAATTAGTTGACTATTTTCCACCAGTCATCATCTCAACCTCACAGAGTTGTGAGAAAGGATGGCTAGCCATAAAATGTGTGAAAAATGGTTAAGGATCTAACATTTAATATGTCTTTAATCCTTGTCATCCTTTTAGTTCTGTTTCAGGAACTTCAGATCTATAACCAGCATCTGATCATATCGAAGTCATGATAATGCGGTGCAGCACTCATCACACCACACATACCATGAGACTTACGAAATTTAGCTCATTCTCAACATATCTAGGAAATGATGCCCTTTAAAGTCAATGCATTAAAAAAATAAAAAAAAATAAAGTCAATGCATAGTGTATAAAAGAGAAGGATATTTGATGTGTAGGAAAATTATTTATTATTCTGATGGCTTGGAGTTTTTCTCCTTATTGCTACTGAAATGAAGAGTAGTCATGTAGAAATGCCATAAATTACATGAAAGAAACAATCTCATCTGTGCTATTTAAAAAATAATCTATTGGTCTTAAATATATTTCTCCCAATTTATATTGGTTAATATAGAAATTTGTACTTCCACTAAAAAATGAATAAAACACTTAAGCATTGTTTTTCTTCCTGAGTGAATGAATGTATAATAGAAATTAGATGTGCAATACTTTAGTTATAACTACATTTCTGGCCAATAAATTTCGATTCTGGAAATAACTTTTGAGTATATGTGTAGTGATCATAGGAACTTATATTTTGATTCAAATGTGTATTTGTGTGTGTGTGTGTGTGTGTGAAAAGCTAAACTTATAACCATCCTCAAAGCATTGCTTAAAGCAAGCAATCTTTTAAGGTTAATGTGATATTCTAGCATCTCAGTTCTTATCCAGGGAAAATATTTAGAAAAAATGATAATTTTTCTTTGCCACTTATTAGTGGTCATATATCTATTTACTATATCTGCACAGGAATTAAGTTAAAGATATTGGTGATGGGGATTAAGTGGTGCACTAGTGATGAACACTGGGTGTTGTTGGAAATGTTGAATCACTGTACTATACACCTGATAGTAATATTACACTGTATTTAACTAACTAGAATTTAAATAAAAACTAAGAAGTTTTTTAACAAGTTACTTTACATAAGTATGAACACTTAAGATGATCCACAATAGCATATTTTTCAAGTTTATGAAGATTTTTAAATGTAAGATACCATCTTAAACCTTGAAACTGCGTGTTGGTTGTGGAACTCAGGAAGTACTAGGGTCTTTTATTATCATAGTTACTTGTTGTACAAACAGAAAGTACTGTAAGACTTAGCGTTAGTCTGTCCCTTATGATTTGGGGAAATAGGCTTAAAGTCAAAAAGTATTTTCTTTTTATATCTTCATAGTTTCACCTTCCCCAATAGTGTCTTTGGTTCTCAGAGCTTTGCTGCCTATGGCTGAATTCATTTCTTTTTGCCATTAAATCAAATACTAATCAGACTCTATCCCCCAAAATGACATATTTTAAAATAATTCTCCTCCACTTATGCACTTTGTCAGAATGGGGAACACTTTAATTAAGGCTTTGAATTGTTACAAAGTGATTCACACCAAGGGAATCGTACGTAACAAACAGTATAATAATTCAAGTCCATGAATATATTTTTATTATTACAAAGTGATATTTTAAAAACTCTCATTTGTTTGAGAAATCACATGAGGGCACATTACACTTTATAATACCAGTTTCCTAAAATGAAAATGATTCTGCAAAATACAGAAGTTAAGGCCAAAGGAGGAATCTCTAGATGCCAAATTTGTTAATCTTGCCTAAAAGAGTCAATGTGTTTCACAGTGATTCTATTGACTTCTCTTCTGCAATAGCAGAACATAGGAGAGAAAAATAATAACCTATTTATATATACATCTTTTGATGTTTTCCCCCCATACAAAATAATATGATATATATTAATTGTAGCACATTTGAAAAATTATTTATCAGTCACACATTGTCTGGTTTCATTTCTAATGACATCAACAAAGATCTGTTCTCTAGATTCTAGTTTGTGACAGTGAGTGACAAAATGTGTGTAATATGGTAGCTGTATTATTTATTCTTTTGGTGTTGTATTATTTATTTGTGTATTTATTATTATAATTATTGTCATCATCAGGCATTTGTGATTCTTCTGACACAACTTAGAGCATCCCATGCATGATCACTTTAACATCTTTTTTGTCTAAAATCACATTCTAGTTGGTATTTAAGATGCTCTCACATTTCCATCTTCAACTAAGATTCTAAGTAGTCAGGTAAGGTGGCAGCAGTATGTACTATGTTCTCCAAAATAAACTCCAGGGGTTATTTTCTTTTAGTTTATCATTATTTATTATTAATTTATTTTTTAGTATTTAAGGAATAACTTGGGACATTTTTTATTTTAACAACTTCCCTTTTATTAGACATGGATAGTACTTATCATAGTGTTATAAGTGCTAAACCTAAATAAAAATTGGTCGATTTGCTAATTAATTTAGAATAGTATCTACTGCTGCTCACCAATATTTCTGGTTGTTTTGTTGTGTTTTTTCATCTCTTTGAAATTATAGGAGGCATAGTGAACAAAGTAGAATTTGTTTCACATTTAGGTAGAAACATTTAACATTTAAAAGCCAGTTGGTGATTCTTCATGCTCTCCTACCCAGGTCAACATGATAGTGGAAGTACATATTAATATAGATATTGCATAAAATTAGAGTATTTTGGAATGAGAAGTCATCACCTGGAGGGGAGCTCCCTTAGAGAATTGCCTGGACTCATAATGAGTAAAACTTTGGCTGTTTCAAGTCACTGATATTTTGGACTGTTTGTTACTGAAGGACAAAGATAACTTAGTTTATCCTGAATTATACCAATGCCAATTTCTAGCTGACACATTTATCAGTGGTGCAAATAGAAAGGATATGTGTGTGTGTGTGTGTGTGTGTGTGTAATAAGCATAAACAGATGCAATATCTAAAGAACTGTGAGTTGAACAAATTGAATGATACCATCATGTGAATGGGAACAGGAAAAATAAATGGAGATGACATTTTTATTTTGTGAACAAATTCCACAAAAAGCAAAGTTACAGATGTCAGAACTCTTGAAACAAATTTTTTCACAGGCTTCAGCTTTCTGTAAATATGGCTTGTTGGGCATTACCAGTGTTACGGACTCATCTCATAGTCTCTGTTTCCAAACCGTAATTCATTATTTCTCTCTCAAAAGATTCTATAATTTTATTTCATTTTGTGATCCATCACTTTTTCAGTTCCTTAATCTAGAAGCACAGAAGTAGCTGATTTGTTCTTTTTTCTTGACCCTGTCATCCAGACACAAATGCTATGGGTTCCAATTCCTAACATAGTTCACTTGTTTCCTCTTTAGGCAGTTACTTAGGGAGGAACGGAAGGGATAAAGCAGATACTGGCCACACCCTCGGAGTACCCCTCCCCGCCACTTAAGAATTGACCACCACACCCTCAGAGCCACCTCTAAGGGCTAACAGAACAGGAAAGGCCTTACCACAGAACCGACTGAAAAGCCATAGGGGGCTTCCAAAAGCTGACTATGCACAGGGTGTGTACCTTGGCTTTGAGTATCATTAAGGTTACAACAGAACCTCATTAGACACCCATTAGTATATAATATATACATAAATACAATTATAACAAAATGCATGTGCAGAAGCCAAAATGTTATATAACCACCAGCTGCCAGTGAAAGACAAATTTACGTGAACACAAAGCAGGCTTAAAAAAAGATGCATCTAGAGCTTCTCAGGGCCATTGCCACTCTTGCTTGGGCAGTGGCCTGCTTTTATTCTTGAAAGTGTACTGTACTTGTCACTCAATAAACTATCTCCCTTTTCTGGTCTCAGGTCTTCAATTCTTTGGTCTATTTGTGATAAGAACCTAGTGACTAACTTGGTAACAGCATTACTTCATTTATCATTTGCTTGATCTAGTCAATTAACTTGCCTTTATCCATTATTTTAACCTTCAGCCAAGCCTCCACAAACATCCTGAAGCATTCCTGAATTGCAGATCTAGTCTTGTTATTTCCATATATGAAATCTTCAGTATTTCCTATCCTTTCTAGTAGAATTTTTTATGGAATCCTTGTCCTTTGAGATGCTTCTTGTAAAAATTACCTTGAAAAAATGAGTTCAGGAATCACGTATGTTTGGTAATTTACAAAGAATCAAAATATATTAAAAACTAAAAGAATGCTTACTTTTGTTTTATTAATATTTTTCAAATTTATTTAATGATGAACCCCTTTTATTCATTTATAATATCTATTAACACCCTGCAGATCTGCTTTTCCAGATGGACCCTAGGATAAATGTCAAGCCTCTGAACATATCATTCTCGCCTGTTTGCTTACCCAGATCTATCTTTAGTCTTTAATTTTATGCTCTGGATATTATAAAATGCTCTTAAGTTGCTGCACATTCCTAGTTATTTCTTGTCTGTCTGGATTTGCTTTTGTATTCTACCAAGAATGTTTTCCCCACCCAAACATTTTCTGCCTGTCATTAAATCTTTGTGTTTCAGCTCAGGTGTAAACTGTTTCCAGAAGCCATCTTCATATTCACCTATTTTTATCATTTTGATTTCCATAATAATTACTAATTATTTATGTGCCTTTTCTCCTTAAAAATTAAAAAAAAACTTTTGAGAGCCAGGTTCATCTCCTTTTTTGTTGTTGTTGGATTTCAGTGCCTAGGAAATATTTTGTGTTCAATCCATATTTGTAGAATAAATGAATGAACCAATGCATATAAAATAATACATTAAATGATAAATATGTAAATGATTGTATAGTACATAACAATGTGAATAGTTTTTAAATAGTTTATTTCCAATATCAGTGAATTGAAATTTACTTCAAGCTTTCTTTCTTGATCTTGATGGACTTTTTTTTTTAAAGAAAAACCTTCCAATGATTTTTATTTATGTTGCAGAGAATGCTTCTTTCTCACTCCTAATGTGTCCGTCTTGTAAACAGAGCTCATGTAGCATAATTCCAATTACTCAGTTAACTTCAGGGAAAGGAGATAACACATTGACTGGTTAATTTCAGTAAAGTAAGAGAACGTGCTTGACTCAGCCACTTGATGGGCTTTTACAAAGATCCAAATCAGGATTATAAATCTTCCACAGTGCATCTGCGATATATAAATTTATTATGACCAGTTAAAACTGTCAGCTTTCGCCATTTGCAATTTTTTTGTACGTGTTTGCTTTTAATCTTTTTATAAAGTGTGTGTTTTTGTCTGATCAAACTTATGTTAGATATGAAAATTGCTGTTGTCCTGGAATCCTCACAATCTGGAAGTTATTAGATTATGCTTTAATGAGGTAGGCTTACTCTCTCGATCATGGATCATGGGCCTCTTGTATTTTGCCTTACTGCTTTTGCTTCTATTTCCCTGGGTGGCAGGATGCAGTTATTTCTTCTGTGAGTCCTTAGCTTTTATATTTTGCCTTGGTGATGTGCCTCCATCTCCAGATCTTTCTAATTCCTTTCCACCAGAATTAGTTTGCATTTATGTAACATAACTGTGCAGAAGCCTCCAGATCTGTGTTTCTTATAAAAACTGCCCTTAAATAAGAAGTCTTAATTCTAGATCTTTGGTTAATGTCTCCACTCTGAGGTCCTGTAAGTGCCACATACTTCAGAATCTATCCTTTCTTCTCTTTCCATTACCACCAGTCTCTCCCTTTTTTAAAAAATTTATTTATTTATTTGGCGGGGGCGGAGAAAGAGAGAGAGGGAGAGAGGGAAGAGAAGAGAGAGGGAGAGAAAGAATTCCAAGCAGGCTTCACACTGTCAGTGCAGAGCTCCAGATGGGGCTCAATCCCACGAACCCTGAGGCCATGACAGAGTCAGATGCTTAATGGACTAAGTCATCCAGATCCCCAGTCTCCTACCTTTTTACTGTGTTTCTTAAGGCAACACCACTCTCACGGCCACCTAGATATGAAAAATCTGATTGTCTTAAGTTTCTTTTTCTACCTAGACACCTAAATTTTTATAGTTTCTACTTTTACATTGTTAATAGAATCTTTTATATCCAATATTTTTGGATTTCTAGCTCTGTGAGCCATTGCAACAGACTCCACACTTTTTTTCTCTATATCAGCTCATTTAGCTTTTTAATATCATATATAAACTGACACTTTTCCTATAAAAATCTAAAATCATAATTTTTGGTGGAAGTTTCATAATAATTTCACTGGCTCATAGTATAATCTTATGTAAAATAACAACAGCTAAATATTAGAAAACACCTCATTCTGTTGCCTAGGTATATATATTGCTCTGAGTAATCCTAGGTGGTTCATGGAATTTATATTTTTCAAAATTAAATAATATATGGGTTCTTTTTCAAGTCAGGCATTTAGTTATTATGGCTATGATATAAATATTTTGTTCTTGAGAAATCATATTTTTTGTGCTGAAGCAGACAAAAACATCTTTATAATACATTCTAAAATTATAGATAGATAGATACGTATATACTTTTTATTCATAAGCATCATAGGTTAGCTGCACTCTCCTTAACTCTATCAATAACCTTTATCTTTTTCCTTTCAGGTGTTTAATTTTGAGAGAGAGAGAGAGAGAGAGAGAGAGGGAGAGAGGGAGAGAGAGAGCACAAGCTGGGGAGGGGCAAAGAGAGAGGGAGACAGAAGATCTGAGCCAGCTCTGTGCTGGAAGCAGAGCCTGACGTGGGGTTTAAACTCACTAACCTTGAGATCATGACCTGAGTGGAAATCAGATACTTAAGAGACTGAGCCACTCAGATGCTCCAATAACCTTTATTTTATTCTTATGCAGTACTTATCAAAACTTCCATTAAAAGTATAACTATTTATTGATAATTGATAATTGTATGAAGAGTATGTATTTCATTCTTATTCTGAAGTCTATTTCTGAATTAAGTGAATCCACTGAAAAATGGTGTTCCTAGATCATATTATTTTGGTTCTCTAAGACAGGACTGCCAAGCCAGAGTCTTGTGGCTCACTAGATGACACTTGTACTGAGATATAGATTCCTTCATCTCTTGAGGTGACAACACAGGGTCTGAGGGCTGATCTTTAGATTTGTTACACTGTTTATAAACAAGGACAAAGGGATAATATACAAATATAAGGTTATCCTCTGTGTGTTCTTTGATTTGGAAAATGTTCTACAGAATTTTTAATAAGACTTTTCTGTGATATTATGGCATATATTATTTACATTGGACTATTTTATATTATATATAAATTATACTATTATATAAAGGGTTGGACTATAATTATACCAAGTGTCTTTAAGAATTGAACATTAATATATTAGTCAGTGTTCAATCAGAGAAACAGAACTAGTGGCATATATATATATATATATATATACACATATATAAAAAACAGAACTAGTATATATATAAATATATATATACACACACACAGTATAAACACACACATATATAAAATATATAGATATAAATTTTAAGATATTTTATGATATATGAGAGATATGTAGATAAATATGAATTTTATATATCTCTATCTATAGAAAGAGAGAGAGGAAAGAGGGGGAGAGACAATTATTTCAAGAGCTTGGCTTATATGTCATTGTGGAGAACAAGGCAAATTTGAAATCCATAGTGCAGGCCATCAGGAAAGGCAAGATGAAACTCTCAGACATGAGTTGATGCTACTATTATATGTAGAATTTATGCTTCCTTGGGGAAGCCTTCATTCCACTTTCCAGTCTTCATTCCAGTCTTTGATCTGATTGAATCAGGCCTACATAGACTACCTAAAATAATCTACCTTATGTAAAATCAACTAATTGTGGACTTTAATCAAATATACATATTACCTTTCACATCAATGCCTAGATTAGTGTTTGACTGAATAGTTGGCAAATATGTCCTAGCAAGTATAGTAGTAATACTGTCTCACTGAACGACAAAACCCAGATAATCTTAATGATGCTCATAATAGAATTTCTTTTACCAATCTTCAGGACCAGGAATATATGAATTTCTTATGAAAAAATTATTTTAATTTGTTTGTTTACTTGGAATCTGTTCATTTTGCCTTATTGGTACCATGAATCAAGTAACTGACCATAAATTCTGTGATATATACACACTAGAGGGACCTCATTGTGTAACATCCTTGTATATTACCTTCTCCTTGAGTTTGGCCAGAATCTATCACTTACTTCTAATAAATAGAATATTGCAGAGGTGGTGAGATGTCACTCCTATAATTGTAATGCATCACATAAGATTCTGATTTAGAAGACTTAAAGGAAAACTTTTACCACTGGTCTAGAAGAAATAAACAGCCATATTATGAACTTGTTATGGAGAAGCTGAGAAACATGACTCTGCAATGACCTGTAGGACCTGAGGGCAGCTGCTAGTCAACAGAGGGTAAGAAACTAGGACCAAAAGTCACATGACTACAAGGGAATGGATTTTGCTACACTGTAAACGAGCTGGGAAGGAGATTCTTCTGTAGCCATGGCTCTAGAAAATGCAGCATGGTTGATAGCATTTGGACCCTGAGCAGAGCATCCAGCTGACTGATGCCTAATTCTTGATTCACGGAAACTGTGAGATAGCAGATGTCTGTTGCCTTCAGCCACTACGTTTCTGATCATTTGCTATGCAGAAATACAAATTAATATAATTCCCTTTCTCTATTTCTGGCTAGGGAGGCCTAATTCTTGATTGGGGTTCTGTTAGCAAGATCTTTTCTGTCAATCCCACTAAGCCTCAACCCTCACTCTAGATTGTATCAACAAGAAAGGTGATATTTTGACTTCTTTGGGTTTTACTGCTTGTCTTATTGATTCAGAATTTACACTAAATAGAGAAATGGTTTTAATTAAGCTACATGAGAGACTGCATAGTCTGGTTCCTGATCTGGGGCTATTTAGGAAATAAAAGAGTTAGTGGAATGTGCAGACCCAAATAATAAATGGTGAGATTTTTGGTGGAGCCTCTCTAGGCTTTAAACTCTTGTTTTTCTTTCTTTCTTTCTTTCTTTCTTTCTTTCTTTCTTTCTTTCTTTCTTTCTTTCTTTCTTTTCTTTTCTTTTCTTTTTTCCTTTTTGGCTCTAAACTTTTGAACTTATTGTAAGGGTCAGCTTAGGGAAATTTTTCTTCATAGCATTTACGAGTATTGATAGATTTAACATTTTTATTCAGTATTATGGTTTTTCTGTGAAGTCTTGACCATGAGGATATTTTAGCCCTGAAACTGTAAGCATTGACCTTTATTCAATGTCCAGGCATTGTTCCAGAAATTGTGTGGCTTGTCTGCATTGGCATCGTTCTAAAGAATTCCTCACTCACCCTGTGCTAATTATCTTCATGAATATCTGAGATCAATATTCTGGCTTTACTCTCAGAAACATATTACTTAAAAATGAAAGGTAATAGGTGACCCTACCATGTCAGAGATAAAAGATCCACTTGAAAAGAAATAAAGCCAGATGACTTCATAACAATGTTAAGGCCAGGATAGCCTTACAGAGTAGTTCTTTTGAGGTGAATTGGTAATTAGGTATAGTGCAAGGAAGAACAATAGATAGAGAAATTACAGGATACTTGAAATGAATAAAAGGTATTGGTTCAGGAAACAGTTTCAGTACTAGGGTGGCATAGGCAGAGAAACATTGAAAAATAAAAGAGCAGAGCGAAATACTTCATTTAAATTTTTTTAATGTTATATGTATTTTTGAGAGAGAGAGGGGGAGAGAGAGACAGCGTGAGCAGGGGAGGGTCAGAGAGAGGGAGATATAGAATCTGAAGCAGGCTCCAGGCTCTGAGCTAGCTTTCAGCACAGAACCTGACACAGGACTTTAACACAGGGAACCATGAGATCATGAACTGAGCCGAAGTTGGATGCCTAACCAACTGAGCCACCCCGGTGCCCCAAATACTTTAAAGGAGAATTGAAGCTTCACAGGGTAAATTATACCTATTGTCTAATTTAAATGAGAAAACAGGGAGTATATCTAAGATAACTCTGTATCAAATCTAACTGCTTTTAAAGACAAAGTTACAAAGGAAGAGATTTGACTGGTTACTTGGTGAGAGAACATGACTGGGGACCAAAGATGTCTAATAAAAAAGGAAAGGGATCAATTTAAGAATACTGTAATGACAACCCTAGGGAAAGATAAGTCCAGTAAGTTAAAAATTATATTTTTTAACTCTTAGTTTTATCTGAAGTACACAAAAACAAATTATCTTTATAACTCTATTTGAAAGCAAAACATGACTTTACTTGAATTTAATTGGGAGAAAAGTTGACCAGAGGTTACTTATAGTCTTGATGAACCTCACTTTATGTGAATATTCATACATTTGCAGCAGCAATGTTAATGTGCTGTGTTGTGGAGTACTTATCAGCCCCCTGTGGGTCTTGCATGAAATACAGTAGATGGACAATTTCACATTTCTATATTATCCAAATTTTGAATTCTGAAAGATACTTAATTCCAAATGTATGAAATAGAGATTATGGAACTCTTTTAAGAAACACCCTTTCACATCTGAAGGCAGAGAACTAGAACAATGAGAAAACTACTCCTTAACATTTATGAAAGCATACAGAAAATGGGTAAGTATTGGCATGCATATTGCCTGTCTCCTGAGAGAAAACAGTTATGATAATTCATGGATCTAGGATCCTAAGGGATGGGGAAAACTATAAGCCATATTAAAGAAGAGTTAGACCAGACAATTAAAAATTGAATCTAGGGCTAACATGAAGTTTGGATCACTAGGACTATATCGCTTGAATAGGATTACCTAATCAAGGTAAAGAAAGCTTCCCAAGAGACCACAGGAGCTATTATATATTAGAGATCTCACAGCAAAGGTCCAAGAACATATTTTGTAAATTTATTTTCTATTGGCTCAATCTCATTTTACCTCCAATTATCTTTGCCAAATACTTTATTTTTTACTTTGTCTTGTATGTATTTTACGAAATCTATTTCAGTCCTATAAAAAGAAATGGTATGTTAGAAAACACAGATAAATACATCTGTATCATGGTAGCTAGATTAATGTTTTTAAAGAGTACTTTCAAGAACATCACTATTCTACCAGAAAACCCTATTGGGGTTCCTGAAACCAGTATTACACTGTATGTTAATTAAATTGAATTTAAACAAATTTTTAAAAATAAAAAAATAGAAAAACAAAACCCCCAAAACTATTTACATCTTTAATATGTCAGACAGTCATAGCTCTTATTTCATTGAGCTACATGTCTATAATAAAGATAGATACTAACGAAATAATCTTTTTAAAATTTGATTCTAAATTGTTATATTAATAATAAAAAATTTCAGGATACCTAGGTGGCCCAGTCATTTAAGAATCTCTTTTTTTTTATAGTTTATTGTCAAGCTGGTTTCCATATTAGACCCAGTGCTCATCCCCACAAGTGCCCTCCTCTATGCCAATCCCTCCTTCCCCTCTCCCCTCCCGCATCAGCCTTCAGTTTGTTCTTAGTATTCAAGAGTCTCTCATGGTTTGACTCCCTCCCTCTCCCCAACTACCTCTCCCCCGCAATGGTCCTCTGTTTCTCTTGTTCCACTTGAGTGAAAACATATTGTATCTGTCCTTCTTTGCCTGACTTATTTCACTTAGCATGACATCCACGTTGCCACGAATGGCCATACTTCATTCTTTAAGGATCTGACTCTTGATATCAATTCAGGTCATAATCTCATGGTTTGTAAGGTTGGGCCCTGCGTCAGGCTCTGTGTTAACAGCATGGAACCTGCTTGGAATTCTCTCTCTTTCCTTCCTTCTACCCCTTCCCTGATCATGCTCTCTCAAATTAAATAAACATTAAAATAATTGAAAGTTCAAGGAGCTTTTTGCATCTATAACAAGAGAAGCATCATTTAATTTGGGGGTGTTAAGGAATAATTTCTCTACTGGTAATGAAGATTGAATACAAGTAACAAGATGAAATAGTAGAAAGAGATTGGTGGAATTTCAAGTAGGGATAACATGTTCCAGCACAGGTATGATAATATATCTACATGCAGGTTGACTAGTGCTATTAGATTGGAGAGATTAAAAGTAATAGTGGCCTGAAATGAGGTTAGAGAGTCATGCCTGAGCAGAGTTCTGGGTTTTCCAAAGTACAGTAGGGTCTTTGTCTTTATCCTTACAGTAATGAGCTCTTATTTGTAAGGATTGATATGATTGTCTTTATGTTTAAAGTTTATATTGGCTGAAAAAGTATGCAGTGGATTGGTGAAAACCAAGTACACTTAGGGAAGAATATGAATTTAAATGACTATTGCAGTGGGGAGCCAGGGTGGCTCAGTTGGTTGAATCTCTGACTTTATTTTGGCTCAAGTTATGATCTCATAGTTATTAGATCAAGCTTCCCACATCAGCTCTGTGCTGAACATGGCTCTGGCTTAAGATTCTCTCTCTCTCCCTTTGTGCCTCTTCCCTGCTCTCTCTCTCTCTAAAATAAAATAAAGTAAAATAATTGAAAAATAAAATGAAAATAAAAAAGTAAAATAAATAAAATAAAATAGTAAAGAAAAGTAACACATTAAATAAAATAAAAATGACTATTGCAGTAATTGAGGCCAGATATACTTGTTAGCTTTGTCTTGGTATTGAAGGTGGAGATGGATAGGAGTTCACAGATGAAAAAGTTTTTTAAGTAAAATCAATAGAACTTGGTCAATTATTAGACAGAGTAATTAGTGAAAGAGATATAGCAAGGATATAGCTGTCCTAGAGTCTGAAATTCTCTTTTCAGTTGTCTGGCTTGAAATGAGCAAATTTTAGAATTGTTATTCTTCAATACCTTTGACATTTCCAAATTGAAATGTCAAGTAGGGTCTTAGATATATATAGAATATATAAGGTGAATATTTTTCTGCTCTGCATCTTATGTATTTAATAGTTTATAAATTTAGTTCAGCATACATTATTATATCTATATGTGTACTTATATCAATTATTAACACCTTAACATATTGCATTTTCCAAAGTACATTTTAAAGTGAATTAACACAGCTCCTAAGAATTATCTGCAGTTTTAGCTTTTCCTCCTGGAATTGTATGTATATTAGACTGTATCTTATATTGATCTATTTCAATACCATATTTCTTCAGGATCATACGCTGCAACCTTCTCAGAGCATGGCAATTTCTTTTCTCTAGGTTCTTTCTGGAGAAATAAAAACATACTTAAAAGGTATAATCATATAATACTGAACTTATTTAATATGTTATATATTCTAGAAAAATAATATAAATGATATTTGCATTTGAAATACGGGGCGCCTGGGTGACTCAGTCGGTTGACCATCCAACTCTTGATTTTGGTTCAGGGAGGTTACGATGCCACCATTTGTGGGACTGAGCCGCATGTTGGGCTCTGTGCTGTGACAGCACAGGGTCTGCTTGATATTCTCTCTCTCTCTCTCTCTCTCTCTCTCTCTTTCTGTCCCTCCCCTGTGTGTGTTGTCTGTCTCTCTCAAAATAAACTTTAAGAAAATAATACTTACATTTGAAACAAGGTATAAAAGAAATACTCCTGTTTCTTCTTTTTCAAAGAATGTCACTCTAAGTATGGTATTTCAAACCTTGTTATCTATAGCTTAGTACTGTTTCACCTTAAAACATCACACTTCTCAGGTATCCATCCCTAATAGTGCATTTAAAGTTAGGATTTACTTTATCGGTAGCAGCAAGGGCATTTTTCTGTGCTCTAGAAGGATAGATATATTTTGTTCCTCATATTAACTTAAAAAGTCAAAAGAAATATTTCCTAAATATAATGTGAGCATACATATCAGTTTGACTCTCCTGGTTTATACTTGTATCTGTATACTTCTCTCCTCTTTTTTTTTTTTAAGTTTTTTTTATTTATTTTGAGGAGTGGGGGAGAGAGAATCCCAACCAGGCTCTGCACTAGTAGTGCTGAGCCTGATGCAGGGGTTGATCCCATAAGCTGTGAGATCATGACCTGAGCTAAGATCAAGAATCAGGCACTTTACTGACTAAGCCGCCCACGTGCCCCTGTATACTCAGCTCTAATCATTCTTTTGTTCTTAACACCATCCCTGTTTAGGTAATAAAGTATATGAACACCTTACTTAAACATCATGAATTCTCTTATATGCTGCTATTTGTGAACTTTCTGAAGCCCATCTTTAAGCTATACATTTCATTATATGGTAATATAAGACATTCCATACTTTGGTTAAGGCTGTGTAGTGTATTTATCTGCTTTTATTAACTTAATTTACATCCTTACCTCTTTTAAACACATTTATTGACGTATAATTAATATACAATATTACATTAATTTCAGGCACACAACATAATGATTCAGTGTTTGTATGCATTATGAAATGGTTGGCATAGTAAGTTGAGTTACAATCTGTCACCTGAGAATAGTTTCATTGACTATATTTCTCATGCTATACCTTAATTATATGCCTATGACTAACTTACTTTATAGCTGAAGTGTGGACATCTTAATCCACTTCACTCATTTTGCCTTCTCATTTGCCAGCCTCCCACAGATCTATTCTCTGAGTTTTACTTTGTTTTGTTTTATTTGTTTGTTTTGATTTTTAGATTCCACATTAAATGAAATCATGTAGTATTAGTTTTTGTCTGACTTATTTCATTTATCCTAATACCTTCAGGGTCCATACATGCTATCACAAATGTCAAGATTTTGTTCCTTTTTATGGCTGAGTGGTATTCCATTGTAAATATATACCACGACATCTTTATCCATTCATGCATAGATACTTAGGTTGTTTTCATGTCTTAGTTATAGTAAATAGTGGTGTAGTGAACATAGGGGTGCATGGATCTTTTTCATTTTTTATTATTTTTATGGAAGTGTAATTAATGTATAGTTTATATTGATTTCAGGTGTGTAATATAATTATTTATCAATTCTGCAAATTACTCAATATCATTATAAGTGCACTCTTAATCCCCTTTTTCTATTTCACCTGCATTCTGGCAATCCCCAGTGTGTTCTCTATATTTCAGAGTCTGTTTTTTCTTTGTCCCTTTTTTCTTTGTTCATTTGTTTTTGTTAAATTCCATATATCAGTGAAATCACATGGTATTTATCCTTCTCTGACTGATTTACTTCACTTACAATTATACCATGTTATTGCAAATGGCAATGTCTTATTCTTTTTTATGGTTGAGTAATATGCCATTTTATTTACACACACACACACACACACACACACACACACACACACACACACCTACATCACCTCTTCATTATCCATTAATCTGTTGATAGACACTTGGGTTGATTCCATATCTTGGCTGTTGCAAACAATGCTGCAGTAAACATAGGGATGCATGTATCTTTTAAAGTTAGTGTCTTTGTTTTCTTTGGGTAAATATCCAGTACAGAATTATTTGGATCATATGCTTTCTATAATTTTAATGTTTCAAGGAACCTCCGTACTGGTTTTCACAGTGATTATAACAATTTACATTCCACCAAGTTCATAAGGTTTATTCTTTCTTCATATTGTACCAACATTTCTTTCTTTCTTTTTGATAATAGGCATTCTGATATATGTGAGGTGATATCTCATTGTTTTTATTTACATTTCCCTGATGGTTGGTGATGTTGAGCATCTTTTCATGAGCCGACTGGCCATCTGTATGTCTTCTTTGGAAGAATGTCTATTCAGGTCCTCTGCTCATTTATTTTAATGTTTTTTTTATTTTTGAGATAGTGAAAGAGGAGCGGCAGAGAGAAATAGGGACAAAGGATCTGAAACAGGCTTTGTGATGACAGCAGATAGCCTACATAGGGCTCAGACTCAAGAACCAGGAGATCATGACCCGAACCAATTACAATTATCAAAGTTGGACGCTTAACTGACTGAGCCACCCAGGTGCCCCTTAATTGGGTTTTGTGTATGTTTTGGATATTAGCCTTTTACTGGGTATATGATTTACAAAAATCTTCTCTCATTCAGTAAGTTGCCTTTTTGTTTTGTTGATTGTTTCCTTTGTTGGTGCAGAAGCTTTTCAGTTTGAAGTAGTCCCGTTTGTTTATTTTTTCTTTTGTTTCCTGGCCTTTGGAGTCAGGTCCACAAAAACATTGCTAAGGAAAATGTCACGTTGCTTCCCACCCATGTTTTCTTTTAGGGGTTTTATGGGTTTCAAGTCTTACATTCAAATCTTTAATCCATTTTGAGTTAATTTTTGTGTATTGTATAAGAAATTGGTCTAGTTTAATTCATTGCATGTAGCTGTCTAGTTTTCCCAGCACCATTCATTGAAGAGGCTGTTATTTTATAGTTGTATATTTTTGCCTTCTTTGTTTTAACTTAAATGACCATATATACATTGGTCTATTTTGGGCTCTTTATTTTATTCCTTTATATTCCCTTTTAAATTATTATATTTTAAAATTTGACTTACATTATTATGTTTTTTTTCTCCATAATATTTTATTGTCAAATTGTTTTCCATACAACACCCAGTGCTCTTCCCCTTAAGTGCCCTCCACCATCACCACCACCTCTTTTCTCCCCTCCCCCTTCATTATTATGTTTTTAAATTGTGCCTTACTCCTTTTTTCTTTGTTTGTTTGTCTTTTCTCCCCATCACTGAAGTAACATTGTGGTCATTTAGCTTTCTTTATCCATTCATTATTTACTTCTTCCTCTCTGGAACTGTTTCAGCACTCATTCTTGAAATGTGATGACCAGAATTGCTTGCAGTATTCAAGGTACAGGTGCACTAAGGTTTGCTACAAGAGTAGGATAATATGAGCTCTTTTGGGTTTGCTTTTGCTTTTTTATGTTTGCTGGCTTCCAAGAGCTCTCCTGAGGGTGTTAAGTATTGTGTTGGCTCCATTGTCTGCTGGAGCACATTGGCTTCATCTTCCCGGGGACGAAGCCCCAGCTCCCACATTGATACTCATGATATTGTCTTAAGGGCGCCACAAATGTCCTCAGCTGCTGTTAAAAATTGGCAGTTCAAATATCCATTTTTCCATTGCCTAAATGAAGCCCGCTGTACACCAGGAGTGTGAATGAATGAAGATGGCATGTTTCCTTTGAAAGCCACTACTTTTGTCCTATAAATTAGTATTTTGAAGCCTAACATTTTCTATCCTTCACAGTCTCAGTCTTCAAATAGAATGTTAATTTTGTTTAAAAAGGAAACAAAACATGTTTCTGAAAACATGGACTAAAACTTCTTTAAATTTCATCCATATAAATCAAACAGATCTCTCAATTGTTTCCTATAAAAACTAAATGTTTTATATTGTATTCATAGTTACGAGATACTTTTTCAAAGCATTATGTTATTAAGACAAAGACATTGATGAATTTATTTTCAGAACTGATATTTAAAGTTTTACTTATTAGACAAAAATTCTTATAGTTGAAAGGTACGTTATCTCTATGAGTACTCCTTTCTCCTTAATAATGAGAGATTTTTAATGTTCTGCTTATGGAATAGAATTTTACAGGCTGAAATTGCTAACAATCTGCAGTCATTTTCTCTTCAAAGATAGGGACAAAAAAAAATCCATTCCATGTGCCTTTTAGTTACTAACTTTGTTTTCCACCCAAGTTTAAAAAGTGATTTGTGCAAGTAAGTGAGAATGAAGACATTACATTTATTATCTCTCTTATGTAAGACTTTTCATACACTAAGCAAATCTCTTCAGGAATAGTTGATTTTCATTTTTAAGCTCATGAGTGGCATGGAAACTATGTCATAGGTTAATACAGAGAAAAAATAAAACATTAATAAATGAAAATAATGTATCTGGATTATACAGTGGAATGTCTACAGAAATGTATAAAATTATAACCAGGAAAAAATGATTAGTAGTGATCTTTTTGTTGATTTTTTTATAGTTGAGTTTCAATAGACACAGTAAGGGGAGATTTTGAAGCAAGTGATTCAGAAACTTTTAAGGTATAAACTCTCTACTGATGCTTTTAAC
The DNA here is from genome assembly GCF_006229205.1 of Suricata suricatta. Taxonomy (NCBI): domain Eukaryota; kingdom Metazoa; phylum Chordata; class Mammalia; order Carnivora; family Herpestidae; genus Suricata; species Suricata suricatta. Next base: position 36,848,223 of record NC_043704.1, on the reverse strand, counting down.
TGAGGATTTGCACAGTTTGATGTTCTTTTAAACAATTCTTTTAGGAGGGTCTCTGGGTTCTCCAGAGGAGAAGATTAACCATCAAAGTGAGAAAGTCTTTGTCCAACTTCTCTTATTTATAAATGGGAACACTTAGTATGAGGGGGAGTGTTCCAGAGTGCTCCAGAGGGTATAAAGGGTGGCTTGCCCAAGAACATGTAGGGAATTGGCGACAGAGCACAGATGAATGCCAGCTTTCCTGGATCCTGTCTTGGGTTGTTTTCAATGGGCCTCTCTGAATCCTAGCATTTGGGAGCTCATTTATTTTGCACTTTTGGAGTCTCCTCCTTGGCTGTGCTGCCCTGAGATGTAACCCCTTAAGTATCTCAGAACATACCTCCAACTCTATTTAGAGGAGAGAGTACATGTGAGAGGCCAGCACAGGCCATGTGCTTTCCAACCATAGCCACTGAGGGCCTGTGACCAGAAAGGAAGCTAGGATGGGGAATACTGCATGAATGAGAGGGGTCTCTGTTCTTGAGGGACAGGGATTTTGTAGACTAGTTGAAGAGAGGGGAATGGGAAGAAAAATGTTAATGCATTGTTGAAATTATATTCTCTTTATTTCATATATGAAAAACAGCCACAAGATAATAAAATGATTTGCCTCAGGCCACATAATTATTCAGTGGCAGAGCCAGAAGAACCCTAGCACACTGAGTCCAGAACTCTCCATGTCAGTGTTATATGAGAAGGTAGCCCCAAGCAAATTAAAATGAAAATGGTCAAAGAGAAATACAAATATCAAAAAAAAAACTGTACTTTAGGAAATATTCACAAATCCTAGTCAGTAGTGTTGCATGATGATAAATCTTTACATTTTCCCCACAGTGGTCATAGGCCATTTGATACATGTTTTAGAATTAGACAAAGCTTAAAATTATGACCTTTACTTGATATAGATGAAATGGCATTTTATAAAGGAAAAAAATGCAGGAAACCACAGTGTTTTTTCATGTTTATTTATTTATTTTTGAAAGAGAGAGAGGGAGAGGCAGGCAGAGAGAGAGGGAGACAGATAATCCCAGGCAGCTGTTATGGGGCTGAAACTAACAAACTGTGAGATTATGACCTGAGCTCAAATCAAAAGTCAGATTCTCAACCAACTGAGCCACCCAGGTGCCCCAAAAAACCACAGTAGTTTTTAAAATCTCCTTTGTTTGGATTATGGTTTTACCTATTATAAAAATAAAATTGAATAGAATATATATGACCTTTAAAAGCATAAGGATAATTTTTTTGTTTTATATTGTCCATTTGGGGCTAAAAAACTATATTTATCCATGTGTATTTTATGTATTTCAAATACTCCATAATCTTTGAGTCATTTGAGTTTTTGAAGTACTTAGTGAGTATGATATAAGTACATTATAGTGTCTTACTGATTGATATTCAGAGTATAAAAAGGAGAGGATGATAAACTTGAGAAAAATCAATCAGATATTTTTGGTGTTTTCCTAAGAATCAGTTAAGTAGAGAAGACGTTTTTGTGCAGGGGAAGGTTTTCTTCTGTATCCATTTCAGATAGGGTCATCTGAACAAAAGAAATATATTTGATCAAGGACATCATAAAGAATATAACATGATAGAAATTATAGGAAACCACTGAGAGCAACTTCTGTGCAACATTTAAAATTATAGATATGTTATTTAATTAACAAATGGGAAAGAAAATATATCCTACAATCACACCATACTTGTAATAAGTTAATAATACTTCATATTCCTTGCCAAAATTAAGAATGTTTATTAACTAAATAGATTAAATAAACTACTTTTCTCTTTCCAGTATATGGTGATACCTTTTCTTCAATCATATGTCATGAAGCACTTATCTTATTGTTTCTATCAAGTAATTTTTAATGGACATAAGTCAGCAATTATCATTTTACTTGGAATTTTATTGGTTTCAGTAAGAAAAAGCAGTTTTTATATGAAAAACTGCCTTTCTGTTGAAATTCCTTATTCAGGCCCCACACTATTTTTTCCATTTTATCTATCTTTATATATCTTATATGATGAAGTTATTTTTTCCAGTTTTGTTATCCTTTCATTTGTGATATACATGTTTCAAAAATTATATAATCAGTTTTATTCCATTATGTCTGTCTTTGAAAAAGTTACTTTTTCTGTTGCCTTTCACTTAAAATGCTTAAAATGAAGTTCCTTATGTTGAGATTAGATATGCATCAACACTTTAATGTTGAAGGTTTTTAAACATTTGATTCTTTGAGCCAAGTAGAATTTATTTTTCTATATCTATGAGACAAGAAACTTAAAGGGATTTTTTTTCTAAATACTTTATAAACTCTGCTAGCACTAGCTATATTTATAATTCACCTTTTATGCAGAGATATGTCTTTGCATCTTCCACAACTACTAAATTCTTATATATACTAGCTTTGTTCCTGGGCTGTCTGTTGTTCTGTTTAATGAATTGGGCTGTCTGCTTTGTAAATACCAGAATTTTAATTATTACATTACCATTTATTTTTAATAAATAAATTAATTCATATAATAATTATATCCAGTTATGGATATGCCTCTGTTACTCTTACTTAGTGATTTCACGGTTTGTTATACTCTATGACCTGCAAGGTGAAACTGTCTTTGTTTGTCTTTTTCTTTTTTAACATTTTGCCCTATTTAGATGGTTTGGGGAAGTATAATTAGGAAAGATATATCCATCAGGTTAAGTTAGGTTATGCTGAAATAATTACAACAGCAAAAAACCAAAATCTTCATGAATGATTTAAATAAAGAAAGGTTTATTTTCCACCCATATTCCATGTCCTTTGCAGGATAGTGGGTGATTTGGGGACATGCTCTTCTCATGCTCTTACATAGTGATCAGCAAGGGTATGAGCTGCCAAAGACCCCATCTTGATGCATGTGCCCACAAGAGTCAACATAAATAAAGGGGACTTACTGACTCTTCCATTCTCTCTTAAATCTTCTATCCAGGAAAGACATGCAATGCTTTGATACTATTTCATGTCAGTGAGTCACATAATCACACCTACCTTCAAAGAGGCTGGGGAGTATATTTCTTCTGTGCCTAAACAGGATGAAATCTGAATTATTTCCTGAAGTTTGCCTTTCTGATCACCAAGGGTTTAGCCTGTTCTTCTAATATAAGACATACTCACTCATAACCTACAAGAAACAACAGAAATTCAAGCTGAAAGTCTAGGATATCTGGATGTTTATGAGGTTTTTTCATTAGCAGGTGGTCTACAGTATATCCAAAATGTGTTTTCTCTTGACTCAGAAGTTTAAGGTAACAAAGCAAGATGATATGTTTCCAGCCATCCAATATACAATGGTGGAATAAAGACAGGCTAACCAAAATATGTACTTTCTTTCAGAAATAGCTAATGGTTATAATGTAAAAGGCTCAACAGTCACGTATGTGTGTATATATGTGTGTATGTGTGTATATACCCTCAACAATCAAAGATATGTATTTATTTTTAGTAGAAATTATGTCACACATCAAACATAGTTTTTCCAATATGTAAATGAACAACCACCTCTAAATTCTAGAAGAATTGAAACTGAATTTGAGCTCCAGACTGTAATAAAATTACTTCCACATTAAGGATACAGCTTTTACTTTTTGATTATTTATCAGATTCTTTTATTTTTATAAGAATTGTATGAAATTATTGCATTAACTCTAAGGGTAATCCCTTATCAATATTAGAGAATAGACATGTATCATATGTTCTTTCCCCACCCAGTCCTGTTTCTACTATTGATGCTATTAATTTTATTCACTACCAGTAATCTCCTAATTATCCTGGACAAAATCCATTTGATATGATACTGTGTCAATCATATAAGAGCTAACATAAATCTAAATGTGGGTCAGAACAAATTTCAGTTTGTCTTCTGTTACACAAAATTTTAAGAATGTATGATATTCACTACATGGAAATTTAAAAAGGGGGGATTTTTAAAGCCTGTGAGTTTTAATTTCTCAGATTTTCATGACATTTGATAGTAATAGATGCTTGTCATTCCCAGAATCTATTATTTTCATCTTAGAATGCCTGTTCCACAGATGAGTCATTCAGCCCAAAATAATATCCTATATCAATTAATGATGTTTGGCATTTCATTCTTCAAAGAAGAGTGTGAATAGTGGAGTAGAGCACTTCAGGAATACACAATCCACACAGCAATTTAGAATAGGTACCCAGATCGACTTATCCAGATTTACCCAGATGGACTCTGTTACAATCACTGTGGGTCACATATAATTTTTTCAATTCTTATTTTCAAAGACAAATCATTAGTTCTCAAAGAAAATAGGAAATAAAAAATGAGTAAAATTTTTTGAAAAGTTCTAAAACTTCTAAGGCTATATCAGTTACAGTGGATGTGAACATTCATCTTCTTACTTAGAGCAGTTATAAGTTTAATCCCTTATTCTATCCTTGTAAGTTGCGTTTGTCTCAGGCCTGTGGTAGTATCATCATAAATTGTTCTTGAACTACTAATTTAGGTTCTAAAGACTTAATAAGATCAATGACTAGGAATGTATTAGTGTGTACATATCTCTGATGAATATGCACACATACACTAGAATATTACTCAGCCATAAAGAATGAAATCTTGCAATTTGGAATGACATGGATGGAGGTATACAGTTTTATGCTAGTAAAATAAGTCCGTCAGAGAAAGACAAAAACCATATGATTTAACCCATAAGAAAACAAATGACCAAAGGGGGGAAAATAGATAGTGACAAACCAAGAAACAGACTCTTAACTGTAGAGAACAAACTGATGGTTACCAGAGGTGAGGTGGATGGGAGTATATGTTAAATAGGTGATCAGGATTAAGGAGGGTACTTGTAACGAATACTGGATGTTGTATGGAAATGGTGAATCACTGTATCATAAACGTGAGACTGATACTGTACTGTAGTTAACTAACTGGAATCTAAGTAAAAACTTAACTAAATTTTAGATGTTTATCATGGTGGTTTGGTTCATATTTGATTTGTACTACTTGTTTTCAACTATTATGTTAGAAATATCAAATATTCCATTTATTTTTGTCATATATATTAAAGCTTTATTTGATAAATAAGAAATTGAAAATATGTAAAGTTCATAATTTGATAAATTATGATATATAATTAGATCTGAGAAACCATCTATAGTCAAAAATACTATTTCAGAAATCTCCCTAAAAGAAATCCCTGTAATACAGAGAGTATTAAATTAAAATTCCTAGTAGGGTTTGTTAACATATTATTCCTCCTCCTCTCCTCCTCCTCCTCCTCCTCCTCCTCCTCCTCCTCCTCCTCCTCCTCCTCCTCCTCCTCCTCCTCCTCCTCCTCCTCCTCCTCTTCTTCTTCTTCTTCTTCTTCTTCTTCTTCTTCTTCTTCTTCTTCTTCTTCTTCTTCTTCTTCTTCTTCTTCTGTTTTTGAGAGAGAGAGAGCAACCACACAAGAGAGTCATAGGGAGATCTTAATAAAAATTAGCTATATTTTAGGGAGAGATGGAGTGACTGGTAAGGAAAGTCTTTATTTCTGTATCCTAACCTACTGTATAATTTTGATTTTTATAACATCCTATTACATTCATAATTACCAATGAAGTGCAATTATTTTAAAACTTTAAAAAATGTTTTTAAGGGGTGCCTGGGTGGCTCAGTCGGTTAACCATCTGGCCTCGGCTCAGGTCATGATCTCATGGTTCTTAGGTTCGAGCCCTGTGTCAGGCTCTGTGCTGACAGCTAGCTCAGAGCCTGGAGCCTGCTTCAGATTGTGTGTCTCCCTCTCTCTAACCCTCCCCTGCTCACACTGTCTCTCTCTGTCTCTCAAAAAATAAATAAAAGACATAAAATAATAAAAATAAAAATGTTTTTAAATTTATTTTGAGAACAAGAGAGAAAAAGTAAGTGAACAGGGGAAGGGCAGAAAAATAAAGAGAGAGAGAATCCCAAACTGACAGCACAGAACCCAGCTGGGGACCGAACCAATGAACTGAAATCAAGAGTTGAATGCTTAACTGACTGAGCCACCCAGGTGCCCCTGAAACACAATTATTTTAAAAATATATAAAGAATTACTCATTTCTTTTAAAGCAGGCTGCATGTGCTTAATTTTTTCAATAAAGATTTCTTTTAGACAGAAATTCCTTAATTTTAATTTATTCAAATGTATCAATTTCAAGCCTTTTTATGGTTTTTGATTTTGGAATATTGAGCATATAGGGCATATACATGATCTTTTGTTGATTTTAGCTTTATTAATGCTTTATTAAATAAATCTTTTCTTAACTTCATTAATTTTGATCTCTACATTTAATTTTGAGAATCTACATGGTGTCTACCATTGTACAGCTTACTAGTTAGAAATTCAGTTTCACTTTTCTATGTAGAATCTGTTCTATCTCTGTCTGTCTCTCCTGCTTTTATTCTATTTTATTTTTAACATCTCTTCTATCTCTGGTTCTTTCTTTCCACGTTGACATAGCTCTTCGTGGAAATGTATTAAGTATCAAAAAAGAGGAATGAATTATTCAAGTCAACTTGAAATATTTATTGGAGTTGCAATGAATTTATGGAAGACTTAGAATGAACATCTTTATCATTTTAAGTTCTATCCAAGGACATATATATATATATGTATATATATATATGTTTATTTTTTAAATTTTTAAAAAAAATTTTAAATTTATTTTTGAGAGACCAAGAGACAGAGTGAGCAGGGGAGGGTCAGAGAGAGAGGGAGATACAGAATCTGAAACAGGCTCCAAGCTCTGAGCTCACTGTCAGCACAGAGCCCTAGCCTGGGCTGGAACCCATGAACCACGAGATCATGACCTGAGCCGAAACCGGACACGTAACCGACTGAGCCACCCACACGCCCCTAATTTATATTTTTAAGATATAATTCCACTTTAGAGACATTTTAAACTTTATTTGAAATTGTATATTTTGGGGCATCTGGGTGGCTCAGTTGGTTAAATGTTCACTCTTGATCTCAGCTCAGGTCTTAGCTTTAGGGTTGTGAGTTCAAACCCCACAATGGGCTCTGTGCTGGGTGTGAGGCCTATGTAAAATATATATATATGTATTAATTGAAATTAAATTGTATATTCTGTGTGATTTTTAGATATTTTATAGTTTTTATTGCTCTTAATATTGACATATTACTCTTAATTATATTTTTTATTTTTCTTTGGAGAAATGTTCATGATTTTGTAGCTGGTACTATATTCTAACACAAATCGTAGCTGATTTTTCATTAAAAATACTAAAATCACTTGTTCTAATCTCATATTCTATTTTTTACATAGTTTTATCATCTTTAAATAATAAATTATCGATTATATGTATATATCTAAAGCTTCTTATATACTACACAAATATATTCATATATACTTCGTATATATCCATTACCTGTTTTGCTTCTCTTTGTTATTATTTCTCTTAAGTTTAAAGGGACTGTTTGTAAAGTATCTTCATTAAGATATTGTCCTAGGCCCTATTGGGATTTGAAAATGAAATAAAGAGCTATCCTATTTATATTTTCTGTAAAATTGCTTACAAGAAAAATAATCTCTTCCTTAGAAGTTTGAAAGATCTTATTTGTAAAAATATCTAGGACTTGAACTTCTTTGTGTTCTTCTTTAGTAGGTAGAGATATAGAAAGAAGATATAATTTCTGTTTCTTTATTAATCATTAAAATATCTACATTTCTTTTTCTTAATTGCCCAATTTTAATATGGTGAACCTTTACCAATATTGTATATCTAATAATTATCATGTCATCTTAATATTTTAAATACTTTTGTTATGTAAATATTTTAATTTTTAATTTTGTTGATTTTTATCTCTACTCATTTCATTTATCAATCTTCAAAAACCAATATTATTTTCAAACAACCAATAGTAGGGTTATATTTGCAATTTTTATTGTTTTTTATTTCATTGACAACTGTTTTCATCTTTATTATTTATTTCATGGTTTTTGCTCCAAAGTTACCTAGTTGAGTACTTTATCTGTTTTTCACTTCTCTATCTTATAATGGCTACCTTTAATACTTTAAAAATTTTTGATAAGCATAGCACAGTTTTTATTCAATTCTAAATATATCATTCCTATAATGATTATTTTTATCCTAAGAATTGTGTAATAAAAATATATTTAGTTTCTTGACTTACAACTTTTGTTTTTATTATTTTGATATTGACCTTTATTTTTGTTGAATTTCAGTCAATCATTAGTACATTCATTTATAGCAAAAGACATTATTGAAGTTGGTTTCTGCAGATACACTTTATAATACTGATATATTCATTTCTGCATTTTGTTATTTTATAAATTTAAAAAATATTCATGATTCTTCTTAGAAATATAAAGCTTTCCATTTTTAGTTGAATTCAATTTTGTCAAATATTAAATTTTCTATGCTCTTTTGTTGTTGGTTTCTTTTTTTCACTCCACTGATATTCATACTTGGCTTTTCTTTAATTTTTAAAATTTCATCCATTTTTCTCTCTTGCTTTGTAGTGGGAATCATGTTATCAGTGCTCTCAAATAGCCATATTCTGTAGGTTGGCTACTTTTTTTTTTAATAATAGTTTATTGTCAAATTGCTTTCCATATAACATCCAGTGCTTCTCCCCACAAGTGCCCCCCACCATGACCATCACCCCTTTCCCTTCTTCCCCCTCCCCCGTCGTCCACAGTTTGTTTTCAGTATTCAATAGTCTCTCATGATTTGTGTCCCTTTCTCTCCCCAACTCTCTTCCCCTCTTCCCCTCCCCCTGATCCTCCATTAGGTTTCTCCTGTTCTCCTGATAGACCTATGAGTGCAAACATATGGTATCTGTCTTTCTCTGCCCGACTTATTTCGCTTAGCATGACACCCTAGAGGTCCATCCACTTTCCTACAAATGGCCAGATTTCATTCTTTCTCATTGCCATGTAATATTCCATTGTATATATATACCACATCTTCTTGATCCACTCATCAGGTGATGGACATTTAGGCTCTTTCCATGATTTGGCTATTGTTGACAGTGCTGCTATGAACGTTGGGGTACATGTGCTCCTATGCATCAGCATTTCTGTCTCTCTTGGGTAAATCCCCAGCAATGCTATTGCTGGGTCATAAGGGAGTTCTACTGATAGTTTTTTGAGGAGCCTCCACACTGTTTTCCAGAGAGGCTGCACCAGTTTACATTCCCACCAGCAGTGTGGGAGAGTGCACGTTTCTCCACATCCTTGCCAGCATCTATAGTCTCTTGATTTATTCATTTTAGCGACTCTGACCGGTACGAGGTGGCATCTCAGTGTGGTTTTGATCTGTATTTCCTTATGATGAGTGACGCTGAGCATCGTTTCACGTGCCTGTTGGCCATCTGGATGTCTTCTTTGGAGAAATGTCTGTTCAGGTCTTCTGCCCATTTCTTCACTGGATTATTCATTTTTTCAGGTGTGGAGTTTAGTGCGCTCCTTGTACATTTTGGATACTAGCCCTTTATCTGATTTGCCATTTGCCACTATCTTTTCCCATTCTGTCTGTTGCCTGTTAGTTTTTTTTTTTTATTGTTTCCGTTGCAGTGCAGAAGCTTTTTATCTTGATGAGGTCCCAGTAGTTCATTTTTATTCTTGATTCCCTTGCCTCTGGGATGTGGCGAGGAGGAAATAGCTACGATTGAGGTCTAAGAGGCTATTTCCTGCTTTCTCCTCTAGGGTTTTTATGGTTTCTTGTCTCACATTCATATCCTTTATCCATTTTGAGTTTATTTTTGTGAATGGTGTCAGAAAGTGGTCTAATTTCATTTTTCTACATGTTGCTGTCTAGCTCTCCCAACACCACCTATTGAAGAGGCTGTCTTTTTTCCATTGGATACTCATTCTTGCTTTGTCAAAGATAAATTGGCCATATACTTGTGGGTCCAATTCTGGATTCTCTATTCTATTCCATTGGTCCATGTGTCTGTTTTTGTGCCAATACTAATACTGTCTTGATGATGACAGCTTTATAGTAGAGGCTAAAGTCTGGGATTGTGATGCCTCCCGTTTTGGTTTTCTTCTTCAATATTACTTTGGCTATTCAGGGTTTTTTGTGGTTCCATATGAATTTTAAGATAGTTTGTTCTAGCTTTGAGAAGAACACTGGTGCAACTTTGATGGGGATTGCACTGGCTGTGTAAATTGCTTTGGGTAATAATGACATTTTAACAATGTTTATTCTTCTGATCCATGAGCACAGAATGTTTTTTACATTTCTTTGTGTCTTCTTCAATTTCCTTCATAAGTCTTCTATAGTTTTCAACATATAGGTCTTTTACATCTTTGGTTAGGTTTATTCCTAGGTATTTTATGGTTTTTCGTGCAATTGTGAACGGGATCTGTTTCTTGATCTCTCTTTCTGTTGCTTCATTTTTGGTGTATAAGAATGCAACCAATTTCTGTACGTTGATTTTGTACCCTGCAACTTTACTGAATTCCTTGATCAATTCTAGAAGGCTTCTGGTGGAGTCTACTGGGTTTTCCACGTAGAGTATCATGTCATCTGTGGAATCAGAAAGTTTGGCTTCTTCTTTGCCAATTCTGATGCCTTTTATTTCCTTTTGTTGTCTGATTGCTGATGCTAGGACTTCCAACACTATGTTAAACAACAGTGATGAGAGTGGACATCCCTGTCGTGTCCCTGATTTCAGGGGGAAAGCTCTCAGTTTTTCCCCATTGAGGATAACATTGGCTGTGGGCTTTTCGTAAATGGCTACTTCTTAATGGTCTAATTTAACTTGTCTTCCTGTTCCTTGCATTTACACACACACACACACACACACACACACACACACAAACACACACACACTACTTATATGTGTCATTATATTATATATGTTTACCTTGACATCTGTTTTCCACTGCTTTGTTGCTTATAAATTGCTTTGTTTGCTGCTTATTTCTGTTGAGATCATATGTCATTTCAGATGTCTAATTATTTTTGATCTATGAACTCATATTCCAAAAAGGTTTTAGCTACCCTCTCAGTGGTAAGGTAGTGATGTAGGAGATGCATCTCAGGCCCCAAATTTGTCCCTTTGGTGATGTTAAGATGGTAGGGATTGTGGTTAGATCATTCTAAATATATCATAGAATAAAACTGTTGAGCAACCCCGTTTACTACCACATTCTCATATAGCGCTTTTAATTAGATAATTTCTTGAAAAGGACATTGTCTTTAACACTTGAGTATAAGATGGAAGCAGCAATAACACACATCATGAGAAATAAGGTATATAATATTCAACAGTGCTAAAGCTCTGTACTACCCTAAATTCAAATAAGTGTCACTGAAAAAAATATAGACTCCTTAGCTTGTGATCCTCAAGTTTTGAATATTCAGAAGAACAGAGAAAGGGCACAGTTGATTGCCTACACCTGTTTTGATCAGCTACTTTCTCCAGAAGAGCTTGCACTGTTGAATATTATACACCTTATTTCTCATGATGTGTGATATTGCTGCTTACTTCCATCTTATACTCAAGTGGGAAAGACAATGTCCTTTTCAAGAGCAAAAATTTAACCACTCTTCCACTATATCCTCTTCATAAGCCTATCACCAAACATTTGCAACTGCTGATACATATCTGTACTTTTATGCCAGTTCAAAGAACCTTAGTCTTCAACTACTTCTCACAGTTTCTTATAGTCCCCTAGATTTATGCTGAGCTATCTTTTCTACAGTTTCTGCAGAGTAAATTATGGTGAAAAGAGCCATCAGTCGGTCCTGCTTACCATCTGCCCAGAATGTGAGAGTACTTCCCTAAATTTAACTTCAGGATTCTCTCTTTATCAGCATCCTTTGTTGATTCATTTTTTGTGCGTATACATGTGGAAGATATTATTTCCCTTCACTATATAAAATGTATTTTTAGAATGTATTACCAGTCTTTAAATGTCATCTGTAGCTTATATGTTAATTCAGGAAACAACCATCTTTGAAGACATAAATTAACATTATCCTAAATAATATGTACATGTATGTTTCTATAAAACTTATAGAAACTTGTAAATACAACCATAACATCAACTAAATTATGTACTAACAATAGTTATGAAATTTTTATTGAGATAATTGGGTAAATCATTCCCTAAGAATTCAGAATTTATTCTTATAAATATCTGATAAACTAGGAAGGAAAACAAGAGTATCTTCTTCAAATACAGTTGACCCTTTAATAGCACAGGTTTTAATTACACAGGTTTACTTACACATGTATTTTATACAGTACAGTATTATAAATGTATTTTCTTTTCCTTATAATTTACTTAATAACATTTTCTTTTCTCTACCTAACTTTATTTTAAGGATAGCATATAATACATATAACATACAAATATACATTAATTGACCATGTATATTATTGATAAGGCTTCCAGTCAACAGTAGATTATTTAGTATTAAGTTTTGGAGGTGTCAAAAGTTACATGCACATTTTCAACTATGTGGGGGATTGGCATCTCAACCCTCTGCATTGTTTAATGGACAGCTGATATCTAATCAGCTTTAAACCTAATTATATCTCTAAATCCAAGTTGTTTTTTCTTTGTAGAATTATCCTCCTTAATAAACCACAATATTGAGTGAAGTGATAAATATAAAAAAATATAATGGACCCTTATATATTTGCAGTTTATGACCTTGTATATAGTTTCAAATTTTATTCTTGATGTAGTGAATAGATCTTTATTCTTAAATGGTTCATTCATTATTTTATACAAATTAAACAGGAAGAAAATAAACTTTACCAATGTACTACAGTTCATCAATTCATTCCAAGCCAAACCATTTACTTACTATTCTATGCTATTTATATCTTTTGTACTATCTAAATATTAAAATAACAAACATCAACTTTCATAATATTATCAGTGACTTTTATTCAAGAGACACAGATTCATATAAACACTGGTCAAAGCTGCAATTAAAACTTAGACCAGAGGCACCTTGGTAGTTCAGTTGGTTAAGCATCTGACTCTTGATTTTGATTCAGGTCATAATCCTACAGTTTGTGAGATGGAGCCCCACATCAGGCTCTGCACTGATGGCCCAGAGCCTGCTTGGGAATCTTTGACTCTCTCCTCTCTCTCTGCCTCTCCCCATGCCGGCTGTCTCTCTCGCCATCAAAATAAATAAATAAAGAAACCTGTAAAAAAAAAAAATATATATATATATATACACACATATGTATATATATCTAAAAAAATATTAAACCAATTTTGTTCATTTAATTTGTTTTTCTTTCTGAAAACCCTTTTTTTTCCCCTGAAGTATCCTAACATGATACTTTAGGAACTCTGTATGTGACCAAAAAGTGATGTATACAATAAGTGGCAAAATGAACATTTAAAATGCTTTTAAACGATGTAATCATGTATATAAAAGGCACTGATGGTGTTGAGTTTGTGGTTGAACAGTGGCCCACCTATGGAACTGTGAATTGTCTACTATATGGGGAATTTATTTGTATGAATCTCTGAGTAACCTAAAAGTGAAGTAATATCAAAACAATGAGCAAGGAATGTTGTGAATATTAACATCTGAACATATATTACTTCATGTTTCTATTTCCTATTGCTCGGTGCCATCCCAATTCCAAGAGACAAATGTTAGAGTAGAAGAGAAGGCCAAATAGCAAAGACAATTGTGATCATATCCAATGGCAGATGAAGGGAAATACCAGCATTTCTTATATTGTGGGTGTTTTATATTTACTTAATATATGTGTGCATATATTATCTAAAGTATATTAGTAAATCATTAAATCCATTATCATCCTATGTATAAATAGTCCAACTCTAAAGGTCAGAATATGCCAGAGATATTGATGTTTTTATGAAAATTGAACTTCATAATTCGTAAGCACCAGATGAGGTGAGCACTATTGATTTCTTTTATTTGTTTTGCCTTCTGAATTTGTTGGTCTGTCACTCATTTTGTAGTTTCTTAGTGCCAGTTCCTCTTTGATTTTATTCATCCATTTGGATGTATATGTGTTTACGTATTAGTGGTATGGAGCCAAAATACATTAACTTTGATGCTTATGCTTACTTATCAGAAGGTCCTAGTAAAGTTTCTAGTAAAACACTGTTGTCATTTTTTAGTCTACTGACCAGTCATTCCATTCACTACTAATAGGTTCTGGGATACAAGACTTCCCATTTTAAAACCAAGCAAAAAAGTCCCAGAAAAACCAGGATGATTTGGTTCATCTTTACGTTTTGCTGTGCATAGGTAGATGTGGGCTTTCCTAACCCAGTCCTTCTCCACACACATTTAATAGATGTTTTGTTTGCTTGTTTGTTTGTTTTCAGGTTGTGAAATAACCTAATGTATCCTTTGATATGTATGGAGATGATTTACACCAATATCTGAAACCCTTAAAATAAATAAAATTTCCCTTTTGTTTAAAATAATTGCAAAAAAATCAGTTTAGATGGATTCACAAGTTACCATACACAGGATTCAATAATAGGGATTTTGCTATTAAGAGACTTTATGGAAATACCTGAAACCTGTCAGACTACCACTGTTAACCCTTTGCCCATAGAGGAAACTATTCCTAGAAGCCTTTGTATATCATCCTTAATTTCCACTTAAAAGTCATAAATTTCAAGTGACACTCCTCTCCAGAGCTGGCAAATTACACCACCTCATCGCTTTCTGGTATTCAACTGGAGAGCCATATATCTTGCACTTTGACGGCTGCGTGCTGAATGGCCATCGGGTAATAATAATAATGTAAAATGTATAGGAGTGTGTTTTCAGTGATACACAGGGTGAAATATGAGTAAAATTCCTCCTACCAATAACAGCACTTATGCTTGAAGTAATACCTCTTTCAGAGTATGGAGCATGGATCTTTATAATGTTTAATTCTAAATCATTAGATGATGATGGGCTCTCAATCTTGACAGAGCTCATGGTATGCCTAGAGAAATCACTTATTTTGATAAGATCATCTTATGCACACTGCATCGCCGAGGAACATTTCAAACCCCTTAATGATTAGGACTACAATCATCATTTGTGATTTATGTCTGTGTGTATATATACCTGCATGACTCTCTTATAACTAGTATGTTATGTAGGCATGTGTTTGGTGACGGGACTTGCATTCCAATTTTCTCAAGGCTGTATTACTTAAAAAAAATCAGTACTGCAAAACACTGGGGTAATCACATGTGTATTCCACTCTCAGCACATAAACATATATTATATAACTTTTCCAGACAAGGCTCTCCTACAGATTCTTAGGAGACCTCCTATGCAAGTATATAATAAATGGGAGGTAAATTTCAAACAAATAGCTTATTTTTATTTCCAATTCAGTCATCCATTATGTAGGTCCATTATGTTTTGGCTCCTATGGAGCTGAGCACTGCAGGAGCAATGAGCTGAGCAGTGCTGACTACCATTCTGACTAGACCAGAAGCTGAGACAGGGTAATTTAAATAGAATAGGCTGGCCAATGGCTGGATGGAGGGGTTTGAATGAAGTGAGAAAGTCATTTACAGAATTGGACAGCATCACAAAGGCAAGATTATCTAGGCTCAATCCCTCATCCATAGCTCATGTGGTCCTCCTTGGAATACTGTGGCCATCGCCTGCTGTTAAAACTCACTTTGTTCTCTTGCAGGTTAGCAAATAACATCTATTTGGAACTATTAGAATTTGCTATGGTTTCACTAAGGAAAAACCCCACAGAGCTTTAAATAAGAAACTGTACCTATACTTATCTAATACTATCTTCATATAATCTACACTCTGGTAATTGAAAATCAAACAACAAATGTAAGAATGAAGATTATTTAGGCCCAAGAGTTTAGAACAAATAACAATAAAACTGTAATTCACATTGCAGCTGGAAGCAGAGATAATTATAGCAGATATTGGATAGCTTTCTTTGCCTTTAGAAAAACCCGTAGTGAGAGAGACTGAGAGGACAAAGTTGAGGGTGAATCTTTGATAGCAAGTTTAAACATTTGTAGATTTAATGATCCTGCCAATTCATTACAAATAATAGTAGTTCCTGTTGCTGAGGTGTGAATTTGAAACACAGCAATGTCAATGTGTAGGAAGGAGTCATGTGGTGAGTGTGAGCCTGGATGACCGCCCCTTCTACAAGCAGCCTTCGTGGTCTCATGTAATGCAGTGTTTGATTGAGCTCATATATAAGGTGATGAAGTCGGTATTCGTATCCATTATACAGATAATAAAGGAGGAAATGATGTGCTATTGTAAATTTTATGGATTTACACAATTACTGATAATTTGTGAAAATACCCTTTGTTAATGCTATTAAAAGCACATCAAAAATTACAAGTTGTATTTTCATCTTGACAGTTTCACCCATTTGAGCGCGTATTTTGTAAATTGTTTTATCACCATAGAACTAATGACCAGTTCCCATTGAATTAGTAACATTATCGTGTGTATTGTACCAAATTCTGTTTACTAGTCTTATTGCATATCTTTAATATTAAGAAATCTTTAAATAAAAATATCATTACATATTTTAACTATGATCAGATCCATTTTTACGGCTTTCTTTCATTATTTAAATATTCAATTAATGCTAAACACTTGCTTTCTTAAGAAATTCTGTGAAGTAAATGCTTTTCTAATTTTATATTTTAGGTTTTAGAATATAAATAGTCCATTTTGTATATTTCTCTTCTGACATTAATAACTTCTTTGGTGTGGAAAGTAAGTCCAAAAGATCAAGTGGCATATGCAGATGGAATTTGGCCCTTAAGACAGAGTTTGCCTAAATCTTGCTTTCACAAAGCTGAAGGCAGAATGATCTTGTGCAAAATATTTTTAGTTGGCAATTTCCTCCTCTCATGCAGAGCATTTTTCTATACCTTAGGGTAAAACTGGCAGATCATCATCAATCCTGTTTTTGCCTCCCAATGCAAATTGAAAACATAAAATTTGGTTGGTATGAATTAAATTAATGGTAGGAAAAACACACAAGTCTATTTTATACTATGAGATGCAAACATAAAGTTGACAATTATTACCAGAGTCTACTCTGGGGTCCTTTTACCATAGGTTAATTTATTTTATCTACTTTTTCTAATGTGAAAGACATAGCCAACCTACAGGTCCCACACACACACTTGGAGAAAGTCCTAGCCAAAATATACACAGTTGGAAGGAGCAAATGCCTATTTGGGAGCTTATACTGCACTCTATTCCTTTCATTGAGGTTGGGGGAAGTGAAAGATTTTTTCCAAAGAATAGGTGCCCACAGTACACCAGCTAGAAGTAGGAATATCTTGTTCAGTAATGTATTGGTTTACCCAGTACTTTACCTCTTTAAATTTCAAAGGAGAAAGCTCCATAATACAGAGTGCTTCATAAATTAGTGCTGACATTATTTGTGACTTCTCTTACAGTGTATGTTCCCAAATAGTGGGTCCTAAAGTCCACTTCCCTTTATTGGGTGTGTGTTACTAAAGCAAAACATCACTACAAGAAGAGTCACAACTCCTTTCTCTGGGCAACATATATATTTTTCTTTGTAATGGGAATATTAAAGTTAACCTTCACATCTGTTCTGTTTTCTAATTACACATGAAAACAAAAAATGTAATTCACACTGTACAATAAAACATAGTTGTATATTTAAATTTGTATGCAGTCTACACTTTATTCCAGGCAATATACATCTGTTATGTTATTCTCCTGTCACAGACATAAATCAACAGGGAATGTCTTTCCCTGGGGAAGAATTTTCTGCTGCCTTTGCCTCTATGTAAACAAAACATGATTTTTCTCTGCAAACAGAACTTTCATTTCATTCATTTTTAGAGCAAAGTTCAAATGACTGTATTGGTCCTGTGAGTTTGCTTTGATTCCAAGGACTAGCCCCAAACTTAAAAATAAAACAAAGCAAAAAGCACTCAGACAGAAAAAGTGGTCAATTCATGAGAATTTTACAAACACCAGTCACATATGAGGATGTTTTTTTAGTAATCCTTTCTTTTTTTAACTTTGTAGTTAAGAAAGTTAACAGTTGAGCTAGTTTTATGTGAAAATGTAGTAGACTACAACCCTCATTAAATAAGCCAAATTTCCAGTTCCATAGCCTCAAATCATACTAATTAATTCCATTTTCAGTCCAGGAAATTCATTGTTTTTCACCCTGCCAAGAGTCATTTCCTTGAATAAAGAAAATTTAGCCATAATATTTTAATTTGATTTGAAAATTAACTGTTTCAAATAAATTATATAATTTATAATGGAATTTGTGTTGGGATAACAGGAAATATCAGATAATCACATTCTTATTGGTATAGTACGTGTTTTATAAATGTGAAATAAATGGATAAATTGAACTGAAAACAATATGAATCTGCCATTCATTTCATTCTCCCTGCCTTCATTTTCATTTTGGTAGCCTTGCACACTGAGTTCTTTTATAAAGATGGCTACTTGACAAGTTTTTCTTCTTCCAAGGTCACTCTTCCAATACATTTTCTATGGTGTTCTCTGAGATTTATCATCCTCATTTGCAATTTTTATGTGATTAACTTCATTTTTGTTGGTTATCCAACTACTTGCCATATTGCATCTAGTTCTTCTATACTGGATTAAGACATACCACCTACCTTCTTTATCTTTATTCTCTAATTCTGAGAAATATTTTAGTCATCTTTAAGGGACACTATATAACATTCTATTTGGTCCTACTCCAAACTTTTCTGCTTTCTCAATATCAAACCCCATCTCTGCTACTCTCACTCTCTATAATTGATGTTTGTTAGTATATATATATATATATATATATATATATATATATATATATATATTTAATGTTTTTATCTATTTTTGAGAAAGAGAAAGAGACAGAGCATGAGCAGGGAAGGTGCAGAGAAAGAGGGAGACACAGAATCTGAAGCAGGCTCCAGGCTCTGAGCTGTTAGCACAGAGCCCGACATGGGCTCGAACTCACAGAGCTGAGAGATAGTGACCTGAGCCATCGCTCAACCCACTGAGCGACCCAGGCTCCCCTCTTAGTATATTTTTAGACTGAGGCATTTTGGAAAAATAAATCTTCTAATCTCAAGATACCTGTTCTTTTCTACTACCTTCTGAGTCAGTGGAATATCTTTTTAGTCTTATTTATTTACCAAAGCTAACATGCTTACCTATGATTCTTTCCTTTTCCAGTGTATGATTTTTCTCTTTTAAAATCTCTCTTTACTGTATCCTTCCAGTCCACTGAAAATATGTTTATCCTAAACTCTAATAATAATAAAAACTAAAGGTATCTAACCTCAAACCTAAAGGTATCTAACCTCAAACCATGTACCTGTCAGGGTTGAAAGACTGACCTCTACTGCTGTAATCATTGGAAAAGTTAGTGCACATTTACTGCCTCTATTGTAATTACACCTAAATCCTAAATCATTTGCAGATTGCCTCGATTCTCCTCACTCCTCACAACTGCCCTTATAAATATAATCAAATCATTATTCCTAAGCTGACACTAATTGAAGGCCTTTCTGCCAGACGTAGCTTAAAACCTTTACATGGAATACTTAATTCAGCCTATGTATAGACAAAAATTGGAACTGTAGAAAACTTAGAAAATCACTGAAGGGTACATACAACAGAGCTAGCCAGTGCCAAAACTTGGGTTTGAACCCAGGTTTTCTAATTCCAAAGATTGCATATTAACTGAAATTTTCTTATTAAAAACAAAATTTCAAAGAAACAGATTATGATGGAGTTATTTTAGCTGTTACCTTGAATTGTCTCTGTCATTCATCAATATTTAGTGCCACAATACCCATTCAGTTTTCTCTTTCTTTGGCATCTGACATTGCAGTTTGTCAGTTCTCTTCTTAATTTGCTTCCTGCTTTTTCCAGTGTCTCTACTGATGAATTTTATCCCTCGTTCAGTCCACCAGTACAGATGTTACCTAATGGGTATCTCCATAACTCTCTGCTTTTTCGACAGTCTATGTACACTGTTGCATCTTTTCAGTCATCACTGGTATGTAGCTAACTCCCTATTTTTTATAAATTATTCCCTGAGCTTCCTTCTGAGATGTAAACCATCATTTTCAATTAAGCTTAATCATGCCTTACTTGTTGAGTCTGACTATAACAACTTCACCTCAAAATTAAAGGATACAGTTAAACATTGTTACCATGATGTCATGAAGACTTTATTTTTTTCTGGCTCCACAGCACCAATACTTTTAATCCAATGAACATTGAGGAACTGGTCCAAAAGAAGAGCTGTCTTGCTCGGGATTATAAAATAATAATAATAATAATAATAATAATAGAACAAGAAGTCATTTTAGTAAGTAGTAAAATAACTGGAATATGTATGTGGAACCCAGTGTTTTCAGCTTTTGAGACAACATGCTATATTTAGGACATTACTTAGGTGTTAAGATTTCTGTGACTGTTTTTGTCAGCTTTATTCCTTCCTTTATACCAAATTCTGGACTTAATCATAGTTTTATCACCTTCACCAGTTCATTCTTTTACATTGTATTCGTTTTTTTCCTAGTCCAAGTCATGTTCAGCGGATAGGGTATTATGCTGAAGAGTACAAAACTTGGAAATGTCTTTTAGTCAATTTGGTGATTTATGTAATCTCAGATTCTATGATCACCTTTCTGATAAGTGGGAGACGCATGCCATTAATAGATATAGGAGGTATATCTTTCTCATATTATTTTTCTTGTTCTCACAACTATTCCATATGAAACCTGCTACACTGTTCTTGGAAAATCACCCAGGATTTTTATTGAGAGTCTGAAACAGTCTATTGTTCCTCTAGCTTCTAGGGATTTGGTAATACTGGAAAATGCAAGGAAATCATAGGATTAAAAATACTGGGTTTTTTTGAGGGTTTGTGCAAGTGGATGATGGCCAGAACAATGTTCTGGATAAGGTTACCATTGCCTTGTGATATGGCAGTATTAGGCTTACACTGGAAACTGCATCTTGAGAAATAGCATCTTAACTGAGGGGAAAAAAAAAACCAGAGGGAGGTTGACAGTTCAAAGGGAACAGATAACTACCATGTAGTGAGCTAAAATCAAATGGGTAGTAGGTGAGGCCCTATTTCAAATGGAGAGAAAGACAACATGTTTAAACTTGAATAATTTGTGAGCTAATGTGTAAATATATTTGTTTCTATGCCATTATTGCTATCTCTAGCATGGGGTCCCAGATTCATTTAGTAGAATTAAAACATTTAGATTTCTGTATAACTTTGAAGATGGAGGATATTGAATATAGATGTAGAAGGTTTTAAGCAGCAGTGTGAAAACAGGACACCTGATTGAGTTCTTCTGTTCTAAAGGAAACTTTCGTTATTGAATGGAATATTAGTTGCTAAGGTGAATGGATGATAGATAGAGTATAATGTACTATTGTAATTAGACTACCTTTTATCTTTGAGATAGTAGAAAAGCTATGGAATGGGCTGAATCTGAAATTAAGTTCATAGTGGCAGGAATTTAAGGGTTCTTAGAAGTTGGATTTTCAGCAATAGCTTGTACTTTCCATCTCTCCTTGTTCAAGGCCAATGTGTCATTCATTTTTATATACTTAAGATCACTATTTCAGATTAATTACCACCAAAAGTCCCTAGAGTTATGCTATGAATGAGTCACCAAAAATTAACAGGTAAATATACGAATATACCTGTAGAAAATTAGTGTAGATCTTTCTGCTCAATCCATCCAAATGGCATTTGTGATAAAATAGGATCATCTGAGCTCTGAGCTTCCTAGGGCTCTGGAGAACTCTTCATTCCTAGTCAACAACATCTGCATAGAATCATCTGGCTGTTGCTTCAGCTAATTTTTGTGGGTCATGATAATGATTTAGCAGACCAGAATGTTTTCTAGAATTAAGCAAACTCTTGGTCCCTTTCATAAGATGTCTCATAAGACATGGGATTCTACATGTTGGTTTGGATTTCCTGGCTTTAGAAGTCAAAACTGTTATCGTGGAGGCCTACCTGCAGTGGCATAGTCTGTTTCTGAGCCACACTCAGCTACTGTAGGCTGTGGTGCTCAGAAATAGTCATCATTGATGGAACTCTTCCACTAGAGGAACATCCCTATGCATTAAGCACATTTTCTTCTCTTTGGTAGTTATCAAGGATGTTGTCTGATGTTGGAGTTCTCCCTCTTCCGGAAATCTGTTAGGATTGCCTTTATCTATGCCCATAAGTGGAAAATGGCTGTCTGACTTGCTTCAATAAATGGAACATGAACTGAAGTGAAACATGTTACTTCCTTGTTGAAGCCATTAATAGCCAATGAGCCACTTGCCAAATTCTCTTCCTTCTGGCTGAAGAGTTTTTGTTCTTGGACCTTTCTAATCAATGTAGTTTACAGACTAACAGCTTAACATTTTCTGTGAAACTTCTAGAAATGCAGAATGTCAGGCACGTCCCCAGAGGTGAATAAATATATGCATTTTAACAAGTGATTTGTATGCACATTAAAGTGTGAGAGATGTAGTTGTGACAGCTTTGCCAGCCTGTGTCTCAGAGTGAGGACAATTTTAAGAGAGCCGCCAGCCAACCCACTATAGACTTGTAGCAAGAGTGGAAATAAACTTCAGTTGTCTAAAGCTACATAGATAGGGGTTGTTTTTTATTGCAGCATAGCCTAGCTTAGGTTTCAATAACGTAGGATAAGTGATCCCACATACATACTAAAAATGTTGTATCTAAACATGAAATATAAAATATCATAATAATTAATCATTTCCTGAGTATGCAGTGTCATACATTAAATAATTATTTTTTAAAATCTTCAAATTATAGCATTTTCCAATTGCACTAAAATAGTGACCTTTATTTTATATATTTCTTTATTGTCTAAAAATACTATTAACCTAATATTTATCATCTTAACCATTTTTAAAATATTTATTTCTGAGAGGGAGAGAAAAGAAGAAGGAGAAAAAGAGACAGAAAACAAACAGGGAAAGGGCAGAGAGAACCGGGAACAGAGGATTTGAAGCATGTTCTGCACTGACAGGCGTGAGCCCGATATGGGACTCAAACTCCCAAGTCACGAGATCATGACCCGATCCAAAGTCTGATGCTCAATTGACTGAGCCACCCAGGTACCCCTCATCTTAACCATGTTTAAGTGTATAGTTCCATGGTATTAAATCAATTCATAACATGCTACCATGATCAGCATCCATCTTTAGGATTCTTTTCATATCTGACTTTTATTATGTTGAGATAATTTCATTCTATTCCTAGTTTATTGAGGGATTTTATCATGAAAAGGTGTTCAATTTTGTCATATGTTTTTACTTTTTTCTGAGTCAATTCAATCATCATGTGTGGGGTTTTTTTTTTATTCATTCTGTTGATATGGAACATTGATATTTTTATGTGTAACCATCCTTTCATTTAACAAATAAATCCCGCTTTGGTATGGTGTATAATCCTTTTCACCTGCTGTTGAATTCAGTTTGGTAGTATTTTCCTGACAATTTTTGCATCATTGTTCATAAAAGATACTGCTTTGTGATTTTTTTTTTTTTTTCCATGAGGTGTCTTTCCTGGCTCTGGTATCCAGGTAATGCCGGCTTCAGAGAATTAGTCATGTACTGTTCTTTCTCCTTCAGTTTTTTGAAAGTTTGAGAAGGATTGGTGTTAGTGCTTCTTCAATCATTAGAATTCACCCCAGTGAAACCATGAAGTTCAGGCCTTTCTTTGTCAGGACATTTTCATTTACTGACTTAATCTCCTTATAAGTTATAGTTCTATTCTGATTTTCTACTTCTGGATGATTTATTTAGGTTTGTTCTTTCTAGAAATTTGTCCATTTCATATGGGCTATCCAATTTGTTGCTATACAAATGGTTTTAGTAATCTTTTATGTTTTTTTTAATTTCTGTAAGTTTGGTTGTAGTGCCCCTTCTTTATCTGATTTTATTTGAATCTTCTTTGTTTTGTTTTGTTTTGGTTTTGTTGTTATTTTTTCTTAGTCTAATCTGGTTAAAATTTTCTTAACTTTGATGAACTTTTCAAGGAACCAGCTTTTGTTTCATTGTTATTCTCTATTGTTTTTCTATTTTCTATTTCATGTTTTCTGGGGTCTAATATTTATGATTTTTCTGATATATTTGAGTTTAGTTTATTCTTTTTCTAGTTCTTTAATTTCTAAATTTAGGTTGTCAATTTGAGATTTTTCTTGTTTTCTAATGTAAGCACCTGTGGCTGCAAATTTATCACTGATTTCCTTGTATCCCATATGTTTTGAGGTTTATGTTTTCATTTTCATCTGTCTGTAAGTATTTGCTTACTATTTTTGTGATTTCTTTGGTCCATTATGTGTTTAAAAATGTCATTTAACATCCATAATTAATAAAATCAGTTTATCTTCATTTATTGGTTTCTAATTTCATAATATTGTGTTTGGAGAATATACTTTGTGTGATATTCATCATTTTATAACTATTGAGACTTAATTGTGACCAAATATATTGTCTCTCCTGGAAAATGTCTCGTGACCTTGAGAAGATATGTATTCTATTGTTGAGTAGAATGTTCATATTTGTAAGATCTCACTGGTTTATGTGTTATTCAAGTTATCTGTTTATTTACTTATCTATGTCTTTTTTAAAAAATTTTAATGTTTGTTTTTTGAGAGAAAGAGAGACAGAGAGACAGTGTAAGTGAGGGAGAGGCAGAGAGAGAGGGCGAGACACAGAATCTGAAGCAGGCTGCAGGCTCCATTCTGTCACCACAGAGCCCAATGCAGGACTAGGACCCATGAATCACAAGATCATGTCCTAGGCCAAAGTCAGATGCTTAACTGCTTATCTCCTGTCTTGGCATTCCATCCATTCTTGAGAGGGGATTATTAAAGTCTTTAACTATTATTGTGGAATTGCCTCTTCCCTTTCAATTCCATCAATTTTGCTTCATATATTTAGTTAGTCCATTTTTTAGTGCATAAATGTTTATAATTATTACATTTGCTTGCTGATTGAAACTTTTATTGACATATAATATCTTTATTTGTCTCTTGTAGCTATTTTATTTCAACTCTATTGTACTTG
Organism: Suricata suricatta; assembly: GCF_006229205.1. Classification (NCBI taxonomy): domain Eukaryota; kingdom Metazoa; phylum Chordata; class Mammalia; order Carnivora; family Herpestidae; genus Suricata; species Suricata suricatta. Next base: position 36,823,056 of record NC_043704.1, on the reverse strand, counting down.
ATACTATGCAGCCACTCATAGAGATATTATTTGCCTGGAATATCACTTTTCCATTCTTTTACTCTCTATCCCTTTGTGTTTTTGGACCTAAAATGAGTCTCTTGTAGATAACATATATTAAGTCGTGTTTATAACAGTTCTGTTGATCTATGTCTTTTGATTAGATATTTTAATTAATTTACATTTAGTAATCACTGTTAAGGAGGACATACTTCCATCATTTTGCTGTTTGTTTTCCATGTGTCATATAGCTTTTTCTGTCCTTTTCTTGCACTACTATCTTCTTTTGTATTTAATTCAATTTTTGTACTAAAATGTTTACATTCCTTTCTCATTTCCATTTGTGTATATTCTAAAGCTGTTTTCATTTTGATTACCATGAAGTTTACGTTTAACATCCTAAAGTTATAACACTGTAATATGAACTTATCCCAGCCTCACTTCAATAACATACAAAAACTGCTCCTTTGTAGCTCTAGCCTCACCCTTTCAATTGTTATCAAAACTGTATTTTTGTACCTTTTATGGTCGAAAAAATAACTAATAAATCTTTAAATACACTTGTATCTTAATGTAGAAAAGTTGTGGAGTTACAAACCAAATGTATAATACTAGCTATTCGACTAACAGTTTTTTTAACGTATTGTTCTCTTGAATCATGTAGGACACAAAAAGTGGTTTCAAACCATTGTTACAATAATATTAGCTTTTGTCATTGCCTAGGTATTCACCTTCACTGAGATTGTTACTCTTCATATGGCTTCAAGTTACTCTCTAGTGTCCTTTTATTTCAACCTACAGGAATTTTTACAAGAAAGCTCTAATGGTAATAAACTTCCTTGGCTTCTGTTTATCTGGAAATGTCTAAATTTCTTCTTTACTTTTAAAAGAAAGTTTTGCCAGATATAGGATTCTTGTTTGACAGTTGCTTTTTTGTTTTCTTTTTTTGTTTTGTTTTTGTTTTTTGTTTTAGTACTTTGAATATATTGGCCTACTGCCTTATTGTCCTTAATGTTTCTGATGATAAATCTGCTCATATTCTTATTGAGGATCCTTTGTATGGAATTAGTCACTTTTTTCTTGCTGCTTTCAAAATTCTGCCTTTCTTTAAAAAAGAAAGTCACTTTTTTCTTGCTGCTTTCAAAATTCTGCCTTTCTTTTTTTCAGTACAGATCTCTTTGAGTTCATCTGACTAGGAGTTTCCTTAGCTGCTTTGACATTTATATCAAATTTGGAAGGTTTTCTGAAATTGTTTCTTTAAATTAGCTCTGTCTCTTTCTCTATTTCTTCTCCTTCTAAGATTTTCACAGTGTATATGTTGACTGCTTGATGGTGTCTCATAAATCACAAAAGTTCTGTTCACCTTTCTTTAGTCTTTTTCCCTTTTGATTTTTGGACTCAACAATTTACATTGTCTTGTCTCCAAGTTTACTTATTTATTCTACTTGCTCAAATCTGTGTTTGACTCCCTTTAGTAGATTTTTTTTTCCAGCCTCAGAATTAATTTTTGGTATATTTTTAGGGGTTTTATCTTTTTTTTTTACATTTTTTAAAATTGATTTTTGAGAGACAGAGAGAGAGCATGAACAGGGGAGAGACAGAGAGAGAAAGAGACAAAGAATCTGAAGCAAGCTCCAGGCTCTGAGCTAGTGGTCAGCACAGGGCCCAATGCGAGGCTCAAACCCACAAACCATGAGATCATGACCTGAGCTGAAGTCGGATGCTCAACCGACTGAGCCACCCAGGTGCCCCTAGGGGTTTTATCGTTTAATTTATATTTCCAATTTTCTCATACATCATTTTCTTAATTTTATTCATAGCATCCTTTTCTTTGTACAGTTTTAAGATAGTTATTTTAAAGTCCTTGTCTAGTAGATCCATCTTTAGGTGTTTCTCAGAGCAGGTTTTGTGGATATTTTTTTCTTCAATTTTGTCTTAGTTCTATTTCTTTGTATGCCTTGATTTTGTTGTTTTTGTTGAACCTAATAATGAGGTAACTGTGGAAATCAGATTCTCTTCCTCGACTAGGGTCTGCTCTTTTTCAATTTGGTTATTGTTTATTGTTTTTGTTTATTTTTATAGGGAGGATTGTTGTAGGCCCTTTCATTTGAAAGGATCAGCCTGAAATGGAGACTTAAGGTCTTCTCAAGTTTTGAGCCTATGCCTGTCCCTGGGAATGTGTGATGACTTTTAAAAAGTTCCCCAAATAGATATTGTCTTTTGATTGTTCTAATTTCTAATGTTGCCAAAAAGGGGGAAAAGAGAAAAAATGAAGAATACAAAAAAACACTGGCCTTTAAGTCCCTCAGTAATCACTTGATCCAGAGGGAAAGGGGCTTGCAATGGTGGTGGTGGGGAGTGAAACAATAATGCCTGCACCTCTGATATCAGAAGCAACAATCAGTGATGAGAGCAAAGATCCCTGATATTTGAGATATAGTGTTCTTTTTGCTCACGCTGGCTCTTACTACTTGATGAAAACTCCTTCAAGAATGTAGGCATGGCTGCCTGACAAGGGCAAAGGAGTTAGGGAGTAGTTGCTGCTGTGCTGAGAGCTAGCTAGCATTGACTGAAATTAATCACAGTTGACCACCTAAGCCTTCCCCTAGAACTTACAAGACTTCAGTAGACTCCAGAGTTTCAAAATAATTACATCATATAGATTCTACCAATGCAATGGTTGCATATGTGAGCACAAAGATTGTTTGGTGCCTTCTACACTACCATCTTCCCCTATATCTTTTTACCTTACTTTTAATTTTTTTTACAGCTATATTGAGGTATAATTGCTATACAAAGAACTGCACATATTGAATGTGTACAGCTGATGAGTTTGGACATATGCAAACATCTATGATACCATCACTGTAATTAAGGTCATAGACATATGCAACACCTTCCAAAGTTTCTTTTGTATCCCCTTGTTGTTGTGTGTATGAGTTAAAGAGACTTATCATGGGATGTGTTCTCTTAATAAATGTTGAAGTTCACAATAAATACTGTGTTGGTAACCATTGGAACTATGTTGTATAGCAGATGTCTAGAACTTATTCATCTAGCATTACTGAAACTTCATACTCAACAAATAATCCACACTTGCTTTTTAAGGAAGATAACCAATATAAGAAGTCATGCCTTCTTCAAATCAATGTAACTGTTCTAGTATTTGGATTTCTTCAGAAAGTTAATTTTAAATATAATTATTGCTTTTTCTTAAATTCAAGGGGAATTTTTTTCTAACAGTTTCCTCTGCCACAAAGAATAGCTTTCTTGAATAATTTATTTTAAAACAATGGCTTTGTTGGCAGGAGTTAGATGGAAAAGGAAAAAGTCTTGGGTGTTTTTTTTTTCACTGATACAGTAAAGAATTACATGACAGTGAAATGAAAGGAAAGCAGAGCTAGATTTTATGAAAGTATGTTCCAAAGGAGGAGGGGGCAAGTTAAGACAGACAATGACCCAAGAAACTAGGGTGTGGGCTTATATCACTTTTTTTTCTTTTGACTGGGTCCTAGGGTTGCAACATTTGAATGAAAGGCTTGGGTTATATAATAATTAGCCAATTGTGCATGTCATTTCCCAAGATGTGTTGGAAAGTACTGCAGGGGGTAGGAAATCACAACATCATTTCTAGAGTCAGATCAAATAAGGATAAGCTGCTAAGTTCTGCACAAGAGCAACAAAAACAACATACTTAACTTTTCCTCCTCTGGGATGTTGTTACTGCAGACCAATAGCTAAATGGGTAGAATGGTGTTGTCCCTGGGTGGTCCTGGGTTGGGGCTCTCCATCAGGATGTCTCAGGTCCATCCTCCTCTCATTCATGCCTAGTTTCCTGCCTAACAGTTTGACAATTTTCCAGGAAGAGTCAAATTACTAACATAGTAATTCTGTGAGGCAAATCAAATGCAAATTATCTATATCATTATTTGTAATAACTTTTTAAGGGACACTCAAACAAAAGAACTGTTTTACTGTGTTTTACACTTTTAAAAAATCCTTCATAGAAGTTAAAGAAGGCAAAATAAGAGCTTAGGTGAAGATTTAAGAGAACATACGTATAAAATTGAGCCTATAAATAATCATTGTATGTTCCTAAAAGTTAGTAAGTAGGCTCTTTTGGAAACTAGAAGACTTTAAATCATAGGTTTGAATGAGATCACCCAGGATATGTGAAGGAGGAGGAAACTAATGTTATGGGGAACCATAATTCTAGTAGAAATAGTTCCTTTGGGTAATTAAAAAAGAGAGAAAAGTTTAATAGGAGAAAATTAAGAGGTTTTATTAATGCATGGAGTCCATCACACCAGGGAAGTTGGGCAATGTCCTAGTCTAGACTAAAATAGGAGTGGGATACAGGCACAGATTAATGTCCATTCACTCTCATTATTGTATTCTAATGCACCATTAATTAATAGGGGAGGCCAGAGCAGAAACCTTAATCTATCTATCCTTCTTGACATGTTGTGCAATGTAATATATAGCGTGGAATGCAACTTCAAACTGAAAGGCTTTAAGTTCAACATTGTACACGACCATGTGAAATAAATTTTATCTTTTGGGAAAATATGTTCCTATCAAAAAACTATAAAAATATACAAATAACATTATAAATCAACTAGTGGAATGACAGAAAAAAACAATATTAAAATGTTTCCATACACAAATGCTATGCCATGCAATCCTATTGCTGCGTGGGAAATTGAAACCAAATATCTGTGTAGGACTCAAGAGAAGACTCAAATATGCCTATCCAACAAATTAATCCCAACTCAATCATATTTTACCTTGCTGTGATTGATGTTAGGGCTCTGTGACATCAGGACTTTACAGTATTAACCAGTTAAGTCACATATGACAACTCACAACATCAGGACAGTGCCCAGGAGGACTTGATAAAACCTGAACATATAACCCTCAAAGGAACTGAGAATACGTATTTAAGAAAAAAAAGCACTAAACCTATGAGTTAAATTAAGAACTGTGTCATAGAATCCTTTGAAGAGGGATTTCTGTTAATATTTGGGTTCTGGCAACAAAACATATTACATGTGTGACTTTAAGCAAATGACTTATTCTCCTGAAATCTTTAGCTCCCTCATCTACAAAACCGAGATCTAATGAGCACTTTATTCTGGGGATTAAGAAATAATACTCATGAGGAACCTGATATATAGAAGATATTTTAAATGTTAGCTACCTCTTGCTAAGGAAATTACCTCTAGCAACTTAAGTTCACTAATATTATGTGAAGACACTGAGTATAATGTGTGTGTGTGTGTGTGTGTATGTTTGTGTACACAATAATTTTCTCACCCATCAGGAAAAAAATGCTATCTGAAATTTAACAAAAACATTTCCCTCCAATATATTTATTTAATATTTACATTTAGGTTAGACACTAGTCCTAAAGATATTACTTCAGTTTGATTTATAATCTATGCAGATTCTGGACTATGAAACAATATATACCTAATAGATTAAGAAATTTTGCAACCAAAAATATAAAATAATTTTTAATTATTTACCAAGACTTATCAACCAACTGTAGAAGGCAGATTTCAGAAATCTCATAATTTTCTTTGATCAATAGGATAGAATTAGCTGTCTTGAAAGCAGTGTTCTTGGCACATGTTGGCACATGAGAACATTTAAATGATAAGAGGCTGAATATAGTGGTTCAGCACTTCCATACATCACCCAATGCTCATCACAAATGCTCTCCTTAGTACCCATCACTTTTTTCACTCCCCCTTCCAAATCTCACCTCTGGTAACCATCAGTTTGTTCTTTGTAGTTAAAAGTCAGTTTTTTTATCTGTCACTGTCTTTCTTTTCTTTTTTTCCTTTGCTTGTTTATTTCTTAAATTTCACATATGAGTGATATCATCTGGTATTTATCCTTTTCTGAATTATTTTGATTAGCATTATACTCTGTAGGTTTAATGTTTTTGAAAAGCTTTTGGGGCTCCTGGGTGGCTCAGTCCATTAAGTGTCTGACTTTGGCTCAGGTCATGATCTCACAGCTCATGGGTTTGAGCTCAGTGTCAGTCTCCTTGCTGATAGCTAGGAGCCTGGAGCCTGCTTTAGATTCTGTATCTCCCTCTCTCTCCATCCCTCCCCCATTAACACTCTGTCTCTCAAAAATGAATAAACATTAAAAAGATTTTTTTAAAAAAGAAAAGCTCTTGAATATCTGCAATACTTATTTTTCAAATGGAGTTGGAAATAAATCAGTTTGTTATTCTCATGGGTGACCAATCTAATTCACTTCAGCTTGTGTGCAATTAATTTTTTAAATAATACTTATTTGAAGTATTCCTGTTATATTTTTCTTTTAATGGTATTTAAGGACTAATAACAGTCCCTCTCTCTAAAAGGGCATCATGCCTTGTGTCTTCCCCTACTGACAGGCAGTTCTGCAACACCACTGATGTAACAGTCGGGTCACTCAAAATACCATCTGGCAATCTGGAAGAATTTGACCTTGTTCAACACAAATTTTATATGCGAATCAGTTAATTCACCAGTGTGTGTCTGCAATGTCCTCTTGTCTGTCTTAGCAATCTTAGGTCAGTGAAGTCTTACTTGAGATTAAATATGAGACAGTATTGTTGATGAGTCATGATAAAAGCTTAAAAAACACTGGAAACTACTTCTAGCAAGTCATATTAAACACATTTAAAAGAAGGGTAACTATACTATGCATTGACAGTGAAAAGGAGGTTGCCACTTATCAGCTACTGTGATTTAAATAGTGAATCTCTTTTTCTCCAAACTCATGTATTTTTATAGTATTTTTGCTAAAACTTACAGTAGATGATGAGACAAATTTTTAATGTACTTAATTTGTCTTTCTATGTCTATAAATCCATGTTTTTGCTTGTAAGAAGTAACATTGCACTGGATCATTGAAATGACAGTGCATTTTGTTAAAATGGGAGGCAAAATTATAGAGTAGGCTTAGGCAAAATTCTTTGTAAGTATGGGGAAATCTATGAACCACCTGCAGGGTAGCTATATATACATATATATATATGTATGTATACCCAACATTTATCACTGAAGTCTAGCACAAAACAATTAAATAAACACACGAAAGGAAACCCCTGAAATCCCAAACAGAACATAGATGAAATGCTAATCAGAAAATAAAAATTGCAAATGTCATACAAAATTACACAAATAAGAAGTAGCACAGAATGCCGTGTTAGTTTTTATGTGCCTTTCTCATGACATTTCCTATCATGGAAGAGAAAGTTGATACCTGCTAATCTCTCTCTCCAAAGAAAGTTTGGTTTCTTGCATTATTCGTTGTATTCGTTTATTTGGATAAGAATTTGGGAATCTGAAGCTTTTATTCCTGGAAAGCTCCGCTATTATCTGCTTTCACCTGTGCACTGACTTCACCTATTCCATGTGGTTTATTCTCCTTCAGAATTGCTGATCTTTCCTCTTAACAACTTGGCACCACCTTGGGGTTCTGCTACTGCCACCATTATTGCTGATGGTGCACCTGGTAGGGTTTAATCACTTGGAAATACTCCAACCCTTTCATCCCCAAATTGTTCTTCAGCAAAATGTCCTGTCTCTGAAGCCTCACTTAAAGGATTCATGGAGTGATCTCTGCTTTCAAAAGTTCCAGACATTAATTGGATTACTATGTATGGAGCCTTTCTTTTGTTAGTAACTATGTAATGTACTTAATACATAGAAGAAGCTGATTTTTCTCTCAGAGAGCTCACAATCCATTGGAATGACACATATAATGTTATATGATTCACTTTATGTCAGAAGAAGGAACAGAGGAATGGCCACTGTCCTGCATTCAACAAGAAAAGATGGCTGAATTGCATTTTAAACACTACGTAAGTACTCCTTTGCCAAAAAAAAAAAAAGAAAAAGACAGGTGTGTGTGTGTGTGTGTGTGTGTGTGTGTGTGTGTGTGTGTGTGTGTTTTAGGGTTAGTCTTCCTGGCTATATGGCTGGGCAGAGTGAAAACCTTTGCAAAGGGGCATATATGTAAGATGCCATGATATTTTTTTAATACTGGAATACTGTAAACAGTTTAGCCTAGCTAGAGTATTGAAGACACAATTGAAATAAAGAGACATATCTAGAAAGAAAGGAAGGTAAAGCGAATAACTTAGAAGGAATTTGCTTGAAGAATGAGCTGGGGGACAGATTATGATGCATTCTGCTCTTTTTGGCTGTCCAAGTGAATATGAAATTATTACTATTACTTCTACTCCCACCCTCACCAGTATCATTGTTGAAGTCTTAAATGCACCAGATTTTGTACTAGATGTTTTACATACATTGAGTCCCTTAATACAATTCTATAAGATTTAACATCATCTTAAATATATAATTTATTTATGTATATAATTACAGTAAATATAATTTCAATTAGGAAATGTTACACTTAGAAGTTAGGTAACTTGTCCAATTTGTGCGGCCAGTAATTGGCTGCATTCTCTATTCTTACCCAGACTATCATGCTGTATCAGATACCTCTGTTTTATTTCTCATGGGGTAGAGAACATAATATAAGTTTGTATTCCTAAGTGCCATAATGTGAAGCTCTCTAAAAAATATGGCCCAATGCTAATCAGTTTTTCAAAACTGGTCAAAAGAGAATTCAATCCTGTACATATTCCTTAAAGACTCTGCCATTACATATATTTTTTCTGTCCTCAAACATCTTAGTTCTGATGTCTCTGACACACATGTTCTGTGGATGATATTGCCACACAATTTATTGAAAAATATAGAAGCCATCATTCGGGAGCTTCTCCATTTCTCTAATAGCAACTCTCGAACTTAAAGCCAGATGCCCAGCCTTCCATTTTTTTCCCCCGCTAATTTTGAGAAGGTGAAATAATCCCTCTTCCTAGCACAAGCCAATTCCTTCACATTTCCTTAGCACCTTATGCTCTCTGGCATTAATAAATCCACACCTTCAGTTTTTGCTCCTTTCCCCTACATATTCAAGATACTCCTTACAACTGGATCATTAGAATTTTCTTTATTTTCCATTTCCAAACCTCTCTTCATTCTGTATATCTTTTGTTTACTTCCCTGTTTTTTCTGAGTCTCCTATTCACTCTCATAGCAAATTTTACTGACAGATTTTTCTGTACCATAGAAAGTCTTCAGTATTCAAAAAGAATATCTCTTCGTTTTCTATGTGTAGAGTGTGTTAATGTGTAGAGAGAGATTAATGGTAACTGATTTATTAATGGTAACACTGATTTAGTTAAAATGAGGATTGAAATTAAATAATATACTAGTCTTCAACCTCACATTTGGAAAATGTGAAATGGCCTACTTTACCTTTACTCCACTATAGCATTCACCATTATCATGACCAGTGCATTATGGTAAAGTTGTAGAAGTGGTTGATAAGGTGTGAAAACATTAGTTGGCTTATTGATGCATCAGTAGCTTCAGAAATGCCATATTTTTAAGGTCTAGATGCTGGTTTATGTAGTTTGTTGTTTGTTTTTGTTTTTTAGAGAGAGTGAGGTAGGGGACAAGGGCAGAGGGAGAGAGAGAGAACCTTAAGAAGGCTCCATGCTCAGTTTGGAGCCTGATGCAGGGCTTGATCACATCTGGGATCATGACCTGAACTGAAATCACGAGTTGGCTGTTCAACTGATTGAGTCACCCAGACACCCTATGTAGTTTTTGGATGTGTGTAGAAAGTTCAGTGAGAAGTGATTCCTCTTAAACCAAACTTCTTGATTTTTGGCGTAGCAAATGGAAGCCACTCCATGAGATGGTTGAACCATGAAGCAACATGGTTCCATGTTGTGAATGTTTAAAGACACTTGCAGTTCTCTGCCTGCCCTTGGAGCAATAGCTTAGTTATTCTCATCCATTCTGTGATCTCTGAGCAGCTCCATCCATAATGCCCTCATGTGTCCTTTCATATGATCCAGTATTGCACTTCCATATCCAGTTGACAGTGTAGTTAGCATGAATGGCCATGCACTAATGGTAGAAATTAAAAATGTTTGTGGAGAACATAAAGTATGCTTTATCCTCATGCTTACATAAATTAGGGAAGATGCAGTATCTTTCATTTACCTTAGAAAGCTTAATGGTTAGATTTAGAGGCCCTTTATCACTCCAGTCCTCAGTACAGAATGAATAAAGTCTATGTTTTCACATACATTATTTATTTTTATTTTTTAATTATTTTTTAATGTTTTTTCATTTGTTTTGAGAGAGAATGTGCACATGAGTGGGGGTGGTGCAGAGAGGGAGAGAGATAATCCCATGCAGGCTCCAGCTGTCAACTCAGAGCTGACATGTTATTAACATGTTTTATTATTGCATGGTTAGGAAATACTGTAAGTCAAACTGTATCTTGTGTCATAGTGAGTGTAAATGACTTAATAGCACAAATACCAGGTGTCTTCCCCAAGGAAAATATTGAGGAGTAATTCTTAGGAAGTGCCAAAATGTTTAGTAATGTCTACAAAATAAAAGTGCATTTTTCTCATTGAGAAATATTTTGCTTTTTTTTTTTTTTTCCTGCTAAAGCCAGAGAGGAATAAAATACCACAGGAAACATTAGAAAAACACAGCATACTCAATATGAAAAAGCCATCTTTGAGACCAAGGAAATGGCTGACTCTTTTTAAGTTTTAAAAAATGTTTAGTATTTTTGAGGAGGGGGTAACAGGCAGAGAGAGAGGGAGACAGAAGATCTGAAGTGGGTTCCATGCTCACAGCAGACAACCTAATGTAGGGCCAAACCCATGAACCACAAAATAATGACCTAAGCTGAAGTCAGATGCTTAAACCACTGAGCCAACTGGAGAATCTGGATGACATTTTTCTATGTAAGAAGTAGCATTGCATACTAAAAATGGAAAGATATTTAGAACCATAGGAATACAAATTATGAAAATAATTGCATAACAATAGGCTGTTTCCTATTTTAGTAGTAAAATACTCTATGCTGAGAATTTCAGTCACTCTTTGCATGCCTGAAAAACTTGCTAGGTAATATATCACTCATTTTTGTTATACAAAAATATCTTTTTGGACAATTATTTGACCAGTTCGGTATTTAAGTTCCTAAAGAGATGATGAAACTTTCCCTGACGTAGGCAAAGTATTCTGACCCCTTGGCATTAGGTGATGAACTGTGTGGTCAGTGGTTTCATCTTGCTTCTTGTGTGTTCTCAAGTTGTGGGGGCACTTGTGTTCTCCGTGAGTTGTGCTCCAATCAATACCTGCTGAGCAATATTCCCATTCCTGTGCTTCTTCCTGGCATCTGCTACTAAAATCTGCAGCTAGTCATTTTTGTCCTATTTCTCTTGACTTAGAACTTAATGGTGTCCTTTTATGGCTATTTTGCTGAGGTACAGAATACAAAATCATGTTCTCTCAGATACAACAATCTACGTAAGTAGATTTCAGTTTAGCGGGTTTAACTGTGTTGTCCATATGTAAAGTATAATCCTCATGAACCTGATTTAACAGAACAATATTTTTCTACAATAAAGGATTCTGGGTATATGTATACTAAATATATGTTTATGTGTGTGCATGTGTATGTATATACACTATGATTTTAATATCTACATACTTATGAAAGATATATATGTGTTATATATCAGATACACACATATATAAGCATATATATGTAATAACAAATCAAGAGTAAAATACTTTTCAATTCTTCTATTCTTTTTTTTTGAAGTTTATTGTTGACTACTACCATACACACTATTAAGTTAATTCCATTGCGTATATTCTTGCACTAACACATTACATCACATCATGAAAAACATTTCATATTTTAATTTTATTTAAATAGAGATGACTTCAGGCAGTTTTTTTCCAGGAAAACCTTCAAAACAGTGGCAAATGCTTTAATGTACTAAATGCCCAACAATATTAATGTTGTAATCATTGAAGACTTGTTTAGAGGTAATGAACTAAAGTGTTGGCAGAATTTGTGATTATGAAAGCCTAATTTTTGGACATGGGATCCCCCTCACCACGGAAACACATATCGAAAAGCTTGATTCTCATAAATCCCTGTTAGTAGGCCATCCAACAACATTTCCCTTTGGCTGGAAATTTATATGGGATTCAGCTCTATGTTCTGGTTGTTCCAAGTCCTCATAATCATGTTATGTCTGCTGTTGCTCACATTGAAACTGGCAAACTCATATGTGGTGAATTGATTATTTAGTTGGCCGTTTCCTATTTTATTTCTGGGATAGGAGTTAGTTGAGTAGACTTTGAGAGAAACTATGACTTTCTCAGTTTGAAGGTCGGGCTCTTTCAGTTATATATGGGGAACTTTCTTACAAAGAAAGATTTAAAAATTATGTATATATATATATATTAATTTAAAATCTCGTGTTCTAAATTCACATTAATTATAAGTTCTGCTTTAAAAATTTTAGAGCTAATTGAAAGTTTTTAAAATAGTAACAGGATATCACAATCAACTGATATTTCAAATAGAAAATTTGCACATAAATACATTTTATGGACATTTTTAATATTTAGATTACTTCTCCAGCTCTCTAGACTCCATATATGTTACTCGGAAAGCAGGCAAAATTAAAAGTAGACAGTATTAAAGTGTAGTCCTGTCCTCTTCCTTACATTTCAATCTTTATTCTTCACAGCCTTGACCTGAGCCAATTTTAAAAAATACCTCCTTTCAACAGACAGGGCATTTCCAGAAGACATTTATTATGATGTTAAGTAACAACAAGTAGTCCAAAACTGGTAGGGAGGTAAATATATACTCATTTTCACTGTACCACTGATAATCCTTGAATATGGAAGGCGTGTGTTTTGTGTGTGTGTGTGTGTGTGTGTATGTGTGTATACTCAAAAGGTGAGAAATGCTGGCGTCACTGAATTGAACTTCTGGAGTCAAGCAAGATTTATTAGTGGAAATACTATTTAAGCTGACTATTGAGGACCCAGTAGAATAATCATACATAAACAGAAATAAAAATCTAAGTTGGAATAAGATGTAAATAACCTTTGTATGTTTCACTTTAGAGTTTGGATTCACTCAATTGCAAAAAGACAACAAACACCGTATTTAAAATGACCTGGAGGGGTGCCTGGGTGGCTCAGTTGGTTGAGCATCTGACTTTGGCTCAGGTCATGATCTCATGGGTCGTGGGTTTGAGCCCCGCGTCAGGCTCTGTGCTGACAGCTAGGCTCAGAACCTGGAGCCTGTCTTCTGATTCTGTGTCACCCTCTCTCTCTGACCCTCCCCTGCTCACGCTGCCTCTCTCTCTTTCTCTCTCTCAAAAATAAAGAAAACATTAAAAAAAATGAAAAAGAATGACCTGGCATGGTCAATTTTGATCCTTAATTCCTCTAGAAGTAGTGCATAGGATAAATAAAAGGGCAAAAATGTCAAGGAGGTGAATTTATAGTTGCTTTGATGATTTAGGTAAGAGATGATTATACGGCTGTGCCTCATTTTATTTTAGTAAATAATTAGTAAGTGTATTTTTTTATTACAGCAATATTTAGCTTCTCAATGGAAACTTTTCAACCAATTTTGATATTACTAATTTTGAATCCTAATATGGAGTCCTATAATCAGTACTGTTCTGATCATACATTAGCTCTTTCTATGCCGTTTGATCTCTATAACTTGACTATAAATGGATCTGTTAGACCACATAGCAGAACACCAAATTTGTAGTATGTATTAAATATATATAAAATACTTAGAATTTTTAATGACTGTCACTAAAGTATAGTTTTAGTCCAATATATTTAATATTTTAGTAAGGACACTTGCAAAACTACAACAGAAAAAAATGTCCAAAAACAAAAGGAAAAAAGGGATCATTTAGTGTATTTTCTAATAGATGCAAAATGTTTGGTTTTATACTAAAACATACTCCACTGGAAGAATGAATATAATATGATAAGATAGTTTTAGATACTAAAAATAAAAATAAGAAGATGAGACTGCTATGCATCACTATAATATAGTCTGGTCCTTGCATGTTTATGAACAGAGAGACTTTCATTACTTATTACAAGATTTTCCTTAAAAAAATTTTCCTATCCTGTCAGAGGAAAAAGAGTAAATGATGGAATTACCTTACCTCATCACATAGCTATGAATTTATTCTTTAGCCTGTTAAAACTTGAGCAAACTACATTTTTATTGATGAGAATTTTATTTGAACAACGACTGGAAAACAGCTCTCCTGTCACATTGGGAGTGGTTAAACTCATAAAACTCGAGTGGAGAAAGAAAGAACAGTAGAGTTAACCTCAGACAAAGAATCCTATTACTCACCTAATCTGTCTGGAAAATTAAGAGTTTATGATTTTGTCTCCTGTGTTACCAGTGACAGTGAGAGATTGGAGGAAAATAAAGCTTTTAAAATTTTACTTCTTAAAGTTGACTTCATGTCATTTTAAAGAAGGTTCTTGTATTTAATACCAAAATTACAGAAATTTCAATTAGCCTTAACACATAAGTTCAGAAAGGAAAGCTGGGCAGTGTATCAAACTTTAAACACTGAAATATCCATTAAGGTAGCCAGTAACTGACAATTTTATTTTATTTTTTTTAGTGTTTATTAATTTTTGAGAGAGAGAGAGCGAGAGAGAGAGAGAGAGAACAAGTGGGGTAGGGACAGGTTGAGAGGGAGACAGAGGATCAGATATGAAGCAGGCTCTTTGCTGGCAGTGCAGAGGACAATGTTGGGCTCAAACTCATGAACTGTGAGATCATGACTTAAGCCAAAGTTGGACCCATAACTGACTGAGCCACCCAGGCACTCTCAGTAACTGACAATTTTAAATGAAAATAAAAAATAATTTGGAACCTCTTAAATTCTACTCTAAGATGAATATGTACTCTTGGCTGTATTTCCCATGTTTTGGTTTGGTTTGGTTTGGTTTTAAATGTGTGCTACCCACTCTACAGATTGGTAGATGCTTTCCTGTATCAAATTTTATATGGTGAATAATGCACTACCAGAGAATCCATCACATAAAATGAGATTAGCATAATGCAAATTCTCTCTTGGAATGTTCCCCCAAATGTGCAATTTGGAGAATTTTAATATGGTGGTATGTGGGTCCAGAGGGGAGAAGATTGCCTACCAACATCAATCACTACTCATCACATATCCTAGTCCTGAGTGTATAGTAGAAATTGTCTAGGAAGAGCAAAAATAGTAGTTAGATTGATGAGTATACTAGAAAACTCTCTTATATAACAAAATCTTTGGGGGAGCCCTTGATATATGCTTAAAGATGCATAAATCTCCAATATATCCTCTCGGCAGGTTTCTTCAAGGATTGATTTATTGAATCCCTCACTTTTATGGATTATAAGCTTTTTTACATTCAACACAGGTTAATGAGATCTTCTTCCCACATATGAAAAATTACTAGGTTTTTTAATGCTACTGAATCAACAACTGTCTAGAAACATGGCATCATAGGACAGTTTCAGCTTAAACTAACTTTGCACAACAGAAAGTAAGGAAGAATGTGATTTTTATGACTAATCATTTCCCGTGTGTGTCGACCTTCCCACAAAATCAGCTGTTTACTAGACAGAGAACACTATATGGAGTCTACATTTGATTTGGTGTATATATTTTACATAGCTAATAGCTAAAGCGTATGCTTACCTATTCTTATCTAGAAAGAAAATAATTCCTTTTCATTTCAGTGTGACATATTTTAATATCTTTTATTTTCATAGAATTTTAGCTAAAATAAAAATGTAAGACACAGTCCTGCATTTCAAATAGCTTTATCTGGCCAACCTGTCTTCTTTCCAACTAAAATTTAAGCTAGGAAAGAAAGGATGTATGGTTATGTCAGCAGTGTGCCCCTATAACCCCTGATTATCTGATTTATATGAGATAGTTTATTTTTAACAGATACATTGTTATTAATTCAATGGGAAGATTTTCATGAACAAATTCTAGACATAACTTTGCAGAAGAGAAGAAAGGGTTAAAAAAGAGGAAGAAATAACAAAATGTGAAAAGAAATAAAGAGAAAATGAAGATATAAGGCCATAGTGACAAAATTGTAGTTCCTTCTGTGTAAACTACAGGAATTGTTTTTCTGTACTCTATTTAAAAAAAATGGCTTGTCTCAATTTTTAAAACAGCTCTTCCATATATTAAAAATGCTATTCATAATTATGTGAATAGTTGCCTTAAACCAGAAAACCAGCCACAGGTTCCAAAGTGTAAGATAAAAATGAAGTATGTAGTGCTTCAGTTGAAATCATTGATAGTGAATTATGTCTTCCATTGGGAAGGTTTGTTCTCAAATTCGTATTACTCTAGTATAAAAATGTGGCCTACATTCTGTTTTCTCAAATTAATGAGGCAGAGATATTGTTAGTCTGCTGACACTCTGCATTGATCCCAGTTTTTGTTAAGTACCATCAAGGACGAGAGTTTGGCGCTGGCATAGGGTAGACACTGTGTACAGTGACTAAGGCCCTTTATTTAAGTTAGCTAGACAACACCATTCCAGTAAACATTTATGACAGGGCTGTTGTAAAAAATTATGGTTTTCTTTGACCATCTCTATATTGTGTGGGTGATCTAGCCTTGAGGCAATGGAGCTTGGTAAACATGTTTTACTACCTGGAAATGTGTCTGTACTTTAAAGTAAAACTGACAGTGTTTAAAATGAAAATGATCCTCCTAAATTGCCTCAAAAGCAAATGAAATATAATCACTAAGATAAGCTGAATCTTGGAGTGCTCAGAAGAAATGTTGCTACCTAATGGATCATTTTATTTTCTTAATATAATTTATGCCTGATATTAAATATGCAAGCAGAACTGGAAAGAATTCGAGTTTGAGGACAACCCCATGTCGAAATTCTTCAGTGTGTAATGCATGATTAAATTTAATGATCCAGGAAGTAGATTATATCTAAACAGTACAGCTATGGTGATAGATCAGACTATCTATACAAAATAACATTTTTCTATATTAAATAAACTTCCAATTAAATAAAATCATATATCGATAGCAAATATAAAACCAACATATGGTATGTGTCAAATGTATATAATAAACTCACTGCATTTTTAGTTTAAATATATGAGTGAATGGGGTTCCTAGGTGGCTTAGTTGGTTAAGTGTTGTATTATGATTTCAGTTCAGGTCATGATCTCAGTTTCTAAGTTCAAGCCCCAGGTCAGACTCCATGCTGACAGTGCTGAGCTTGCTTGGGATTCTCGCTCTCATCTTCTCTCTCTGCCTTTCCCTTGATCATAATCTCTCTCTCTCTCTCTCTCCCCCTCTCTCCCTCTCTCTCTCTCTCTCTCAAAATTATAAATAAATAAATAAATGTTTGAGTGGACACTCTTATGAAACCTTATCTGAAATTCTAAGTATTAGTGTGTGTGTGTGTGTGTGTGTGTGTATTTCAAAGAATTCCTCACACAGAGAATAGAGCCTCTCTTAAAAGAAGATATATAGATCAAGTCTCTATGGGTGCAAAAGGACAAAACAGAGAACAATTCAGGATTAAAGCATATACACCTTTTATACAGATACCTTTCAGTTAACAAATTGACTCCATTGTCCTGTGAATAATAGCAGTCTTGTGTGTGTGTATTTTTTTCTTTTTAATCTTCCTTTTATCAAAACTATGAAATTATTACTCAATCTTTGCTTCAAGGACAATGCTGAAGTAAGTCTGTTTCTGCATTTCTCCGCTATGCTGATGTGGGTCACTGCTTACTGGAAGCGAATTCGAGTAAACAGTTCGCAGCAGGTATCATCATTATCTGTGTCTTCTTGTGTTTACCTCTATCTCATACACACATCAGGCAAAGCACGTATTCCCCACACATCAGAATGTAAATGAGTTTGCACAAGTGGATCAGAAAAGGCAACACCAGCATTAAAATGAGCCTAACTCTATCTTCTAGTTTGTATACTGGTGAGAAAAACAAGTTTTGCATTCAGTTTCATTTAGGTGGGTAAGTTCCCTTTGAAATAATTACACGATAAGGAATTACTTACAAAGTAACCTAAATTAATAGAGAAATGTTGACTTAGATGTGTGCATAGCTTCTAGGAGCATTTTATTATAATGTTATGTTGATAATTTGATCAAGTTGTCTGTTTGATCCTAGGGTGAGACCAAAATATGAAGAAATTTTTACCTTTTGCTTTAGCAATGATTTCTAAAAGTCGACTCATTCACTGTGTCATAATGAATAAAAGAGTACTCATTGGTCTGAGTGACAGGAATCCTTGTTTCTAATTTTTATTTAACCATTTATGTTAAACTAACTTTTACATATTGCTGTGAACTTCCTCAGGCTTGAACTCTTTCATCTGGAAAATGAGAATGATGAAATATTTTAACTATTCTCATTAAAGATTATATTAGGTATTCTTTGCTGAGCTGACGAAGGTCTTTAACAGTATCCCATAGAGTATCCAGACTTCTTGAATTTATCTTGCAAGAGTCATCTCCAATGCTATCTCACATGAGCTCAGCAGCTATAAAATACCTTTGGAAAGATGTCCATTTATCTATTGGGGGATGAAAATTTTTGCAGATAGGCTATATTTGAAAGAGTGTCCCTCACATTGTTTAAACAGCCTTTAGTTTCTTGGATATAACAATAAAGAGTTTTAGATTTCTGTGGATGGTTTAGGAACGTAGGCCTAGGAAATGGCTTATGATACACTGATTTTCATCATCAGATATTGTAGTTTCTGATGTCAGAGTAGTAGTCTCGAAGGCAGGGCATTATAACCTGATAATAGCAAGCAAATCTTACTCATTTCTACCTTGTGTTTATTTTATAATGTACAAAGTACAGCAATTTAAATAATTGTGTTTATTTTATAATATACCAAGTGCAACATTTAAATAATACCTAGGTATTATGTATTAATAAATAATTATAGTTTTGGGGCCATGGTCTCAAAAGCTTTTTCCTTATTGAGTTTTTTCATTACAAACCATTGAAATGCCACTGTGCTAAATGATTATTTGGTCCAATGCTGCTGTACTTCTTTGTTTATATTTTATTTTTAAAAACTTATTGAATACTAGTAAATTTTAGTCCTTAATTTGTTTCTTGTCTTTATAAAGTTCTTAAATAGTACATTTTAAATGATTGTAAAGTATTTTTAAAATTAATTTTTTCTCACCCACTAGCATCTAATTATTATGATGATGATTAATATCTCAAAGTAATTCCCACATGTTATGAAACCAATTCTCTGTACTTTTTTTTTAAATTTAATGTTTTATTTATTTTTGATACAGAGAGAGACAGAGCATGAGAGGGGGAGGGTCAGAGAGAGAGGGAGACACAGAACCGGAAGCAGGCTCCAGGCTCTGAGCTAGCTGTCAGCACAGAGCCTGACGCGGGGCTCGAACCACGAACGTGAGATCTGACCTGAGCCGAAGCCGGAGGCTTAACCGACTGAACCACCCAGGCGCCCCATGTACTTTTATTTAATAACTTATTTAAGTAACATTTGGTTTGGGCTGTGAAACTGTATCTTCCTACAAGGCAGGCTATTATTCCGCTCAACTTTATCAATGATTTTCTTCATTATAATTTACAAAATTACTGGTCAGGATTTTATTTTGCTTTGTTTTTGGGATGTCAATGTATACCATAAGATTTAAATAACTGCTATAATATGCTCACAAGTCTCCAAAGTTTGAAGTTTCACCATTTCAAAGAAGTTAAGGACTGGTTATTGCCCCTTGACATTTGATTCAGATTTAAAGAGAACTATGCACCGGTGCACCTGGGTGGCTCAGTTGGTTAAACATGTGACTCCTGATTTCAGCTCAGGTCATGATCTCAGGGTTCATGAGGTCAAGCCCTGCACGGGGATTTGCACTGACACTGCCTCTCTTTCTGCTCCTTCTGCATGCTTTCTCTCTCTCTCTCAAAATAAATACACTTAAAAAAACAAACAGAATTATATAGTATTTGAAATGTTTCTATTTCAGCTTTATCACTGTGAAATTTTCTTTATAACTGCAAGCCATTTGGCTTAAACTGAGAAAGGCTTGCATTTACCAGGGAAAAAATGCTCTTGATATGTTTATTTTTTAAAAACAATTATCTATCATCATTGAAGGTTGCACATAATAATGGAAAGAAGACAAGACATTAAAAAGGGACATACTTTTTTTACTGTTTTTTCTTTCACTTGATCATTGTGTTACTTTGAATACATCACTCAAACTTAATACAGCTTTACTACTTTTCCTTAAAAAATGCAGACTATACTTAAAATAATTCCTATACAGGTTTTTATCTGATAGTGACTTGTAAATCACAAAGTGGTTTATGTATATATTATTCTTTCCACTAATCGGTCTACTTGACTTCATTAAGTCATCCTTGGAAAACACTTTTGGACTACTTGAACACTAAAGAAGTTATTAAAGCACATCATTTTAATTGCTGAATTTCTGAAACTTTGACTTTTTTATTTTTTATATTTACGTGTGCAAGGCTTACAGTTTGTTTACCTTAAAATACTCCGAAAAGTAGACTAAAGTTTATGTAAAGACTGTTAAGTTTATATATAGATTAGAATAGTTTAGAGACACCTACCTTTGGTTAATTACATAAGCATAAGATTCTCTTACACTCTGTAAGTGGTAAATGAGTACTTTGCACTTTTGAAAATGCCACCTGAGATGGTTACCAAAGTGGGCAAGTGACATAAAGTGCTATAGGGGACTATAGTATTCTTCCCTTGGAAAAGATTCTGCTAATTTTCAGAGATAAACAATGTGTGTGATTATATCAATGGATACTTATTGTATAATTAATAGGATGAATACATAAATTATCAAATTCTTGGTGAAATTTATTTTACTATCAAGGCCAGTTTCCAGTAGTAACTTAATTCTGAAGCTTTTTCAATTTTCGAAAGTGTCTTTTGTGACCTCACAAACGTGTGTTTATATTTTTCCCCTTACATGTTGTGTAACTCTGTATTCTTAACAACCCCGTTGAAACGTGGGTTAACTGAGGACAAACAAGTCTTAATGTTTATACTTGTAAAGATCTTATCAAATATGAATGCTAAATAAATAAAAAGAGAAGACAATGAATTTGCAAAGAAACCATAAAAGATACTGAGTTTTAGTATGGAACAAAAAGAATAAATTTTAATGGTTGAAAAGAGAGCAGACTTTTAATAAATGGATTCTTAGCACTGTCAAATTCTGCAGAGAACCTAAGTATCATGATAAAACAGCTATCAAATTTGACAATTTGGAGATCATTGGTAACCTTTAAGAAAACAATTTCATCAGGGATGGGTGTTTAGTAAAAGAACGTAACTTGAGAAAAACAGAAAAGGAAGAAAGGAAAAGGCAATTACCAACCACATTTTTTTTGAAGAATTATGGGTGAAGAGATTTTTTAAAGTAGAATCATAGCTGAGGAAATAAAGGTAATGAGAGTTTGGGGGCACAGAGCCAGCAGAGGAAGGTACTTAGAAGTGCACTTAAGAATACTATCTGTTTTTAGATGGAACCTACCCGACGTTGATATTAATGCCCAATGATAGGTATTCTATAGTTACATTCATATTTTTCACTTCACATTTTCTCCTATGTTCTAACATTTCCATGCATCCCCAAAAAAGGCTACTTGTATCTTCTTTTTCTTCCCTGGCTTTCCTCTGGCTCACACATTATGATACTGTTTCCCTCTTTGCTGAGCCCCTCCAGTCATAGGAAGCTCTTTTCATGTTGTGAAATATTATTCAATGTATTAAGGAAAATGCTTTATAAATGAGTTAAGCTGGAGTCAGCAAATACGCATTTTACTACCAATATGTGGAGTCCATGGTAGACATTGCTTATTGATCTGTGTACTTTTTTGTGTTAATCATTAAAGGAGCATAAATAAAGAATTTTAGTGAGCTGACCTCAGTCCCCCATGTATACAAAGATGAATTGATATCCCTGAGATAGTAGTCTTGATTAAGCTAAGGTCATAAATTAACCTGCCGCTTCACAAAGAAAAACTCTATTTTTAATCTAAAGATAACTTCATTTTGAATATTAGATAGCTATATTGAGTATTTATCCTTTTAGTCACAGAGAGATACTATGCATTCATTCATTTCCTACGTTTCCAACAAAGTTACTAACTGAACTGTGCTGGAAACTCTGAGAGATCCAAAGGTACATATAGACAGTACTTTTTGCCTTAATCTTCTAATCCAGTCAATGTTTATAACAATATAGAATTGACTGACAGTATAGAATTTGTGCATATTATATATTCAGGTGGACAACTTAAAACTCATCAGTTTTGGGGTGCCTGAGTGGCTCAGTTGGTTGAGCATCCGACTTCGGCTCAGGTCATGATCTCACAGTTTATGGGTTTGAGTCCCAAGTCAGGCTCTGTGCTGACAGCTCAGAGCCTGGAGCCTGCTTCTGATTCTATCTGTACCTTTCTCTGTGCTGCTCCCCTGCTCATGATTTGTCTCTCTCTCTCAATAATAAATAAATGTTAAAAAAATTTTTAAAAACTCACCAGTTTTTAATTCATAAGGAGAGATATATGTACTCATACATATATACACACAATTAGACAGTTGAGGAGAAATAATACATCTATTTTGGAATCATTAACATTTTCAGCATTTTTTCCTAGTAAGTCAACTTGTAATTCCTAGCTCACTTATTATATTTTGAAAGGGAAGATGAACAAAATAGGCACTTTATTTGGTGTTGCTTCATGCTATTCACAGGTGATATTTCTTTTTCTTTATTTTAAGTGTTTATTTTGGGAGAGGGAGAGAGAGAGAGCAAATGAGGGAGGGGCAGAGAGAGAGACAATCCCAAGCAGGCTCTCTGCTGATGTGTGGGGCTCAATCTCAGGAATGGTGAGACCATGACCTGGGCAGAAATCAAGAATTGGATGCTTAATTGACTGAGGAGCCCAGGCAGCCCACAAGGTGTTTTTCCAATTGTCTTGATCTTCTGTCCATCCCATTTTGCTTTTGTCTTCACTCAGAACTTCAAATGGAAGTTAAATAAAAATTTAACTACCACTCCTAAAGGGTTTGGGGCTTGTTCATCTACACATCATACATAGGGTTAGTGAAATAGAGAAGAGGGAAGGATGAAGGGGGAAAGAAAGAGAGAGAGGGAGGGAGAGTGCCTGATAAATAACTACGTATAATACTCCTAAAGCTGGGTTGATGCGTGATGACATACAGATCATATTTGGATGAGTACCTGTAACTACGACTGTGAAAGTGTCCCTGCGAACCCATTTTCAGGATGTTATTGGTTCTCCTGCCCTTCAGTCAAACTTCTCAGGCCACAAATAAATAGTAAATGCAAATGTATAACAGATATACATTGTCAACAAGTGTTGAATAATTCTAAAGTTTCCAAATTTCAGCTTCAGGATTAGAAATCTGTTAGCCACTTACTTGGATATAATGTTTTATGATTATATTTTGTATTTTTTCATGATGATCTTAAAATAAGTCTCTAGCCATTTCTTGAGTTTTTATTCCTTCATTCTTAAATTCATTCTTCTGTGTAAATTTATTTTTTTAAGTACCATTTATGAGCACTTTTTCCTCTCTATTCACTTTATCATCATCACAGCCTAGAACTACATGAAGGAAAACTACAATGATTTCTCAGATTGTCACTGAATCCACCTTCTCCCTCTTTCTCCCACACATTTAGAGAAATATTCTAGTCATTAACAGAAAATTTAAGCAAGAATATGTCTTTTCTTTCCATGATCCTATGATGTACAGATTCCCAAGAAATCTAAGGAAGATTCAATATGCTCCCTCTATATTTACAAACATACTTTCTATTTATTTGTGGTATGTATCCTTCATTTCAAGCAACCTAGTTATTCTTTGAATGATTCCTCACAATTTTCCTTGAAGACTCTGCTGTCTTCTGGCTTTATGGTTTAGAATGTCATACCTCTTTCTCTTCAGAATCCATTTAAATGCACTTTCTCCCAACAAGGTGTGGAATTGTGTATCATCAGTCAGGTCAGAAATTTCCAGTGGATGAGTGGAATGAGTGAATTTCATACTGTTATATTCCTCTGAGAGATACATTTTCTTTAGTAAAGATAATGGAGAAACCTAGCTGATCTTTCCCTCTACCTCACTGAATACACAAATTGTTAATATACAATAATGTCCAAGCATTACTCCTGGAATTGCTCTGGTCAGATAAGTTATGATGATGCATGAGAAGGATTGATAGCCTTGAAATAGTACATTTGTAGAGAGCAAGCATATTACACTTACATTCCCTTATACCTGGCATGATATATTTTATTAGAAGGCACTTAAGTAGTAATATGTTAGAAATATTACCCAAATAATCAATATCTACTCCAGGTTCGATTAGTGTCTAAATGTGTGCTATTTAAAATTGATACATTTTGTGAGTTTAAGAATTGGCAAGCAGTTATGAATTGCCAATATACAAATAATACACAGTATTTATTTATTACAGGAAAAGACCAATGTTTTGAAATTATTTACTTTAAGATGCAATGTGATTTACAAAAGCCAATTTTTTTCTATAGATAGAATAAATGATGTAGGAAGTAAACATGAGCAGTGTTGTAAACACTGAAAATAATTATATATTATACAATAATTGGGGGATATATTCAATAGTACCATGACACATCAGAGTTAACCTTTCCCTGAATCTATTATGTTCAAATGTATATTATAAAATAATACAAAATGAAGAATGAAATTTAAAAGTAGATCAAGGCATACAATATTATAGCAATATTTTTTAGCATGCAAACATGCCAATATGAGTTCTGATTTAGTCATCTCATAAAATGGCAGCATCAAATCTGTCAGTATTTATATAAAAATTCTTCAAAGAAAATTGAGATTTTATAGGAAATTGTGAGATGGCATCATTCATTTTAAGTGATAAATAAAGCAATCCTTGAGAACTGATAGAAGGTTGGCATTATTTCAGTGCGACATAAAGTTTATTCTTTAGTATTCATTATACGATGATGGTGTCACAACAAAGCTTTCTGATCTGGGCAAAACCTATTTGTAAGCAATTTGGAGGTTTTTTTATGTGTTTGCATATTATATGCATGTGTGTGGCACTTATGCCAAGAAACAGATTTCTCTAGTTGTGAACAACAAGAACAACTCTCCATTACTCTGTATATTTTTAATATTAATGTAGATTTAAAAACTGACATAAATAGTAAAATTCTGCATACTTTTCTGTAACAGTGCTTCCTTAGTTTTACTCCAATTTTGTACTTAACATTAGCAAATAAAAATACAAGTTAGTGAATATTTTGAAAGTCCATATTGCTACAAAAGAAAGTTCCTAAACTCTTTAATCATTTAGTCCCAAAGCCCAATCACCATTACACAATCATAAACTTCCTTTTAGAAACAGTTCTAATAATTTAAATGGTCTCTTCTCTGAACAATTTGGTATTTCCCTACTTGGTTAATATACATATGTTTATTTTTATAGTGAAAAAAACACCTAATATAAGATTTACCTTCTAGCAAATTTTGATGTGTATAGCACAACATTATTAATTGTAATCACAATGTTGCACATCAAATCTAGACGTTTTTATCATGTATAACTGAAACTTTTACCTATTGAACAGCAACTCCCCATTTCTTTCTCCCTCCAGGCTCTGCAACCACCATTTTACTCTCTGTTTTTATGTGTTTGACTATTTTAGATACATGTAAGTGGAATAATGGAGCATCCTGTCAGTAGCTAATTTGACAGCATAATGTGTTCAAGGTTTATCCATTTTGTTGCATTTGATAAGATTTCCTTCTTTTTTAAGTCTGAAGGGAACCAGATTTTCTTCATCCACTCATCAAAGGACATTTAGATTACTCCGCATTGTGATTGTTGTTAATATTGCAGCAATGAACATGGGAATGCAAATATCTCTCCAAGATCTTATTTCTAGTTCTTTCACACAAATATCCAGAAGTGAGTTTGGGGGATCATAATAGTCCTATTTTTGATTTCGTGAGAAATCTTTATACTATTTGCTGTATTGGCTGCACATTTATATTCCCAACACAGTACAGCATTCCAGTTTCTCCACATTCGTGCCAATGGTTATTTTTTAATTTTATTTTCTAATAGCCAGCTTAACAAGTGTGAGGTAATATCCCATTATTGTTTTAATTTGCATCTCCCTGATGATGTTGAGAATTTTTTCATTTTTCATATTCCTGTTGGCCATTTGCATGTTTTCTGTGGCAAAATATCTACTAAAGTCCTTTGCCACTTAAAAATATTTATTTATTTTTGGGAAAGCACAGTGGGGAAGGGAAAGACAGCGGGGACAGAGGATCTGAGGCAGGCTCTGCTCTGACAGGTTGATAGCTTTGAGCCCGCCCAATGTGGGGCTTGAACTCACAAACCACAAGATCACGACCTGAGCTAAGGTTGGATGAACCACAAACTCATGACCTGAGCTGAATTTGGATGCTTCACTGACTGTGCCACTCAGGTACCTCTTTACAATCAGATTGTTTTCTTGTTTGTTTTTTGAGTTGTAAGAATTCCTTACATATTTTGGGTATTAACCTCTTACAGATATGTAGTTTGCAAATATTTTTTCCTATTCCATAGGTTGCCTTTTCACTCCGTCAGTTGTTCCCCTTGCTATAGAGACACATTCTAGTTTGATGTAGTGCAACTTGTTTAGTTTTGCTTTTGTTGCCTGTGCTTTTGTTGATATATCTAAGAAATTATTGCCATGACCAATGTCGTGAAGCTTTTCTCTTATGTTTTCTTCTCAGAGTTTTATAGGTTTAGGTCTTAAATTTAAGTCTCTAAATCCATTTTGAGTTGGGTTTTGTGTATTGTATAAGAGTCCAATTTCATTCTTTTGTATGTGGATAACCAGTTTTCCCAATACCATCTTTTAATCCCTGTAACATAAACGAGGTGTATCCATGTACTAAAATACCAGACAGTGATAAAGAAATCATGTTTGCAAAGATTACTTTGCCAAAGTAATCTTAAAAATGCAATATGCGAAAATGCCCATGAGATCATCGAAAGTGTGAAAAAAATTCACAGTGTAAAGATGATCACAGTATTATTTGTTTTGTGAAATATGAATAAATGGTGAAAAATTCACAATATACAGATGACTACAATATGAATGTTTTGTAAAATATGAATGAATGACTATATGAGTGAATGAATAAATGTAATATAGACTGAAACTTTCCCTTCCCTTCTTCTTCATAACATGTGTTAGGATGGAGAGGAGTAAGACAACTTTCACAAACTTTATCTGATGTTATTTCACCTTCTAAACAAACTTGAATGATAGGAAGGAGATGAAATTTTGAGAAATTTTAAAAGAACTTTTAAGCTAAGTACCCCATTGTCAGTTATTAAAATGGTGAGGAGTGTATATGAAATTTTGAAACATTGCTTGCTTTATTTTTGTTTTTGTTAACAGATCATAGATTTTTCATAATTTCATGGAATATTATATCATTATGAAACATGGAAATATTGCTTTATATTACCATTTAGCAAGTGGAGAACTAAGAATCAAACAAATGAAGGGACGTAATTTAGTGGAAAGAACTCTGGACTTGATTAGAAGTCTTCCCTTGTCCTTTTTAACTTCTAGCTCCATTCAGTTATCTAATCCCAATATTTGTTGCTTAATTTCTTTGGATCTTTCTTAGTTTTTCTTACCTTTCTTTTTTATTTCTTTTACATTTTGAAATTATTTATTAGTTATTTATTTATTACACTTTTAGTCCCTTTATGCATTTCTCCCACTCCCATCATTTGCCTCTGGCAACTACCCATCTGTTTTCTGGATCTACAAGTTTTTTATTTTAATTCCACAAATAATAGAGATTTTATAGTATTGGTCCTTCTCTGTCTGACTTCTTTCATTTAGTTTATTGCCCTCAAGTTCCATCCATGTTGTCACAAATGACAAGATTTTATTCTTTTTTATGGCTGAGTAATAAATAGTCCATTGTGTATATATATATATATATATATATTCCACGATTTCTTTATCTATTAATCTTTTGATAGACATTTAGATTATTGACATTTTTGTTATAATTAAATTTGGTTTGATAAAGTAAACTAAGCCTAAAGATCAGCTCACTTACCCATATCAAATGACACAATCAGTTGGTCATGTTGGTTTGTTGTTTCTAATGAAGTTGTTTTAATTTTCTTTGCTTATTTGTCAGCATTCATAATTGATTTGGAACTTAAAAATTTCATTAACACATGGTACTAATATTATATAACTACTAATAGTTTTCTAAAGATAATAAAGCCATTCCCTCCAGGTTCATTTATCCCATTTAAAAAATTACCATGCATGGGGTGCCTAGGTGGCTCAGTTGGTGAGCATCCAGCTCTGACTCTTGGTTTCAGCTCAGGTCATGATCTCATCATGGGTTCAAGCCTGCATTGAGTTCTGCGTTGAGCCCCAAGTCCAGTACCATGTATGGAGCCTGCTTGGGATTCTCTCTTTCTGCCCCTCCCCCAGTCACCTTTCTCACTCTTTCTCCTTGTCTCTCTCTCTCAAAATAAATAAGCATTTTTAAAAAAGCTACCAAGCAGATGATGGGAAAAATACACACACACACACAAACACACACACACACACACACACACACACACACACAATGGTATCCTATAAAGCAATTTCTCTTATTTTAACATATCCCTTCTAATAGAGTGTAATTAAAATGTCTATAGTTTTAAAATCAGATAATAGCCAGCCAAGGCTTTTAAGATTTAATACTCAGTTTTCCAAAACTAAAGTGCTAGAACATAGATTTTTATTCTCATCTTTTCAGCTCTGAAAAATGAAAATTGGCTCTGTAGCCAAGAAAAAAAGCACTCATTCATATTATGCCACATTTTTTTCAAGAACTGTAAAACTTTTATTAGTTTACGATTATTTCTTAAAATAATTGTATAGAACACAAAGTGCATGAAAGCGATAGCTTTCTAAAAACAAAATTAGAAATGACCATCTCACCTAGTAAGACTATAATATGATAAAATAAATAAAATGCTACTTTCTTCTAAACAACAAAATGTCACTGTAATCAATATGAGTTTTTAATAGAGAGATATTGCCTGGATGTTCTTACAAAAGTCTTTAAAAACTCAAAACAATCTTTCTTAATATTTATGGTTTCTTTTTAAATTCATAAATAAAAGAAGGTGCTTAAAATACATTATTTACCTGTATGTTTTGCAGGGTATAGTTACAAAGAAGACATTGTAAAACTATTCAGTAAATGTTTAATTTGGCTTTGAAAATTAGAGTCATTTGCAAGCCTGTTTTGTAGACCCAAAGGGTCAAATTCAAAACAAAAGCATATTTTCTTTTTTTTTTGTTACAGACATATAGCATGATTTTAATTTCCATTTTTTAAAGAAAAAAATAATAATATAGTCGAATTTTTTTTCAAGTACTATATGTCAGGTTAAAATCCCAGTGCTACAAGACTTCACACTTAAGTCTATAATTACTTCCACTATTTAGCTCTCTGAGGCTAGTCTTTGTATTACATACAAGGAGATAAGGATTGCTGTGGTAGCCTTTTGCAGCACCAAGAGAAACTGTATTTCCCAAACATAAGTTGGAAAGCAAGGAAGTGAAAACTTTCATCTCAGTCTAATATGATTATACTTGTAGAAAATGAGGTCCTAGAACAGGCCAATGTCAGTATGTTTTTTATAAAGGAGAATCATATGATTTCTTTTATAATGTTGTAAAATGTGTCAAAGGTTTTGAAATTGTGCATGGCTTTCCAGTAGTTTAAACCGCCTTTTCCTAGTATAAATAATCTTGTTTTCAATATTCCTATTGAATATTTCAGAGGCAGTAAGAGAACAGAACATAAGAACAAGGAAAAATATGCTACTTTATCTGACAATTGGAAATAAATTTCATAGTAATCATCAATTCACATTACAATCTAAATGTATCAGGTAGTTATACTTGCTAATGCGTGTAACAAAAATCTTGATGAACAGTAGTTTAATCAAGTTCAGTGTTAGACAATTAGGACACTGGATTAATTGCTCACAACGTATATCTTAATCTTTCCACTTCATTGAATCAAGTGGATAGGGTGTGTCTTCATATCTATGTTTTCATGATTGGAAGGTGATTGCTTCAGTTAACAATCATTCCATCCAAAATTGGGACTAACAGGAAGAAAGAAAGAAAAGACAATGGCCATGCTTTGTTTGGTCCCTTTTTATCATTACAGCAAATGCTTTCCTTGAAACCACTCCTCCTCAGAAGATATATATTTATAGTTTATTGGTCAGGATAGTGACAAATGATTGACAGAAGCTAGAGATCTGAGTAGTGAGGCTTGTGATCAGATATATTAGGGACCAAAAGAAAGGATTTGGGTCCTTGAGCATTTGGTGTATGTTACCATTAATTTTAAAAGAGTTGGAGTGTCTCTTTCAAGTGTGTCCAGAGAAGAGGAAAACAACCACTCATTAATCTTTTCTTAAAGGTGTCTAAATGATCTATTGATCAATAGATGTCATTTATTTATATAGGTTTTTTTATTTAGCCTAGTTGTCTTGAATGACATAATATACTCAGGTTCTCATTTCTTAACATCAAATACTATGTGCTCCATTCTGTGATACATACCATAGTTTATTTGAGGAACCATTGACTTTCAACCAGGCAGGGAGATTTTTATAACAATGAGGAATAAAACCACTGTGCATATAAAGTAATAGATTTATTGAAGTTTGCATGATATGGAGAAATGAGAAGATACAGCTGTGGAATTCAGAGATAATAGAAAGAAATATTTATCAGTATGGTTGTGCTGAGCTTTAAAAATCAGGAAATATTTGTAGAGACAGTGGGAAAGAAGGAAGAGTATTCTGTGATTTTAAAGATGATTTTATGGCACAAGGTTCACTTTCCTTTAGCAAATGTTTAGATTTGGCTAAGGGAGGAAGATACTCATTTGAATCATTTATAGGTCTTTTCAAAGTGATTTAACTTCTCTTTATAGAGTGGAGAATCACTGTTTGAATGAGATATTCTTTGGTATGTGTTTGGCTACCTTTCAAGTCTATCTAGGAACAAAGCAATAATCCCTTTCTAGGTCATAAAATATGGAGGTTTTGGAACAAGAAGAAACAATCTTTTTAAGCATAGAAGAGTGACGTATATACTCTGACAGATAAGTATGGAGTCATGGTGAACATTTGGGAAGTAATTAAAATAATTCCAGGTTAAATTAATGTCTGATAAAGCTGGTGATAGTTGTAAAAGGAAAGAAGTGAAACATGTGAGAAATCTTTTCATGATACTGCATTTAGGATTTTATAACATATGATGGTGCTTGGCCTTTACTATTAGGTATTGTGTAGTAGCTTTAAAAATATTTAAAATTATTTAAAATGACAAATTCACATCTTAGGCTTGTTCAGTCACTGTTCTATAAAAGTGAGGGTGCAATTACACATATACCTTTTTAGCTTCATGGATCAGATATCTCAAACCACAGTCATTTCCAAAATCCAAATAGTTTATCAACTTTTAAAATTTAACGGTTCTTATTTTTTAAAATCATGATAGTCTGATAACAGAGATAATAAAAGTCAATAATGGCTTTTAGTTCTGTATCTAAATTTAGATACTTTCTACCACACCCTGCAAATTTCATGAATAATTACATTACCAAGCATAACATGGTAAGCTTATTTTGTACTGTAAGTTTCCTATGTAGAATAGGAATGTAGAATAAGGTGTACTAGAAATACTTGATAATTATTGCAGCAGAATGTATCATATGCTTATACTTAAATAGTCTTTATATTGAGTATATCCATCCAATTCTGATTCTGAATAAAATGAATCCCTTTAAAAAATCAGAAGACTTCCCTATTGCTAATTGTAAAATAGATAATTCCAGTGATTCTGAATTTCAGAAGCTTCACAGTTATAGAACAAAAAAAAAAAATCTTTTTTACTGCCACTCATGTTTTCATCCTCACTCTGAGTAAATAAAGATAGAAAGATTGAATACCTAAAGAATTCGAGTCAATTAGGAGATAATAGTTTTTTTTAATTTTAATTTCAGTATAGTTAACATACAGTGTTGTATTCCTTTCAGGTGTACACTATAATGATTCAGAAATCCCATGCATCACCCAGTGCTCATGGCAAGTATCCTGCTTAATCCCCTTTCACCTATGTCACCCATCTCTCCACTCACCTCCCCTCTGATAACCATCAGTTTGTTCTCTTATAATTGAGAGAAGAGAATAAGTTTTAATAAATGTGTTGATAAGCTATAGCCATTCAAACCAGGAGGAAAAACAAAGAGTTATTGAATGTAGGTTTTAGTGTATTCTAAGACATCTCAGTTCAATTTTATGCAAAGCTTCCAGAGATTTTATTTTCTTTCATTTTGTAGCCAAAAAAAGTGTAGGTAGGGAAACAAAACATCGAGAAATTTCCTATCTTATTGTGAGCTTGGTAGGATGAATGGGTATCCATGCAACATATATATTTGTATTCTAGGTTCTGTGTATGTATAAGTAGATATTCTAGTTTATGGGGATTTGGAAATGAATAAGACATTCTTGTTCTGAATGAGCTCACCTTCTGAAAGGGGTAATTTGATTAGATTTTTGCATTGCCACGACAAATAGGAAGGCTATAGTTCCACCCAATTGACAAAAAAAGGTTACTTCTAATTGAAATCAGCATATGGAATGAATCCCATTTGGGGCAAAAATGAATGATACATAGATATTTGTAACAACATTAAGCATTTTCCGTGAGTGCAGGAACTTGGATATTTGATTGTGTTGGAATTTTATATCCTTTCCTTATATAGTCCATATTACTCCCTAACTTCTGGCTCCCAGACATCTGTGGTGAAGGTGCAGAGATTTTACATTGGAACACATTCACTCGCTCATTTAATTATTAGCTTGCTTTGTCTTCCAGTAAGTATTTATAGGACGACTACTACATGCAAATGAGAGTTCACCAGCAGGAAACCATTCCTTTGTGATTCCCAGTGAGAAGGACAGAAATTTGGAGACAGATATACTGGTGTTCAAGCTGCAGATCCACAGCTTCCAAGCTAGTATTTATAATTTAGGGTAAATTATCAAACATTTCTGTGTCCTCAAATCTGTTTTATAATATAATCACAGTATTATTAGATGCCTTAAATGTTTAGAGGTCTGCAGTGTGTGACAAAGCTCTTAGGATATGATAGGTTTTCAACAAAGTTTTGGAGTAACCCATCTCATTAAGATTTATGTACAGAGATAATTTGATATTATGAAAAAGCACTAAAGAAAAATTGGATTTAAATTCAGACCCTCCAGCTTATTCCTGATGGTAACTTTGGTTGTATCACTTACAATTTCTAAGCTTTAATTTCTCATCTGTTAAATAGAAAGCATAAAACCTCACAAACTTGGGGCGCCTGGTGGCTCAGTCTGTTGAGCATCCAGGTTCGGCTCAGGTCTTGATCTCGCAGTTGTGGGTTTGAGGCCCGTGTTGGGCTCTGTGCTGCCAGCTGGTTCAGAGCCTGGAGCCTGTCTTGGGATACTGAGTCTCTCTTTCTCTGACCCTCCCCTGCTCATGCCGTGTCTCTCTCTGTCTCTCTCTCTCTCAAAAATAAATAAAACATTAAAAATATTTTTAAAAAACCTCACAAACTCAAATACTTATTGTAAGATTACTATAGGAAAAGATGGTTAAAATGATTTACAAACAATAAAATGTTATACAATTTTAATGTTTATTTATTTTTGAGAGAGAGAGAGAGAGAGAGCGTATGAGTGGTGAAGGGGCCAAGAGAGGAGACAAAATAAGAAACCGGCCCCAGGATCTGAGGTGTCAACACAGAGCCCGACAAGGAACTCAAGAACACGGACCGGCCAGGAGACCATGACCTGAGCTGGGGTCAGGCTCTTAACTGACGGAGCCACCCGGGGACCCCATATACAATTTTAGAAGTATTATAGATCTGTGTTTTTTCTTTTTTCTCTTAATTATTTTAATGTAATTTAAAAATTGCATACTTTAAAGCTAAATTCATTTTTATTTTTCTCTTGATATTTAATCTCCCTTTTATGCATGTTTCTTGTTAACTTTGTCGTAATTCATTTTATCAGCTTTTTATCTTCATTCTGTTAAATTCTTTAATCTTTCCTCTTAAACTAGGGCATACCTTCCCAATATCTCCCTCTGTTTCTTGAAGGAACAAAACACAGACACAGACACACACAGACACAGACACACACACACACACACACACACACACACACACACACCCCATAGTTGCTTAATATACATACCAACATTCTCTTTCCCAGTTCTGTGACAGAAAATTTAGACTTTTCATGTAGAGATTGGCAGCTATTTACCACATTGATAATAATAGCTAACATTTCTTGAGCCCTTAGCAATGTGGTAAGCAGTATGCTAAATAATTTTATGTGTACAGGTATAATTCTTTTTTATAAAATTTTTAATAAAACTTTTTATGGTTTTTATTTACTTTTGAGAGACAGAGAGAGACAGTGCAAGCAAGGGAGGGTCAGAGAGAGAGGAAGATAAAGAATCTGAAGCAGGCTCCAGGCTCTGAGCTAGCTGTCAGCACAGAGCTCAGTGAGGGGCTCGAACCCATGAACCGTGAGATGATGACCTGGGCCGAAGCTGGTCCCTTAACTGACTGAGCCACCCAGGGGCCCCGGATATAATTCTTATAACAACCTTGTGAGATTGAAGTTTAGTCATTTAAATAATTTGCATAATAATTAGATGAGAAAGGGTTCAGTTCTGGTGATTGTAGAGTAGAATACCTAACTATTGCATGATTCTGTTTTTTAATGGAGAAAATTCCAAGATCAGAGTCACTTATTTATTAGCAAGTTATATACAATAAAACAACTATAGAACAGTTAAATGGAATTTATTATTTAAAGGAAATTTTTAACATTTATTTTTTATTGAGAGACAAGGAGAGACAGAGCATGAGCAAGGAAGGGAGGGTCAGAGAAAAGGGGAGATACAGAATCTGAAGCAGGCTCCAGGCTCTGAACTGTCAGCACAGAGCCCGACACGAGGCTCATGCTCACAAACCGCGATATAGTGGTCTGAGCTAAAGTGAGACGCTTAACTGACTGAGCCATTCAGGTGACCCATAATGGTATTTATTATTTTAATGTGAGTCATTTTTACAAATGCATGACATAAATAATATACATGTTATGTTCTACATTTTTTAGTTCTTTATCATGATTTTAGTTTTCCTAAAAACAACTTTACCTTTGTGGATACCACTATAAATGTGATTTCATTCATTGTTTATCAGCATACCAGAAAAATTAACCCTAAAAGCATTTTTATTTGGATTTATATTATTATAAATAATGATGGATTTAAATAACATATAGATAAAAATCAATTTATACCTGGAGGACAGTTGATTGTGTAAATTTTTATCATATGAACAATTTATATAAATACTCAATAAAATCAAGCAATTTCTAAGGCAAGATTGGCTCCCATGTAAACCTATTTTATTAATAAAAAATGCAAGTCTCTCGTTCGATTTTCACTCACAGCAAACAAGACCTTTGTTTTAAAAGGTTTCATTCAAAAGTTCCCTGCACAGCAAAGTGCATGGCACTCAATTTATCAACTAGAAGAGGATGAAGGGCTTAACCGGCCCTATGTGATTGGAAACTCTTGCTTTAGGAAGCCTCTCAGAAATACAGCCTGGTAAGCCACCCCTCTGACTCTCACATTGTTATTATATAAAATGCTATGATTTTTTTTCTAAAGAAAGACTGAAATTGGCTATTTTTACCTTGAGACAAAGCATTTTCGATGGGAACAATATTATTTTTTCTGTCAGAAAACATTTTATCTAAGCACATTGAGTACACTTCACCAAATCAGCACAAACAGCTATAAGAGCAAAGTCAAACATCTCCAAGCCTAGATTTTATTAAAAATAGGGCATGCTCCTGGTGGTGGAAATTTTATGTAGGCACATATGAAAGGGGAAGAATTTTGATAAAAAATAATAAAATTATGCAGTACTTCTTTTTCTAATATATGAGGCATATAATTTTATGAAGTACTCAGTGATTATGGATAATAGAACACTGACTAATGTTCTTTGATTTTTTTACCACTATGTGTAAAATGCACACACTATAGGAACACTAATAAATTACAGAATAACACAAACAGGCAATTCACAGAAAAAGGTCTACCATCAATAAACAGGCAGAAGGGCTTAATTTCACTTATAGCAATGAAAACTGAAACTATAACAAGACACCTTTTAAAGTGGAAGGCCAAAAATTAAATCCTTTTTCTAATCAACATTATTGGTGGGGGCATGTGGAAAAATGAACTAGTATCTGTGGAATATTTTTGGAGGGTGGTTTGTCACTAGTTTGCCATAGTTAAAGTACAAAAACCTTTAGGTTTAGCAGAGTAGAAATTTAATATATATATATATATATATATATATATATATATACATACAAATATAATGTGTACAAATAAACACATTTATTTTTACATTATTGGAATGTTGATATCAAAAATGAGCAACAAAGTAAATAGTTACAAATGAAGGGATGATTAAGTACGTTGTTTTATAATTGTAAAGTGTATGAATACCTGACCATTCAAGAAATTAGACTCATATATTCCAGTATGAGAAGACTGTCAGGATGTATGAAAAGTTGGTAATATACAGAACAATAGGAATATAATGATCTCTTTCTGTGGAAAATGGAAAAAAATCATATGTGTAGATGCTCTGAATGTTTCTGAACATTGAAGTATTTGATAAAGAAAAAGGATTTATTTTAATGGATATATGTTCTTGTTCTTATTGTTATTTATTTGTTTTCTATATTTCTATTTTACTATAGACCATTGAAAACAAATGCTTGAAAAATTAACTCACCTTTGATGTGTAGAATTGAAAAGTGAGGATTTGAGAGAGGAGTTTAACATTTCATATTATACCATTTGGTATATTCTTTCAAGTACAATTTTTTCCAAGTACAATTTTATTTTATTTTATTTTATTTTACTTAAAATTTTTTAAATGTTTTATTTATTTTTTGACAGAGAGAGCAAGCAGGGGAGGGACAGAGAGAGAGGGAGAGATAGACTCCAAAGACAGTCTCCAGGCTCTGAGCTAGCTATAAGCACAAGAGCCCAATGCGGGCCTCGAACCCACTAACCGTGAGATCGTGACCTGAGCTGAAGTCGGATGCTCAACCGACTGAGCCACCCAGGCGCCCCTCCAAGTACAATTTTAAAATGAAAAAATATTACATTTACACTAATTTAGAGAATACATTTAATTATTTTTAAATCTGAAATGTATCAAAGATGGTCCT
Source organism: Suricata suricatta (assembly GCF_006229205.1). Lineage (NCBI taxonomy): Eukaryota > Metazoa > Chordata > Mammalia > Carnivora > Herpestidae > Suricata > Suricata suricatta. The sequence goes on along the minus strand of NC_043704.1, from coordinate 36,785,548 downwards.
AGTCAGCCAAATTGATAAATTTATTTTTTATTTTACATTTTGGGTGCTAAAATAAACCATCAATTTTATATTCCATGTAAGTCCTAACAATTTTATTAAAAAAATTAATGATTCTTAATCTTGTTTCTACAAAGGGGTCCCTACCAGACTTTAAAAAAAATACAGACTTGTGGTTAGAATGCAGATATGCTATATGAACCTCTGAGCATATGGCCTGAGCATCTGCCTTTTTTATCCAGCTGTTTAGATTAATTTTAGGAAGGAATTTAAAGACTGGCAGTGGACTTTCATTTCAAATATCATAGTAAGGGATATTGCAGTTATTCTTCTCACTCTCTGATTCTCAAGTACTGTGGTAGTTTGTTTAATATACAGAATTAATGCCTAACCTCCCATACATACAGCTTTAATTTATTTGTTACGGATCATTGGAATCTCTATTTTTAATAATTACATAAAGTATATGAATTGATTCTCATGCAGAATTTAATTTGAAGTATACCATCTAGCAGCAAGTTAAATCATCAGACTTTTTGCTATTAAAGTCAGCACTGAATTTGAGAATAGAATAACAAGTTCTTATTGTATACAACTTTCATCTTGGCTGTATATGCTGTGTGGGTGTATAGCACAGATATATTGTGTAAGTTAAAGATTGTGTAGTATAAATAAAAACATATGAATAATTTTATTTTGTACTAAAGTTGCTGACTAACTCATATTGAAAGCATACAGAAACAGTGGACTGTACTATAGGATGCAGACTAAATCATTGTGATCTTTTCTGTAAATCAATCAAAATTCTTGGTAGGAATCCAGAAAAATGAGTCCCTACAGTATTGAAAGACAGAGAAAATACAATAATATGTGTTATGCATAGTTAGATTACCATCTTATCACCTAAATATCTTGAAATCATCAAATTACATTGTCATGTATCTTCATTATAGGTTGAGGGACATGGAAATGACAGAGGAGCTGTGAGTTTTTCCTATCACCAAAATAATTGCATTGAAGGTTTAACAGATTTCCCATTGGTTCTTCTTTATTCTTTATCTGTGCAAATATGGATTATTTCAGTATGCCATTAAATTTTAACTATTATAGATCACAACAAACAATTCTAGTTAATTTTTTAAAAACGAACAATATGGACATTTCGCTTGTTTACAATACAGTCAAAGATACATGAGAATCAGCTACGGGCTATCCATCTACACAAAGAAAATAAAAAGAAACAGCACTTTGACATTGGCCTTGGCAATGATTTCTTAGATTAGACACCAAAAGGAAAGGCAACAAACACAAAACTCAGAAAATAGAACTGCAGCAAAATAAAAAGCTTCTGTCCAGCAAAGGAAATATCAACAAAATGAAAAGGCAACCTATGGAATAAGAAAAATTATTTGCAAACCATTATTCTAAAAGTGGTTAATATACAAAACATAAAAGGAACTCTTACAACACAACAGCAAAAACACAGAACAGCTCAGGTTCAAAATGGGCAAAGGACCTGAATAAACATTTTTCTAAAGAAAACATACAATGGCCAAATGTTGAGCCAAGAACACAGAAAGGTCCTCAATATCACTAATTATCAGGGAAAATCCAAATCACCACCACATGAAATATCACCTTACGCTTGTGATTTTTACTTTTGTTTTCTTTGATTTTGGTGTCAAATCTGAAAACTCACTGCAAAACCAATGTCAAGGAGCTTTTCCCTTATATTTTCTCTTAGGAATTTTATATTTTCAAGTCTAGTTTTGGCAATATAAATATGATTTTTATATCTTCTTAATGAATTGATCCCACTATCATTAGGTAATGGCCTTCTTTGTCTCTTGTTACAGTTTTTTACTTAAACTCTACTTTGTTGATAGAAGAATAGCTACCCATTCTCTCTTTTGGTTTCCATTTGCATGGGACACCTTTTCCAATCCTTTTCTTAAACTAAAGTTAGCCTTTTGTAGGCAGCATATGATTTACCTTGCTTTTTGCCCATTCAGTTATTTTATGTCTTTGAATCGGAAATTTAGTCCATTTACTTTTAAAGTAATTATTGATGGATAAGAGCTTATTGTTGCTATTTTATTTATTATTTTATGGTTGTTTTGTAGATCTTTTGCTCTTTTCTTCTGGTGACCATTCGGTTATCACTTTTGGGTAGAGGGTGAGTATTTATTTTCTTTCAGGTGACAGAGGGGTCACCTTGATACTCTTTTTTGTTGTTTTGGAAAATCTACTTTTCTTATAATTTAAGGCAAAGGATAAATTAATTTTCAAAGTTCTCTAGGACAAGTCTTCATTATTTAGGAACATAATGAACATAAATCTGCTAAATATTGCCCTGGATATTTCATGAATGCAGTAGATCTTACCTAGTAGAGGTTGACAACTATAACCCCAAGGTGTATTGCTGAGCAGGTTTTACTTTTTTTCTTTTAGTACCTATTATGGTTTAAATTGTGTTATCAAAAAAATGTTGAGGTCTTAACCCTAATAGTAATGAATCTGACCTTAGAAATATCATCCTTACAGAGGTAACCACATTAAAATGAGCTCATTAGAGTGGAACCTGATTCAGTGCTATGCCCTTATAAAACTTGGGGTAGATCTGGGCAAAGAGAAATATATAGATGGAAGACTATGTGAAGACACCGGGATGATGCTATTTACAGGCCACAAATGAGTGAGGCTACCAGAAGTTAGGAGAGAGGCATGAAATAGATTTGTCCTTCACAGCCCTCAAAAGGAACCAACTTTGCCAACACTTACACTTCAGTGTTCTAGCCTATAGAAATGTAAGAAATACATTTTTGTTTAAGCCTAGAAAGTAAAACACCACCTATCTTTTTTTTTTCCTTTTCATCAAATGATACTAAGATTCCTATCTAGCTTTTGGCTTGAAAGTATGTAGTACAAAATGTGGTCTCCAAGTTTATTTTGTATGAGAGATACTTATGTAAAGAAAGAAGTCACTATTAATTCCTATCACCTGTAAAAGCAGTTTCCATTTAGTAGATGTTTTATCTTGCATATAGGATGAATGCAAAAGATAATTTACCCTAAAATTTATAATCACCACATTCTAAATATAATATATTAATTGGCTTAATGTAGTATGATGGTTTATCAGAGAGACTTGGAAATTGTGGTCATGTTGTCTAAATAGTATTCTGATCCTCTCAGCAATGAAGTATGATTTGATTTCATTTCCTTTTTTTTAATTTTTATTTATTTATTTTTAAATTTACATCCAAGTTAGGTAGCATATACTGCAACAATGATTTCAAGAGTAGATTCCTTAATCCCCCTTACTCATTTAGCCCATCTCCCCTCCCACAACCCCTTCAGTAAACCTCTGTTTGTTCTCCATATTTAAAAGTCTCTTATGTTTTTGTCCCCCTCCCTTTTTTTATATTATTCTTCCTCCCCTTCCCTTGTGTTCATCTGTTTTGTATCTTAAGGTCTTCATATGAGTGAAATCATATATTTGTCTTTCTCTGAGTGACTAATTTCGCTTAGCATGATAGCCTCTAGCTCTGTCCATGTAGTGGCAAATAGCAAGATTTCATTCCTTTTGATTGCTGAGTAATATTCCATCGCATATATAAATATACCACATCTTCTTGATCCATTCATCCATCAATGGACATTTGGGCCCTTTCCATACTTTGGCTATTATTGATAATGCTTCTATAAACATTGAGTTGCATGTGTCCCTTTGAAACAGCATACCCCATCCCTTGGATAAATACCTAGTGATTCAATTGCTGACTCATAGAGTAGTTCTATTTTTAATTTTTTGAAGAACCTCCATACTGTTTTCCAGAGTGGCTGCACGAGTTTGCATTCCCACCAGCAGTGCAAAAGAGATCCTCTTTCTCCGCATATTCACCAACATATATTGTTGCCTGAGTTGGGTTGTTAGCCATTCTGACGGGTGTGAGGTGGTATCTCATTGTGATTTTGTGATGTTCAGCATTGTTATAGGTGTCTTTTGGCCATCTAGATGTCTTCTTTGGAGAAGTGTCTCTTCATGTCTTTAGCACTTTTCTTCACTGGATTATTTGTTTTTTGGGTGTTGAGTTTGATTTGTTTTTTATAGATTTTGGATACTAACCCTTTATCTGATATGTCATTTACAAATATCAAGCCATTTCATCAGTTGCCTTTTAGTCTTGCTGATTGTTTCCTTCCTTGTACAGAAGATTTTTATTCTGATGAGGTCCCAATAGTTTATTTTTACTTTTGTTTCCCTTGCCTCTGGAGACTTGTTGAGTAAGAAGATGCTGTGGCCAAGGTCAGAGAGGTTCTTGGCTGCTCTCTCCTCAAGGATTTTGATGGCTTCCTGTCTTACATTTAGGTCTTTCTTTTATTTTGAGTTTATTTTTCTGTATGGTGTAGAAAAGTGGTCCTGTTTTAATTTTTCTGTAGGCCACTCTCAGTTTTGCCAGCATTACTTGCTGAAGAGACTGTCTTTTTTCCATTGGATACTCTTTCCTGCTTTGTCGAAGATGAGTAGGCCATACATTTGTGGGTCAGTTTCTGGGTTTTCTATTATGTTCCATTGATCTGAGTGGGCCAGTGCACAGTACTATACTTGATGATTACAGCTTTGTAATACAGCTTGAAGTCAGGGATTGTGATGCCTCCTGCTTTGGTTTTCTTTTTCAACATTGCTTTGGCTACTCGAGGTCTTTTCTGGTTACATACAAATTTTAGGATTGTTTGTTCTAGCTCTGTGAAGAACGCTTGTGTTATTCTGATGGGGATTTCATTGAATATGTATGCTTTGGGTAGTATTGACATTTTAACAATATTTGTTCTTCCTATCCAGCAGCATGGAATATTTTTCCATTTGTGTGTGTGTGTGTGTGTGTGTGTGTGTGTGTGTCCTTCAAATTCCTTCATCAGTTTTCTACAGTTTTCAATGTACAGATTTTTCACCTCTTTGGTTATGTTTATTCCTAGGCACTTTATGGGTTTTGTTGCAATTATAAATGGGATCAATTCTTTGATTTCTTTTTCTGTTGCTTCATTGTTGGTGTATAGGAATGCAACTGATTTCTGTGCATTGATTTTATATCCTGCCACTTTGCTGAATTCCTGCATCAGTTATAGCAGGGGTTTTTTTGGTGGAATCTTTTGGGTTTTCCATATAGAGTATCATTTCATCTTCAAAGAGTGAAAGTTTGACTACCTCCTGGCTGATTTGGATGCCTTTTATTTCTTTGTGTTGTCTGATTGTTGACATTAAGACTTCCAATACTATGTTGAATAACAGTGGCAAGAGTGGACATCCCTGTCGTGTCCCTGACATTAGGGGTAATGCTCTGTTTTTCCCCATTGAGGATGATACTAGCATTGGTTCTTTCATATGTGGCTTTTATGATCTTGAGGTATGATCCTTCTATCCCAACTTTCTTGAGGGTTTTTATCAAGAAAGGATGCTGTTCTTTGTCAAATGCTTTCTCTGTATCATTTGGTTCTTGTTTTTTTCTTTTATTGATGTGATGAATCACATTCATTGTTTTGTGGAATTGGACCAGCCATTTATCCCAGGTACAAATCTCAATTGGTTGTGGTGAAAAATTTTTTGATATATTGTTGGATCCAGTTGGTTAATATCTTGTTGAGGATTGTTGCACCCATATTCATCAATGAAACTGGTCTATAGCTTTTCTTTTTAGTGGAGTCTTTGTCTGGTTTTGGAATCAAGGTAATGCTGGCTTCATAGATAGAGTTTGAAAGTTTTCCTTTCATTTCTATTTTTTGGAACAGCTTCAAAAGAATAGGTGTTAACCTATTCTTCCTTGAATGTTTGGTAGAATTCCCCTGGAAAGCCATCTGGCCCTGGGCTCTGGTTTTTTGTGAGATTATTGACTACTATTCAATTTCTTTACTGGTTATGAGTCTGTTGAAATTTTCTCTTTCTTACTGTTTCAGTTTTGATAGTTTATATCTTTCTAGGAATTTTTCCATTTCTTTCAGATTGCCCTTTTTTTGCATATAATTGCTCATAATATTCTTTTATTATTGTTTCTATTTCTGCCGTGTTGATTGTGATCTCTCGTCTTTCATTCTTGATTTTATGTACTTGTATCATTTCTGTTTTCTTTTTGATCAATCTGGCTAGAGGTTTATCAATTTTGTTAATTATTTCAAAGAATTAGTCTCTAGTTTCATTGATCTCTTCTGTTGGTTTTTGTTTGTTTGTTTTTGTTTTTGCTTTGTTTCAATAGCATTAATTTCTGCTCTAATGTTTATTATTTCCTGTCTTCTGTTGGTTAGGGGTTTTATTTGCTGTTTTGTGTCCAGTTCTTTAAGGTGTAAGGTTAAGTTGTATATCTGAAACCTTTCTTCCTTCTTTAGGAAGGCCTGGATTGCTCTATACTTTCTTCTTATGACTGCCTTTACTGCATCCCAGAGGTTTTTGACTGTGGTGTTATCATTTTCATTAGCTTCCATGTAATTTTTAATTTCCTCTTTAACTTCTTGGTTAGCCCATTAATTCTTTAGTATGATGTTCTTTAGTCTTAAGTATTTTTTATCTTTCCAAATTTTTTCTTGTGGTGGATTTCAAGTTTCATAATGTTGTGGTCTGAAAACAGGTACAATATGATCTCAATCTTTTTGTACTTGCTGCGGGTTGATTTGTGTCCCAGTATGTGATCTATTCTGGAAAATGTTCCGTGTGCATGGGAGAACAATATATATTCTGCTACTTTAGGATGAAATGTTCTGAATGTATCTGTTACATGCATCCGGTCCCATGTGTCATTCAAAGCCATTGTTTCCTTGTTCAGATTCTGTTTAGATGACCTATCCATTGCTGTAAGTGGGGTGTTCAAGTTCTTTACTATCATGAAATTATTATCAATGAGTTTCTTTATGTTTCTGATTGACTTATATATTTGGGTGTTTTCAAATTTGGAGCATAAATGTTTACAATTGTTATGCCTTCTTGGTGGATAGACCCCCTAATTATGATATAATTTTTTTTTATTTCTTGTTACAATCGTTATTTTAAAGTCTAGATTGTCTGATATAAGTATGGCTACTCTGGCTTTCTTTTGGTGACCATTAGCGTGATAGATTGTTCTCCATCCCCTTACATCCAATATGAAGGTGTCTTTAGGTCTAAAGTGGATCTCTTGTAAACAGCATATAGATAGATCTTGTTTTCTTACCCATTTTGCTACCCTATGTCTTTTGATTGGGGCTTTTAGTCCATTGATGTTTAGAGTGAATATTGAAAGTATGAGTTTATTGCCATTATGTGGTCCTTTCCAGTGTTTGTTGCTTTTGGTTGTTCTTTTGTTTGTGTGTGTGTGTGTGTGTGTGTGTGTGTGTGTGTGTGTGTTCATCTTTTCTCCCCTTTAGAGAGTTCCCATAAAAATCTTGCAGGGCTGGCTTTGTTTATCTATGAAACTTTAATATCTCTTTCTCTTTTGTTTTTGGTTTTTAATTTTTAAAATATATTTTATTTATTTTTGAGAGACAAAGAGAGACAGCACAAACAGGGGAGAGTCAGAGGGAGAGGGAGACACAGAATCTGAAGAAAGTCTCCAGGCCCTGAGCTAGCTGTCAGCACAGAGCCTGACATGGGGTCCAAACCCATGAGATCATGACCTGAGCTGAAGTTGGACGCTTAACCAACTGAGCCACCCAGGCACCCCTCTCTCCTTCTATTTTGAATGACAGCCTTCCTGGATAAAGAGTTCTTGGCTACATATTTTTATGATTCGGCACATTGAATATATCCTGCCACTCCTTTCGGGCCTGCCAAGTTTCTGTGGATAGTTTGCTGCAAACTGAATCTGTCTTCTTTGTAGGTTAAGGACTTTTTTTTCCCTTGCTGCTTTCATGATTTTTTCCTTGCCTGAGTATTTTGTGGATTTGACTATAATATGCCTTGTTGATGATCAGTTTTTGTTGAATCTTGTGGGAGACCTCTGTGCTTCCTGGATTTTGATGTCTATATCTTTCCCCAGGTCAGAAAAGTTTTCTGCTGTGATTTGTTCACTTAACCAATTTACATCTCTAGTCTCTCTCTTCATCTTCTGGGACCCTTATGATTCTGATGTTGTTCCCTTTTAATTAGTCACTGATTTCTCTTATTCTTAAATCAGTCTCTTTTGCTTTAGCCTCCCTCTTTCTTTCTGCTTCATTATTCTCCATAAGTTTGTTCTCTATATTGGTGATTCACTGCTCTGCTTCATCCATCCTTGCCACCGTGGCATCCATTCGAGATTGCAGCTCAGTTCTAGCATTTTTTTTTCATCCTGACTAGCTTTTACTTCTTTTATCTCCATATAGAGGGATTCTAATCTATTTTCGACTCCATCTAGTATTCTTATTATCGTGATTCTAAATTCTGGTTCTGACATCTTGTATCTGTGCTGGTTAAGCCCCTCGCTGTCATTTCTTCCTGCTTTTTCTTTCGTCATTTTAAAGGAAGAAAATGAATTAATAAGGGAAAAAATAATTAAAGAATTGAAAACAATAGACACACAAAATCAAATAAATGATGCTATATCCTAGGTGTGTTTTGATCTGGTTTTTGAAAGGAGCTTGATTGGTTAGAGAAAAAAAGGGAAAAAATTGAAATTAAAAAATTAAAAACAACACACACATCCACACAAAACACAAAATCGAATAAGTGATGCTATATCCTAGGTGTGATTTGATCTGGTTATTGAAAGGAGCTTGACTGATTATAGATAAAAGTGTAGGGGGAGAAAACGTTTGAAAATTTCAGAAAATGAATACAATGAAATATATGATGAAAGAAAAATAGAATTTGAAAAATTTACAAAAAGGTAAACATTTAGTAGAAAAAATAAAAATATGTTTAATAAAAATTGAAAATAAAAATAAATTTTTCTTCTGTATTTAAGTAAAAGAAAAGAGGGGCGCCTGGGTGGCTCAGTTGGTTAAGCATCTGGCTTCGGTTCAGGTCATAATCTCACAGTTCATGGGTTCGAGCCCAACATCTGACAGCTCAGAGCCTGGAACCTGCTTCAGATTCTGTGTCTCCCTCTCTCTCTGACCCTCTCCTGCTTGCGCTGTTTCTCTCTGTCTCTCAAAAATAAATAAAAAACATTAAAATGTTTAAAAACTTTAAAAAATTAAGTAAAAGAAATGAAAAAGAAAGAAAAAACAAGAAAGTTGAATAGAAAGACCAGCAAACAGACTGAAATATGATTGATATTACATCATTTTTTTCCTAGAAGTCAAACTATGAAGCATTTTATAGTCTGTCAACCAAGCCAGTGGAGAGATTTGTAGTGTTGCTGAAGAGTGAGGTTGGCCCAGTTGGGTGGAGCTTAGTGTAATGGCTCCATTCTCCACTGGATGACACTGATTAGCTTACTGGTATGGATTTTTGTGGTGCCTGTAGGTGTCTAGGCACATGAGCAGGCAAGATGATAATAGTATCACCCAGCTACCCAGGTTTTAGTATCGGACCTCTGTGCTCTTCAGGACCAGGAGTTGTACACCCGTCCTTTGTCCCAAGTTTCCATCCACTCCCCACTTTTACACTGTCCATAACCACACCACCACGTTGCCAGGTGGTACCTCCCTCCTGAGTTTTATGTCATATGTGTGTGTTTTCCCAACCCCTCACTTCTGAAGGACTGTAGGTTTGACCCACTCAGATTCTCGAGGGGAGGGTCTCACCACGCAATGGCCTGGTGTTAGCTACACCCAGAACATTTGTGGGACCGTGCAAAAATTTCACATAATCATGTAGCAGCAGAGTTTCTGAGATTATGGAAAATAATGCATGGCCTGAAGACCTGGATCTACTCAGCTCCTGGGGATTTGCCCTTCCCAACAGAGCACCACTAGGTATTTGAGTTGTGGAGTATCAGACTCTGCACTCCTCCTGTTTATAGAATTTAATGGAATTTAAACCTTCCCCTCTCTCCTTTCTCCCTTTTTAGTTCAGTCCTTGCAGCTGTTTCCACTTTTCCACTTTCTCTCCAGCTGCTTTTGTGGTGCCTTTCCCGTATTCTCTCCTTCTCCATCCTCTCTCTGCAAGCAAAAACAGCTCCCTTCCCTCCACGTCTCCTCTTTCCCCCAGTTCATGTCTCTGCACTTAGTACTTGCTGAGGTCTGTGGTTCAAGTGGTGCAGATTGGTGTGTTAATCCTCATATCAGTTTTCGAGGTGCGCAGTATGGTTTAGTGTTGATCTGGCTGTATTTCATGTTCGCAAGATGGAAAAAAGACTTCCATGCTGTTCTGCCATCCTGGCTTCTCCCTCTGATTTCATTTCTTAATATTCAACATATGGTAGACTTTGTGGAGAAAGAAAAATCTATTCTTGGATTCTGATGAATGACTGATTATTATAAAGCAGAATGTACCCTTGGAACATATTCTATAAATTTCTGTGCCATTGAATATTACACAAAAGTGGCTGCCTGGGGATCTTGGAATTGCTCAGTACAAAAGAACATGTTAATTAAGGCAGTCTCAATTCACCACACAAAAGCATGTAAATTATAACTCAATATAAGGTCAATGAAAAGCTATTTTCTTGTTTTATACAATACCTAAAAAAATATATATCAGACACACAAAACTACTCCTCGATAATTATAAGGTACAAATTCAGCCTATAAATGTGAGAATGTTCAGTTGGAATGTGGTCGTCTCCATGTACATTCTTTCTCTAGGGCCCAACAAACTTGCACTGACATGCCACAAAGCAAATATTGATATTGAACATACAATGATTTAAAGGCAGGATCTAAATTATGTTTGTATAAGTTATAATATGATTTAAAAGACAAAAAGAGAATACTTTGTGGAGACAAGTAGTCTCCAACTGGCTTGTAACATTTTTCTTTGTAAGAAAGCAAGATATTTAGTATCAGGATTTAAAGATACAAATTGAGCTACAAATAATTGGTGTATATTTTTTTCTCTCATAACTCTAAGGTACTGTTTCACACCTAAATATTTTTTTGCTATAGTTTGAAGTATTATGCAATTTAATAAACAGAAAAACTAGGGACAAACCTACGAATATGTACTAAGAAATAAAGTACATAAGAAATAAAGGAACTGGGTCATTGTCATAAAATAAGCAACTTTATGATTTGACACTACTCTTATAATTTGACTCTACTCATAGAGATATATTTATAGGCTATCTATATTTGATTGTTGCTATATCTTGGATTTAAAAAATAAATAGGGAGTCATTGTTAATTATATGTGCTTCATGGAATGGTAAAATTGAAAACTATATGAGAAGCCTAATTTTAGTGATTTTTCACTTTTATAGATAGCCTCAAAATTATAAAGAACTTGAATACCTATTTGAAAATCTAGAAGATATATAGGTAAAATTCATAGTAGATCTTGAGGTATTTTGATGAGAAATAACTCTTGAATTTTAGCCAATATAGATATGTAAAGGAAGGACCACACTTTAATGGCAAAACCTTCTGTTTGAGTGGTACATGTTCAGTGGGGTGGTAGCAGGGTCAGATTTTCGTAAGTGTTAAATGGATGTGGGAAAAGAGACATTCCACCATTGGACAAAATATCCAGTCTATTATATGTAGATTCAAAACCTCCTTCTCAGGCATGGGAGACTGGCAGAAACAAGGGAGCCCCTAAATTTGCAGGATTAAGTGGAAGTGTTTTTAGTAAAAACAGGAAATAGCAACCAAAATAGAGAGCAAATAGACTAGACCATAAAATTAATTGAGAATTGAATTGTTGAATCAGGGAAAAAAGTGGTGGTGTTAAGTAAAAAAAAAAAAAAAAAATTATTCTGATCTTGTTAAAAAGTGAGAAAGATTTTATTCAATATTATTGCAATAGGAGAATTAGAATAAAGGAGAAAGACCAGAGTCAACTCAAAATATAGCAAAGCTAAATAGGGATATATGACAAAGAGCAGAGTGAGAGGTCAGTGTTTAGAAAATTCCTGAAAAGGAGATCATCAAGGAAAGGAGGATGCTTGCTAATGCAATTTAACAGAATTCTTGATGAGTGTAGACCAAAGTGATCAGGCATCAATGGTGGATATGAAGAATTTGATCAGATATTGGCGGTGCTCACATATTAAGGGTAGGTACATTCTTATCATACCGACTTAGCAAGACTTTTGCTAAAACTGGACTAGGCAAGGTGCAACACAGGAGCCAAATGTAAAGGCTTGAGAAAAGGGCTAAGAGGAGCCAACCCAACATTTGGTCCAGGAAAGTCTTTGTCAGAGGGAATAAGCTACTTGAGAGCAAGGTCAAATCTCACAGTTTTGTGGGTTTGAGCCCACCATCAGTGTCTGCACTGGCAGCAAGGAGACTGCCTTGGATTCTCCCTCTGTCCCTCTCTCTCTGCCCCTCTTCTGCTTGCACTGTTTCTGTCCTTCTCAAAATAAATAAGCTTTAAAAAATTAAAAATCACCACAAATTTTCTGATATTTCTTTTATTGAGAGATAGGACTTAGGCTACTTCACTTGGAAATCAGGCACATTTCATGACTTCTCAGTGAAACCGACTATCAAGAGGTGACCACATGCCTGTATCTGGGCCCAGTTCTTAAGAGAGTAGCAGCAAAGTCTCTCTTGGAATATGCACTTCCCTTTTGACCTGAGCTGAACCCAAGAGTCAGATGCTCAAGCAACTGAGCCACTCAGGTGCCCCTGAGTTTTTATAAGTAACACCTTATCGTGACTTTTAAAAATCATTACATTCAAATAAGCAACTAAAAACAAAAATCTTGCTGACTTTGGAGAATTTAGTTCTCTTCAGCTACAAAGAAAAGAACATTGGTGTCAAAAACATATATATCCATTTTTAATCGTTCATTTATGATGGCATAAATCAATTGAATTGGTGTGTCCAACCCATTTCACCATGGCTGGAGTTTCTGCTCACATAAAATAAAGGAACATCTATATTATATTAATAGTTGATTATTGTAAACAGAAATGTAATATCAAACTCAACTTGCCTTCCTGGAATTTGATTATAACGAACACAGCCATATGTTTCTTCCATGTATGTACAACCAAAGACTTCAGTGTGAGAGAACATTATTTTCCATATATTCGGAGAAATTTGATTCCAGTGACCACAAGATTTGTAGAATAGAAGACATGTCTAAGGTCTAAACTTACTGTTATGTCTTCATTGTCTCTGACTCAATAAGAGGACTCAAGATGCACCCAGGAACATGAGTTCACTATTTAACTATATTCCTGTGTTCTCTGAGAGAGATCTCCATGAGGGCTTTCAAGTAATACACACTAATATAAATTCAGAACAAGAAGGAAACTTTTGTGGGGGGGGGGAGGTGGTGAGTTGGTGTGGGTGTCCAGAGAATTTTACCAAAGACTGCCTCAAGGTATTTCTTGAGTCATCTAATGAAATGATGAGAAATTAGGCAATGTTAGATTCCATTCATCTAAAGGAATGACAGCAGTGAATTTCTGAAACCTGGAACAGGTTTTTCTTTGGCAATAGTGAATTGGGTGTCCCTGACATTAAAAGGCAGACCTATAAAATAAAGTTTCCATTTTTACTTCTTACCTCTCTCCACAAGCAGGCCAAGCTTTCTTTGGTTAGGTTCTGAATTTTTATTTCAGGTGGACAGTAAAATGTGTTTGTATGTGGAGATAGTAGAGGTTTGAGTGTGTTGTGAGAAACTGCAGGTAATAAATAATTTGAAAGATGCAGAAAATACATGTATTAGTTTTCCTGGAGCTGCCATAACAAATTACCACATAGTGACTTAAAACAACACAAATTTGTTCTTTCACCTTTAAGGAGGTTGTAAGTCTGAAATTAAAGTGTTGGTGAGACCATTGTCTCTCTAAAGGTTCTCTGAGGAAGCTCCTTCCTTGCCTCTTCTCAGGTTCTGATGATATCTGCCAATCTGGCATTCCTTGATTTGTAGACACATCCTTCTAATCTCTGCCTACCTTGTCACCTGGTGTTCCTCCCTGTGTCTTTGTGTCTCTCCTTATGAGGACATAGTTTTATTGGATTTAATGCTCACCTCAATTCAGTATGATCTAATTTAATTAAATATATCAGACAAAACTTAATCTTTAGGGGTGACACAATTCAACAAGCAACAATATGAGGAGGAAAGAAAGAAAGGAAGGAAGAAGTAAAGAAAGAAAGAATAAAAAAGAGAGGAAAAGAAGGAAGAAAAGAAAAAAAGCCCTTGTGAAGAAAAGTTGGAGGAAAATGTGATAGCTTATGTATTTTGAATTGTTGGGAAAAAAATTTAATTTGGATTGGTTTTGTTTGATTTTTTTTAGAAAGGAGAGAGGGTTTTTTTTTGAGCATTATAGTTTATTATAGAGAAAGGAAGAGAAGAATATAACTTTTTATCTTGGATGGTGATCTCCTAGAAAACAGGAACTTGGATATTCACTGCTCAGTCCCTTAGGATATTGAATAACATCAACAAAATGTACAGAATTCAGAAAATAACTTAAATGACAAATACTCATGAATTAATAATACACTTTATGAATAGTGTCTTCATCTGAGTAAAGACTGGATTAGCTTTTTTCATTTTCATAGCCAAACTACTTTTAATGACATATCATAAAATATTAGATTAGAGAGACACCTGGGTAGTCCAGTCAGTTAAATGTCTCCTCTTGATTTTGGCTCAGGTCATGACCCCAAGGTCATAGGATGGAGCCCCATGTGGGGCTGTGCACTGAGTGTGTAGCCTGCTTGGGATTCTCTCTCTCTGCCCCTCCCTCCCCCACTTGCATGCACTCACTCTCTGTCTTTCAAAAAACGTTAGATTGGATGATACATAGGATTAAAAAAAAAATATATAAACATGTTGATCCTTGAGAACAGTTACAAAACAGATTTAAAAAACATCTCCAATTCTGCTACTTAAATGCAAAAAGTATCTCCATTATTTGATAACTGGTATCATTTTATGAAATACACAAATATTTAAAGTAGTGGTTTTAGGCTGATTATTTTATTGGCTTCTGAGTATAAATGCAAAATTTAAATTAAATTTCAGATTGTTTTATGACCATAAATATAATATGATTTTATGTCTTTTAATTTCTGTTAAAATTTAGGGAAAATAGATTTGTATTGATTTTTTTCAGTTTGGTTTTACTTTAGATTTTAAAGTCACTTATTTCAAGATTTTTTAAATATAATTCAACAACATATTCATGTAGTCATCAAATGAGAGGATGACATTTATAACTAATTTGAAATTCTCATATTTTGTTATTTATTATAGGTCATTTCCACTACAAAGAAATTTATTTTTTTAATCATATGGCATTTTATTTTTGCCTTTTCCTATATAAAAGAAGAAAGTAAGTTAAGGTTGCTCAACTGATCTTATTTCAAGTTTTAAAAAATATTTTTATTTTTATAGTTTTTAACAGATGACATCTTACCTTGTGTTGTAAACATGAATGGAACTGATGTTTAAATTAAACTCTTTATTTGAGGTAATATATTTGGGATGATAGATTATCATGCAGTTTTAAGAAGTAATGTAAAGAGGTCCCTTGTAGCCTTTATAGGTTTCCCCAAAAATATTATCTTGCAATAGTACAGTAGCACAATTAGAATAATAATATTGTGATAAATGAAGATACAAAATATTTCCATCATCTCAAGCATCTCTCATATTGTTCTTTGTAACCACACTCAGTTCTCTCCAGCCAGCACCCATTCCTTAAATTCTGGCAACCACTAATAAGTTTCCCATTTGTATAATATTTTCAGGTCAAGAATCTTATTATATAAATGGAATTGTACAAAATGGAAACCTTTAGGGATTGGCTTCTTTCATTGAGCAAAATTCTCTGGAGATTCCATCAGGTTTATAAATGTATCAATAACTTGTTCTTATTTCTGACTAGTTCCCTGGTATGGATATAACAAAGTTTGCTTGGCCATTCACCACATGGAAAACATCCCAGCTTTTGGCTATTAAGAATAATGCTGCAATAAATATTCTTGTACAGGTTTTGATGGGAACATAAATTTTATTTCTTTGGGATAAATGCCGAGGAGTGTAACTGTGGGAATGTATGGCAGTTGCGTGTTTAGTTTTTTTAAAAACTGCCAAATTGTTTTCCAGAATGGTTATACCATTTTACATTTTCATCAGAAATGTGTGAGTGATCCAGGTTCCCATTCTCTCTTGCATTTGGTGCTGTCACTATTTTTTATATTAGCTATTCTAGTAGGCACAGATTGATATTTCATTGTGGCTTAAATTGCATTTCCCTAACAGCTAATAATGTTGCACATCTTTCCATGTGTTTAATTTCTGTTAGGTATTCTCCTCGATTAAGTGTTTCTTCATGTCTTTTGCCCATTTTCTAATTATTTTTTACTATGAAGCTTAGGGAGTTCCTTATATACTCTAGATTCTAGTATTTTGTTTTATATATGTTTTTCAAATATATTTTCCACTCTGTAAATTGCCTTTCATTCTATTAACAGATTATTTCAAATAGCAAACATTTTTATTTTAATGAAGTTTAATTCATTAGTCTTTTCCTTTTATTAATTATTTTGGTCTCAATTCTAGAGACAGAACTTGTAAGAACTTGTTACCTTGCTCTAGGTTCCAAAGTTTCTCTTTCTTTTTTAATAGCCTATACTCTCATAAGTTTTCATTTTATATTTAAATCTGTGATTCATTTTGTGTTAATTTTATTTAAGGTGTGATATTTGACTGAGGTTTTTTTTTCTTTTTCTTTGTTGGCTTATGGATGCCCAACTACCCCATTTATTGAAAAGACTACCCTTCCTAAATTGCCTTTTTACCTTTGTCAAAAATTAATTGAGAATATTGGTGGGATATGTGTGAATTCTTTGTTCTGTGCATTGATCTATGTTTCTCTCCCTCTGCCAATACCACAGACTCTTGATAATTACAGCTATATAACAAGTCTTGAAATTTAGTAGATTGATTTTTCCCCTTCATACTTATTTTTTAAAATGACTTTGCCACATTACATCTTTGCTTTCCATATAGATTTTTATGAAAAAATTGCCCATATGTACAAAAAATCATGTGGGAATAATCCTAGCAATTGTATTAAATCTGTGTATGAATTAGGAGAGAATCAACATCTTTTCTGTGTTGAGTTTTCTAGTACATGAATACAGAATGTCTCCTCATTTATTTTCATCCTATATTTCTTATGATCAGCTTCATGTGGTTTACAGCCTACAAGTTCTATACAAGGTTTGTTAGATTTACATTTAAGGATTTCATTTTTTATTTAGTTGTAAATGACATTGGATTTTTCATTTCAATTTGTGTATGTTCATTGCGTATGGTATATATTAATACCATTTTTTAAGAATTAACAGATTTGGGTGACATCAGCAAGATAGTAGACTAGGAAGCTTCAGGCCTTATTCTTCCACAAAATCATTAAATAAACAATTAGAGCTGGTGGAAATAATTTCGTGGGATCTCTCCAAGTCATTCAAAGACCTATAGCAACAAAAAATGCTCAACCAAGAAAAACCCATTCAAAATGGTATGAAATTTTGTGAGATTTTTACTCAGATTTCCCTAAACCATTCTCCATTGTGGCATGGCATAGTTTGGAGAAATCAAACTCAGCAATGTAGTAAAAAAAAGTTATAAACCAAATGGGATTTATCCCTGGAATGGAAGGATGTGTCAGAATATTAAAATCAATCAACATAGTACACCACATTAACAGAATGACCCCCCCCCCCAAAAAGAATCTAATCACCTGAATTGATGCTGGAAAGTTATTTTACAAAATTCAACACTGTCTCAGGATAAAAACACTCACTAGACTAAGCAAGAGGAAAAAAATTCATCAGTATTATAAAGACCTATAATCCCGTAATATCAGCAACAAGACAAGGATACTTGTTTTTGCCACTTATATGCAACATAGTAATGGAAATCCCAGCCAGAGAAATTCATCTAAAAAAATAAAGAAATTTCAAATTGGAAAGTAAAAAATTAACACTATGTCTGTATATAGAGGATATGATCCTTTATGTAGAACACTATAAAGGTAACACACATACAAACACACACACACGTTAGAACAAAAATGTAATAATTCAGTAAAGTTGCAGAATACAAAATCAATTAATAAAAAATCAGTTACATCTGTATACTGGAACTATGAAAAATATGAAAACAACATAAAGAAAGCTATTCCATTTATAGTAGCATAAAAATAGAATAAAACATTCAGAAATGAATTTAACCAAGGAAATAAAATTATTATGTACAGAAAACTCTAAAATATTCCTGAAAGAAATTAAAGACACCAACAAATGGAAAGACATCCCATGTTTATGGATTGAATGACTTAAATTCCTTAAGATGTCAGTACTACACAAAGAAATCCATTATTCAATTGAATCACTATCAAAATCACAATGACATTTTTGCAAAAAAAAAAAAAATCCTACAATTCCTATGAAACATCAAGAGAACCCAAATGACTAAAATTACCTTGAAAAAGAACAAAGTTAGAGGTCTCATATTTCTTGATTTCAAAACCCCTTACAAAACTAAGTAATGTAATAACATGTAGTACTGACAAGACAGATATATATATATACCAGAAATAGAATAGAGATCCCAGAAATAATCCCTCACATATATGTCCAAACAATTTTGACAAGGTTGCTAAGATTATTCAATGGGGAAAGAACAAACATTTCAACAGTTTTGGGAAAACTGGATATCCACATGGAAAAGAATGAAATTGAACCATTAACTTATACTATATACAAAAATTAATTCAAAATAGATCAAAGACCTAAGTGAAAACACTAGTACCATAACACTCTTTGAGGAAAATACATGGGATATCTTCACATTAGATATGGCGATGATTTCTTGGATATGACACCAAAAGCACAGCCAACAAAAATAATTAGATAAATTAGGCTATGTCAAAATTAAAAACTTTAGTACCTAACAGTGCACTATCAACAGGATGAAAAGGTCACCCATAGAAGAGAAAAATATTTGCAAATAATATACCTCATAAAGAGTGATACTTTGAAAATAAAAAAAACTTCTGTGACTAAAACCCCACAAATCCCATTTAAAAATGGGCAAAGGATTTGAATAGACATTTCTACAAAGAAAATATATCAATGGCCCATAAACACATGAAAAGATGCTCAAAATCACTAATCATTAGAATACAAATCAAAGAGATACCATTTAACATCCATTAGGATGGTTATTATTAAAACACAAAAGAAAACAAACAGAAAAGAAGTGTTGACAAGGATGTAGAGAAATTATACCTTTTGTGTATTGTTGATAAGAAGGTAAAATAGTGCAGCTGCTATGGAAAACAATATGGCAGTTCCTCAAAAAGTTAAAACTGAAGTTACCATGTGATTCAGTAATTCTACATCTGGGTATACCCAAAAGAATTGAAATCTGAGATTCAAATAGATATTTGTATACCCATATTTATAGGAGTATTATTTACATTAGACAAGATGAAATAACCCAAATTGCTTTCCATTCATTGACAGATGGAAGAGATAAACAAACTGTGTTATATACATGCAGTGGGATATCATTCTATGTTAAAAATGAAAAAAATCTTGGGGCATCTTGGTGGCTCCGTCAATTGAGCAGTCAACTTTGGCTCAGGTCATTTTCTTGCAGTTTGTGAGTTCAAGCCCTGCGTCAGGCTCTGTGCTGACAGCTCAGAGCCTGGAACCTGCTTTGGATTCTGTGTCTCCCTCTCTCCTGCCCTTCCTCTGCTCACACTCTGTCTCTCTGTTTCTCAAAAATAAAATGAAGGAATTCTTGGCACATGCTACAAATGGATGCACTTAAAAAAATTATGCTAAGAGAAATAAGAAAATCTTAAAAGGACAAATTCTGTATGATTCTAGTTATATGATGTAATAAATAGTCAGGATTCTCGAGAGAGACCGAATGATGGCGTATCTTGTAGGCTGGAAAGTCAGGGAAGAGTTGATATTGTAACTCAAATCTGAATTTTACCTCAAATTCTGAAGGCAGAATTTTTTTCCTCAGGAGACCTCAGCCTTTCTCTGAAGGATTTTACTTGATTGGATGAGACCCACTCACATTATGAAGAGTAATCTGCTTTATTCAAAGTCTAACAATTTAGGTGTTAATCTCATTTTTAAAATACCATCACACAAACATTTAGAATATTGTTTGGCCAGATATCTTGGTATTTTGCCATAGGCATGTTGACACACAAAATTAAATATTACAAGTCCATCTCTTATCAATTTGGCAACCATATGCATTTCTTTAAATAATATCTAATCTCTGGGGCACCTGGATGGCTCGGTTGGTTGAGCAGTCAATTTTGGCCTGAGCCCTGCCTCAGGCTCTGTGCTGACAGCTCAGAGCCTGGAGCCTGCTTCTGATTCTGTGTCTTCCTCTCTCTGCCCCTCCCCTGCTCCTACTCTGTCTCTGTCTCTCTCTGTCTCTCTCTGTCTCAAAAATAAATAAACATTTAAAATATAATTAATTAATACCTAATCTCCAAATAAAGATAATAACAAGGTCATATTTGTACTTATCATAATACAAGAACCCTATGTATAACCAAAACACACTGACTTTCTTCAGAAGTGAATGAGAAGTCTTGGATGATTTTTCACTCTCCCTTGATATCCTGTAAATTAAATGCTATGAAGTAAAATTAATGATATATACCAGTATTTAAATTACATTTAGCAATATTTATGAAGTAAAATTAACAGTATTTACTTCATGGGGTTAAGTAAAATTGACAATATTTAGCAATAAATTTAACAATATTTAACAATATATATATATATACTATTTTTTATGTAATATAATTAAGTGTTTCTTACCTTGAAATAAAACCTAAACCTTTATTCTTAAGGGTATGAGCCATTAGTAGTTCTGCCTGAATTACTTTCCATTGATTTTAATCACAAGGCATAGTGATAGTAAGAGACAGCCTAAGGGATCTCCTGTACCTCTATTTATTCTTCCTTATCTCCAATGTGGAGTTGGAATCCCTTTTTCCCTAGCATTATTCAGTATCACACACCCTAGCCAGTTCAGTAACTCTTCTTTGCCTGTTGGTTCAGAATTATGAGGAACCTAAAGTGACCAGACAGCAGTCTTCACTTCCAGTTCAATGGAATTATTATCATCTCTTGCTAGAAGTATTCCTATATTTGGAACTAAGACCCCTAGGTCAGCAGAATGTAAAGTCATGAGAACAGGCGGCAAAAACTTTTTCTAGGGGTTTCTTAGGCTAATACAAGTGCTGCCATTCCCATTTTTACCCCTTTATTCCTGGACCCATGAATATTGGATATTGGAGAAAGAATTTATTAGAAACGTATTCAAAGCATTTACCATCTCTTGGAGAACCTTGCAAGATATTGCCACCTAGCTGACACTATAATTGGACCTTCAAAAAGCCATTCCACAATTTTATCAAGTCAGCTGTTTCAGCATGGTGGGGAACATGATATGACCAGTTAATTTCATGAGCATGGGTCCATTGCTGTACTTATTTTATTATGAAGAGGTTCTTGATCAGAAGCAATGCTGGGTGGAATACCATAAAAATGTATAAGACATTCTATGAATCTATTGATAGTAGGTTTTACAGAGGCATTGCATGCAGGAAATGCAAATCTGTATCAAGAGTAAGTGTTTACTTTGGTAAGAAAAAACATGCTACCCCTTCCATGATGGAAGCTGTCCAGTGTAATCAACCTGATTAGCTTCTCAAATCTGTAGCATTATGTCTCTTGCCAAAAATAGGAAGTTCTCAGGCATTATTTTTTAAAATGCATTTATTTGTTTTTATCCTCATCCTGTTTTTCTCTTTCTTCAACTAATCAATGACATGAATGTTATAAATTTTTTTGTTTCGATCGCTCGCATAGGTTTCTAGTCTGTTTTTTTTTTTTACATTTGCTTTTCTCTCTTGCTCACATTGATTAGTATCTATTTTTCTATATTCTCATTTATTGATTAGCTCTTTTTATTTCTTTGCTGAAGCTTTCTGTTTTTATTTATATTTGTTCCAAAGATGTTAGGGGTGCCTGAGTGGCCCAGTTGGTTAAGCGTCCGACTTAGGCTCAGGTCATGATCTCACGGTTCATAGATTCAAGCCCCGCGTCAGGCTCTGTGCTGACAGCTAGCTCAGAACCTGGAGCCTGTCTTCAGATTCTGTGTCTCCCTCTCTCTCTGTGACCCTTCCCTGCTCACATTCTCTCTCTCTCTCTCTCTCTCTCTCTCTCTCTCTCTCTGTGTCAGAATAAATAAAACATTAAAACAATAAAAAAAAGATGTTCACAATTACTCGTGGAAGCACTTTTATTGTGACTGCTTTAAAATAATGGTCACATAAATCTGCCTTCACTGTTATTTCAATGATGGCATTTATTGATTGTCTTTTTGCATTCATTTTGAGATCTTCCTGTTTCTTGATATAACTGGTTATTTTTTTTTACTGAAACCAGTCATTATGGATATTATAAGACTTGATCCTATCTAAACTTTTTGTTTTAGCTAGCTATTTGGCAGTTCAACAAGAGGAAGGGAAACATACCTGATATTTCCAGGTAGACTTAAATGTCTAGATTTACTGCTTGGCCTCTGCTGTATTTAAGGTGATGAGTCTTTTCCTTGCCACTTTGCAGGAATGGGATTTCTGTGTTTGTATGTATTCAACACTGATACCACACTGGGGGTGTCCTTGTTGTCTCTAAGTGATGGTAAAAGACCAGAATCTTTTTTTTTTAATGTTTTATTTATTTTTGATACAGAGAGAGACAGAGGATGAGAGAGGGAGGGGCAGAGGGAGAAGGAGACACAGAACTGGAAGCAGGCTCCAGGCTCTGAGCTAGCTGTCAGCACAGAGCCTGACATGGGGCTCGAACCCACAACGTGAGATCTGACCTGAGCCGAAGTTGGAGGCTTAACCAACTGAGCCACCCAGGTGCCCCTAAAAGACCAGAATCTTAATGACCTTTCTCTGACACCATCCTAGAAGGGTGTGTCCAGGTACCTCTTTATACCCTTAGGAAGATGGAATTCTAAGCTCTTCAGTTAGGCTTTCTTGGCATGATGGTAATGGGGTGATAGTTTTTTTATGGTGTTCAGCAGAGTATATTGCTGAATTTTCTTTCTGGAAAAGTTGCCCTTTCCTGCTCCTTGGCTAGAGAGAGCAGACCTTTGCGTGGAATTTTTGGCTTTTCTATGTCCACTGTCATTTCCAGGTTGTTGGCTTCTTTAGCTCCGTATACATGAGACAAAAAGAATATCCAAGGAACTAACAATTGCATTATTTTTCTGTTCTCAAGGCCCCTAGAGGAGTTGGCTTCTTCTCTCCACTTTGCAGAATCTTCATGTGTTGTTTCATATGTAATATTTAGGATTTTTAGTTGTATTTGTGGGACAAACAGAGGAAAGCGTTCCTATTTCTTTTTTCCAGAAGCAGAAGTTCTCCAATCAGTTGAAGCTTTTGCATTTAGTGGTATCTTTATGATATATAACAAATATTTGCTAGCAATTTCTTTTTCCCTTGTAATAATTTGTCATATAGACAGTAACATTCTTTTCTTTAACAAGAGATAATCCTTATTGCTAATATTAATATTAGGTATTAAAAATTAATGATGATATACATGTTTAAATTTAATTCTTTTTAACAAGTATATTCTCATAAAAAGACGTTATTTATATTTATTTATACCAAAGCAACCAACTTAATGGGAGTAATTTAATAATAAATTTAATAATAAGTTATCAACTTGTTTTATTTGTTAAAATTAGACCAACCACACATTTTATTTTGTTATATTAATTTTATATTTGAATTATCAGGCCATTTTGGTTTTCAGAATTTTGCAGTCTACCAGAAAAAAAGAAACTATATATGTTTTAATGTTTTAATTTTAGTTTTTCTCTTTTATGAGAGACCTTTTAACTTTTATATGCAGCATATGAAATAATAAAGCCAAGGGTCACAAAAACAGACCAAACTCTACTCACTTTCTACATGGTATTAGTGACAGTAAGATTACTTCTGATCTAGGGGCACCTGGGTGGCTCAGTCGGTTGAGTGTCCGACTTTGGCTCAGGTCATGATCTCACAGTTTGTGGGTTTGAGCCCCATGTCGGGCTCTGTGCTGACAGCTCAGAGCCTGGAGCCTGCTTCCAATTCTGTGTATTTTTTTCTCTCTGCCCCTACCCTGCTCATGATCTGTCTCTCTCTTTCTCTCAAAAATGAATAAATATTAAAAATATTTTTAAAAAAAGATTACTTCTGATCTATACTTATTTTCCAAACCCGAGAGCTGATCTGGGGAAATTTCATATTTTATTTTGGTCTTACTGTGCTCAACTTTGTCATAAAATCAAAGGTTTTAAAAGCAAGATTTTCTTGGAATATAGTTAGGACTTACATTTCCACTGATCAAGTCTCAGAAAGGATGAAGTCTTTTTTAGAAGCTGTGTTCTATTAAAATAAGAATAAGTGTAGTGGTACCTGGGTGACTCAGGTCATGATCTCACAGCTTGTGAGTTCAAGCCCTGTGTTGGGCTCTGTGCTGAGAGCTCAGAGTCTGGAGCCTGCTTCAGATTTTGTGTCTCCCTCTCTCTTTGTCCCTCTGCTGCTCATTAGCTCTCTCTCTCTCTTTCTCTCTCTTTCTGTCTCTCTCTCTCTTTCAAAAATAAATAAACATTTAAATAATTTTTTTGTAAAGTGTAAATGCCATGGAGAAAAGAGAAGATTTGTTTAAAGGAGATAAAAAGGGGAGGGTGTCTCAAAAACAGCAAAGTGATTGTTTTAAGTGCTGCTGTAGAGATAGGCATAGTTTCAGGGTTTACATATTGGAGTCAATAGCACTTATAAGTGTATTAAAGTGTTTGAACTTTGACATATTAAAAGCTTTTTTTAATTGTTTTTCTGTTAAGTAATCTCTATGCCCAACATGGGCTCAAACCCACGACACTGAGATCAAAAGTCACATGCTCTACCAACTGAGCCAGCTAGGCACCCCTAAATTTTGACATTTTAAACAGCAAGTGTATTCATTCCACTTTTCTCTTGGCCTATGACCTGAAGTCTCAATGAGTGTTTTAGATGCCTGTTGTTTTTTTTTTTATCTAAAAGAACAGAGTTTAAAATGATCATGTTTTGTATGCATAATGTCTGCTAAGTAGTTTGTGCTCAAGGGATGTCGTAGGAAAAATATGGATGAGAATGACATTGCATTCTTATTGTTTTATCCCATTACTACTACACTTACCCATTTCTTAATTGGTTGTATTCCCATTGAAAACATTTTAATGTCTTTCCATTACCTTAGAATATAATTTAAATTCATTAATTTGTAATTCCAAACCTCCCATTAGATTAAAATATATATTCTGATTTTACTTTCACTGATTAGCTATTTGTAATAATCATGATGATGATGATGATAGTAATAATAATGATGTCTAGGCATATATAACAATCATCAGACATTATTCTGAGCCCTTTTCATGTATTAAAATTTAATCCTAATTTAAATTTAATCCTTCTAAATTAAATTAAATCTTCATTTAATTTAATCCCTATTCAAAGAGGCAGATATCATTATATTCACTACTTTATGCAAGAGGTTACTGAAGCAAAGATTAGCTAAGTAACTTGCTTAACGTTACAGAGATTGCTGGAAAACGTCATAAAGGAAATGTGACCACCAGGAGACCTGCAAGCTGGACCCTTGCGATTGGAGGCTGTGTGGCCCCTCATGTATCCTTGGAATATGTTTTCTGCTCTCCTACCCTACTCCCCAAAGCCGCTCCATGGACTCATTTTAAGAGTGTGTTGTTGATGCTGTCTGGACTGGGTATGTGACTGAACCCAGTTAAGGCCTCTAAATGAATGTTTAGGATTCTGATGGGTGGGTGTAGAGATCTACTGGTCTTGTGGTCACCTGATTTAGGTCTCATAAGTAAGTTCCCTTGCTTATTAATCCTGCTACCTACTCGCCTGAAGTGGACTGCCTTTTCCTGTGGTCAGTCTTTGCCTTCCGAGTCTGGGGGCCAGTCTCAGATTACACCAGGAAGTGCCATAGGAGGCTTCAATCTAACAGAGAAGTTAGATGAGCTGGATTTAAGGAGAGCGTCTGTCTCCAGAATCTGTGCCATTAACCTCTACATTCAAATGCCTCTCTAAACATTTGCTGTGTATTATCAGCATGTCAAAATTTACCATTTTTAAAAAATAATATATTCTCAATCTTTAATGTTTTAAAGTGAAAAATCCTATGAGATTGTCAAAAGTCTGGTAAGTTTCATCTTCTCTGCAAAACCTTCCATGGTCTAAGTTTGATGTATTCTCTCCTCCCCAGTGATCATGTATCTATTTTAACCTTAGAGAATATACTGCTTTCTAACTTGGATCTTAGAGATTTATAAAAATATTCAATATATTGTAACATTTTTGAAAGTTAGAATGTCATTTATGCATTAATTTTCTTAACTATACACAGCCAGTAGTTACCATTCATATACCAAATCCCCTTTCTTTATCTTCACTGATGGGCTAACACATTATTGTGATAAAATTTTGCTTCTATAATTAATATTCTATTTTGCCTTAAGTAGATATATTTTTATCTTAATTTTTTAATGTTTATTTTTTAGAGAGAGAGAGGGAGATGTGGCATGAACAGGGGTGGGGGCAGCGAGAGAGGGAAACTATCTGAAGCAGGCTCCAGGCTTTGAGCTGTCAGCAGAGCCTGATGTAGGGCTCAAATCCATGAACTGTGAGATCATGACCTGAACCAAATTTGGAGCCTTAACTGACTGAGCCACCCAGGCGCCCCTAAGTGCAGTTCTTAATGTTGGTAGGAAGGCAACGAATTGAATGATGGGGCTATAAGCTGGTTACCAGTTACGAGGAACTTATTTTAGCAGTATGCGTAGAGCCCCCTAATGTGTTATATTCCTAATCCTATTCTGGAGCATTATCAAAAAGAAATGAAAAATATGGGAGTTTATATGTAGACATATAAATTTAGTATTATTTTTCATAATGGAAATTTGAAAACAATCAGAATATTAAGCTAAAATTAGATGTTACTCCTCATTTTTGTTACTATTCTGCCATTAAACGTTGCTAACAAAAATCATTAATATCATGCAAAACTTAACTATACTTTATAAATAAAGTTATGCAAGACATTTATCACAAGCACTTGATATTTTTTCATTGTCATAAATAGTTTTAAAACAATTATTAAGGGGCACCTGAGTGGCTCAGTTGGTTAAGCCTCCAGCTTTGGTTCAGGTCAGATCTCAAGTTCGTGGGTTCGAGACCCATGTCGGACTCTGTGCTGACCACTAGTTCAGAGCCTGGAGCTTGCTTCTGGTTCTGTGTCTCCTTCTCTCTCTCTGCCCCTCCCCCTCTCATGCTCTGTCTCTCTGTATCAAAAATAAACATTAAAAAAATTTAAAAAATAAATAAAACAATTATTAAATTCAATACCATTACTAAATTGTGTTTTCATCAGGCTTATAGCTTTTACTTGAATCTTGACTTGATTTTCTCTAGATAAGATAAATAGCTTTTCCATGTAGATGCATGGTATAGTATCTATTGAAATTTTAAAAATATCTATTTATCCTCTCTTAAATAATATCTGTGATATTGTGGGTAGGAGAAATGTTGATGTTTTTTATTGACATCTTCAGTTACAAGTAAGAATTGGTCAGACAAAAGTTACTGAATGGATAAATGTTAAATTAACTTAATTTAGTTATTTGCTAATGGAAATCAGTGAGGAGATATCTATTGGCTGCCTCAGCCTTCTGGAAAGTGTTAAACTTTTTTCATGATAACTAATTTAATAAAGACCATCAGGAAAATGGAAGATTTCATCACAATCTATTATTAGTTCCTTTTCCTTTTCACAACATTCATTCTGCTCAGCTCACACTAATCAAAGGGCAACCGTCAGGTGTATGCATATCTCAATATTTTCTTAACCTAACAGTAAATACAAAATGTAGGCCAAAGTAAAATGTAGGCCATAGTTAATGCTTCCAAACATGTCTTGGCAAAAATATTTGAAAAATATCTACTTCTAAAATCATGAGAAGAAATTTAAGCAGAAACATGTTCATCATTTCACATGTTTATTCTTTTTTTTGGTACATGAAATGGGCAGAAATTTATTTGTTTATAATAAACTTTGTTCTGTCCCCATCTATTTTCTAAAGACTTTTTCTACAATTTGTTCCATTTCTTTCTTAAAAATTTGTAATGTTTATAACCATCTGGGGATATTTTCTGTGTGGTAATAATTTGATTATGAATTCTTTTTAAAAATATATATAGCTATTCGATATCTACTTTTTTAATTTTAGTAAGCTGTGTTTGTAGGAATTGTATATTCTATTCAAGTTATTGAACTTATTTTGCAAAAAAGTGTTCATAATATTTTTAACTTTTTTTTTCATTTTAACAGTTTTTTATTTAAAATCATATATAAGATGACTTTATCCCTGCATCTTCTCAGTTGTTGCCTCCTTATATTTGCCCTTTTCCTTTCCCACTTAGTGAGATTTGCCTTTACATACAAGGATCTCTTTGTGGCCAGTTTTAGTCTAGTGATATTGGCCTTGCTGGGGTGAATGTCTACATGGACAGTTGTGCCATCTCCTGTCTATCGCTGTAGTTGTTCAATGTAGATGGTGTATCGTTGCCTGTAAACCTGGACTAATTGCCGATTTGCGTGTCCTCACACAATTTGCATATCATCATTCTTTCAGGTGGGCATGGGTAGAACGTTGTAATTCTGTATTAGGCCTTTGCAAAGAGGAAAAAACATAATCTTCCTGCAACTGTGGGAAGATGCATTCAAATGCCTGTTAGAGTTCTTGCTCGGGTCAGAAGTCACAAATGGATTGAACTTTATTTTGGCTGCTGGCACTTCAGCCATGGCCACAAAAGGAAAGAGCTCACTTTATCTTTTTTATATCTGTGAGATCTATGGTAATATCTATCCTCTCTTACATTTCCCATTTTATTTTTTCTCTTTTTCTTCTTCCTTTATTTTTCTTTTTTGCATAGTCTCTAAGAACACTGTTCACTGTTCATTATTTAATTTTTTTAACATTTTCAAAGTACTATAATTTTTGTTTTATATTCTCTCCAGTACTTAATATAGTCAGTCTTTTTCATTTTAGCCATGCTAATGAGTTAATTTAATTAGAAGAAATTACTTATGAAAAAACTGGAAAGACATATTAAATACAGAAATAGTGGTTTTTAAAAATTCTCAACAACAGGGGCCCCTTGGTGACTCAGTCGGTTGACTTGGGCGCTCAAGTCATGATCTCATAGTGAGGATTATGAGTTTGAGCCTGGGCACTGGGCTTGCTGCTGTCAGCACACAGCCCACTTTGGATCCTCTGTCCTCGTCTTTCTCTGCTCCTCCCCATCTGGCAGGCACCTCTCTCTCTCAAAATTAACAAACATTAAAAATTTTCAGTAACAAAAACAATGACTTGTATTCCTTAGAGGGAGAGAGAGAAAGGGATGGAAAGAAAAACAGAAGGAAAGAATGGATATGTAATATATTCATTGGTTTGGTTAAGTGCTAAAGGGAGGCTGCCTAAATTACCTTGACATGTTATATTTGTATATGTATATGCTAAGATATATTTTATTAATAATTTTCTACATTTGCATGACTAATTTACTATTTTTTATCTTCTTTTCAGGATATTTCACCTGTGAAATCTTGACTATAATGAGCCTATGCCAACACTGTATTTTTCACTTCCTTTTCAGGTAGTTTCTTGTATATATCTTTTTCTTTATAAACTACTTATCTATACCCTAAATTCATTTGTTTCTAAAATATTAAACATTTTACAACTGAAGTAAATTTCAGATGCTTGTAACTTAAGAACAGTATTTATAATTTTTCATACAAGATATTAATGTTAAAGTTAATTGTCATATGTATTTTTCTTTAGACCAAGATTGATTTCAAAACCAGCTACTTTTCAAATTTTACCTTAAAACAGACCTTTTTGGAGACCCTGACAATTGCATTTCCTCAAGAATTCATAAAATATGGATTCATATCTGAACTGTGCTTCTGAACTGTTCGAAGAGGATGAGCAACTGATGGGCCATGAGACTTGTTGATAGCAGGCCATCATTGGTTTCTTGTTCCCCACTGAGTTCTTAAATCTCATTTATTCTGAAGCACTGCACACACACACACACACACACACACACACACCTATACACACACACACACACACACACACACACACACACACTGGAATATTATTTATCCATGATAAAGAAGGAAATTCTACCATTTACTAGAACATGGATGGACTTAAGAACATTATTCTAAATGAAATAAATCAGAAAAAAAGACATATAATACCACTTTTGTGTTAGAATCTTAAAAAAAGCTGAACTCATAGAAACAGAGAATAGAGTGGTGATTACCAAGGGGGGGTGGTTTGGTGGAAGAAATGGGTAGATGTTGGTCAAAGGGTACAGACTTCCAGTTATAAAAGAATATGTTTGGGTGATCTAATGTACAGTATGGTGATTATGGTTAACAATACTGAATTAGGGCACTGGGTGACTCAGTTGATTGAGCATCTGACTAATGGTTTTGGCTCAGGTCATGATCCCAGGGTTGTGAGACTGACCTCTGCATGGGGCTCTGTGCTGAGCATGGAGCCTGCTTGGGATTCTCTCTCTCTCTCTGCCCCTCTTCCCTACTCGTGCTCTCTCTCTCTCTCTCGCAAAAAAAAAAAAGCCACAATACTGGATTATATACTTGAAAGTTGTTCAAAGAGTAGATCTTAAACATATCACCAGAAGAAGAAGAAGAAGAAGAAGAAGAAGAAGAAGAAGAAGAAGAAGAAGAAGAAGAAGAGTGAATTATGTGATGAGATGGTAAGATGGATGTGTTAGCTAAAGGTAAGCTAATAATCATTCTGCAGTATATAAATGTATCAAATCAACATTTGTGTATCAATTATACAATATATGTCACTTATCTCTCAAATGAAGCTAAGATAAAATTATATATGAACTACTTAAGAGATACATTATATAAATTCTCAAAATGCCAGGTAAACAAATAGATACGGGGATATAGCCCCATCAAGCAGCCTACCTTTTAGAATTAAACAATCAAAAAAGTCACTTAAGGACTGGCACATTTGAAGAGCTTACTGATTCTTAAAAGTATCTTTCTGAGAAAGGGATCTTCAATAGGATTATCAGTATCTGGAAATTCTCCATCAGGAGTGTAGGACATGAACTAGAACTTGAAATATGACTGGGTTAGTGCTATTTAGTAACAAGGAAATTTATTTTCAAAAAAAAAATCATCCTACTCAGTGTCCCTTCTGTTTGATGTGTGCACAAGTGAAAAGTGATGAGGAGAGCTTGTATTGGCATGTGGCTGCACAGCAGGTGCTAAACAAACACAACACACTGTGCTCTTGCACTAAATATCATGAAAAATCATCCCCTACTTTCCATATGCATGAAAATGTAATAAATTATGATTTACTTTTTTATAATATAATAAATTAAGTCCCACACTTTAAGTCTGTCTGAGTATATGTATACACACATTTATACTTTCTTATATAAGTTTATATTTTTAATAAAATCAGTGTGGAATTTCACAGGCTTGTATGAAATTTTATACTGGGTTTTATAGTAGTTAAGTAATTAGTCAAGTAAACCTTCCTCAAAATTATCATCTACTGTAAAGTTTCCTGTGATACTAAAAATAAAATATGTCAGTGATCCTTGAATTTTCAAAGAATAGATGCAGTATATACAATATATAAAAATGCTAGCACTTTACTAAAAAAAATCTGTACCCAAGGAAAGCTAATGACAAAATATAAACATATTCTTCATTATTCTAGTATTAGGACAGACGTGTCAGAGACATAACATGTTGGTTAAGTGATGAAGATACTCAGGTTTATGTTTAGGAAAAACTTGTAAAAGCTAAGAATATGCTACATATAATACAAGCATTCATGTTTTGTCTATAGAGATGCTGAGTAATGTTCTTGTAAGGTTGAATTGTTTGCAACTATGAGGACAAACCAAGAAAATTTCTTAAATTATTTTTATGAATTAATTCTGGAGTTTATTTTGTTTAAGATACTACATGATAGCACATTGTGGGTATGTCTGGAATATAAAGAGGCCTCTGGCATTATAGTCCTGCTACTTCACGTGTGCACACATTTCTACAAGGAAGGTGCCAAAATCTAGTCAAATGGTTGAAAACGATGAGCAAGAGTGAAACTACATTATCACCGTTCCAAAGAGTTAAGTCTCTGTCACACTGACATTTAGGCAATATGAACTTCAATATACTCCATGGGGGGAAAATGACAATTTCTTGATTGATGAGGAGTTGGTGAGGTAGAAATAACTGTGGTAAGCTCTGGCCCAATAATCCCAATATATATTTCTTTCACAGTTAATAAAACTTTAAAATCTGAGATGTAGTAAAGTAATTATTGCACGGTTCTTGGATGATGGGAATAACACTAGTGAACATCCTTTAATATGTATGTTTTCTTGCCAAAATTTTTAATAGTGTTTTTATTTAGAAATGTTTGCTGGTAAGAAAAATGCCAAATTTCTTCATCCTTTAAGAGTTTATGTATTGATTAACACCCCCCTACTACCATACAGCAGTTAAAATTTAATGATCTATGTTATTTGTTAGTGATATTTTTATTAAATTAAGTCTATCCATAATTAAATTTTTTAATTGAATTGTTTCAGTGTTTTTCAAATTTCCCCTTTAAGATTTTAAACAAGTATATTTGACGTATTTTACTGTTTTTTGTTTTTTAACAACAGGGACTGATGAGAAATTAAAAGCAGCTGTACACATTCACATTGAATAATTTTCTCACTCATGAATTTGGTGCAGTTAAAGCTAGAAAATACTTTATTACATGTGGTCAATGTTATGGTAGAATGTTCTAATTGTTGACTATGAATTTAGGAATATTTCCTAACTTACATTTCTGTTATTTTCTAAAACCCATCACAAAGAAGTTTAGCACTTTGAAATGCAGATTTTTTTTAATTCCTCTTATTAACAATACCACAAAAGGTGATTGTGGAAACAAGTTAACAAATACTATTCACCATGATGTTATAGAAGAATATTATTGACTGCAACATTTCCATTATTATTAACCACAGGTCATAAACTGGTTTCTATAAAAAGTATATTGAGAATTCTATCAGAGAAGGCAGGTCTATTCTCCCCCACCCCCCCAAGTAAGCAGTGGGAATGAGAACTCAGGTTGTGTTGGCAGTAAGGAAGGGATTCCAGAATGATCTTGCCTAAGATGACATATTTAGGCGAACAGAAATTGGGGTTGCAAGAAGCTGGTATAGCTTATTTATTAATTATACTTGCAAAAACAAAAATACATCTCTAAATGAGAATTCTTTTTTTAAGTTTATTTATTTTGAAATAGAGAGTGGATGCTACCTGGGGTGAGGGCAGAGAGACACTGAGAGAGGAATCCCAAGCAGGCTCTGCACTGTCAGCACAGAGCCTGATGCAGGGCTTGAACTCACAAACCACAAGTTCATGACCTCAGCTGAAATCAAGATTTGGATACAACTTTTGAGCCACCCAGGTGGACCTCTAAATGAGAATTCTTAGTTACTGTATATGGACATCTACTGCTCTCTGGCTACCTGGAATCACATTGATGGGTCAAGCCTTTTATGGTACCTCACATTCTAAAATATTTACTCCAACTTACTATAATAAAACCTGGCATTCTTCCAGAGAAGGTGTTTTAAGATAATGTTTGAGAAGAGACTGATAAAGGAAATTCACAAAAATATTTGATAGCTAATAGTATAATATTTTATTTCACACACTTTAGTCTATATCTGAATGATAATTCCACGGTGAAGTCTGTACTTTTAAAAGGACTTTTGTGCACAACACTTAAATAATTGCACCATTAACATATGCAACTTAGTTATATACAAGGGGCATTCTAATCCTAAAGTAATATTGCCTTATAAAATAATGAGAAAAAATTCAACAATGTTATTTCAATGGTAATTGGTAAAAATCTTATGTCTTGAAATCTAATGCTTTTAGTTATCAAATAGCATGGTAGTTTGGTTATCTTGAGTAAGAATACAACCAATTATAAAAATGGTTGAAATAAAACTGCTTATATTTATTTTTTTAAAAATTGATGGAATTGATAAAGATAAAAACGTAGTTAGTGAAATATATATATAGCATGTGAACATTGCTGACATTAAGTGTTTAGGTTTTTTGGACAACTCTTCTAAAGTTATGTAGAATTTTACCATATCTTCCAGCTTTTTGTATGTGTGGGGGGAAAGTAACATCTGTTGCTTCATTTAATAATCATTTTGAGTTTATTCATGAATTAATTTATTGTGTGTATATCTGTTAATGTATAGTAATTTAGCCTAAACTTTAAGAACTACTTTCCTAGAGAAGTATGAGTTAAAAACATTTCTTGTTTTCATACACTACTTATGAAATAAAAGCTAATATTTATATTGTGCTTAACATGCTCCCAGCATGGTTCTGTGTGCTTTAACATAGTATATGCAATCTTTACAGCAATCCTGTGTGATAAATTCTGTTACTATCTCCATTTAATAAGAAAACTGAGGTACAGTGTTTAAGTAACATTTACACAGCTAGTAAATGTAAGAGAATTATGCAATCTATTTATTTTTACCAAAGATACTTGCCAATTTTTAGGCATAGGAAACTATTCAGGATTCTTTTGAAGTCATCTGCTTTAAGAAGGCAGTCCATCTTGAGGTATGATCTTCTTAAATACCTAAACACAGAGAAAAAATGCAATCACAATATTTTGGTTTTTTTTTTTTTTAGTATTATGTGGTAAATTACATAAGATGTCACTCAAGCAAATAAGACATATAGTAATTTGGTAAGAATGGTGTTGCTTAGTATTTTCAAGGAAGGGGAATTATATAGTTTGAATAAGGTGCAGAGAATGGCTTGTCAGGCAACAATGATAACTTACAGAAATTCAGAGGTGAACTAATGATAGCAAGACAAAATTAGTGGCAAGTAGCAAGAGAAAATTTAAGAATTTCCACCTGTGGTTTGTTAGATATCAGCATGAAGTAGGAAATGGACCACTGAATGATGGCACATAGGCTTTTGGGCTAGGCATTAGGGTAATTGCTATTGATAATCATTCATTTAGATGAAGTGAAAGATAAAAGCACCAGCACTGGCAAATTTGGATTGGAAGATAAATGACGTCAGTTACTGACACACTGATTTGAGTTATAATGTGGGTGATTTTGTATATGGAAAGACATGGAGACAAGTTGGATCCTGCTATGAATATTATACTATTATTAGATTTTCAATTTAATTTTTAAAAAATCTGAATTCAAATCAAAGTATTATATAGAGTTAATTTTACAAAATTCCTTATGATTCATGTGACAAAATGGTAGTTTATTGATTGTGTACTTCAAAAACAGTCTGCTTTTTATAATCTTTAAAAATTAATGTGTAGTGTATGACATTTATAAAAGTAAACTTTGTACCAGGGCTTCTGTGAAACCTTCTTTTGCCCAAGGTTTTTCTGGTCCTCAAGGTACTCCATGGGGCAGCCCCCAGGCCTCCCCAAGGGGTAAACAATTGTCTACTTCTGGCTTGACTACAGAAGGTGGACCAGGGCGGTGGTCCTCAACAGGCCTTACCTAATGATGAGACAGGAGACCACGGAAGGGGCTCTGGGCTGAGGCACTGAGGCTTGGGTGGTCAACAGGTCTTCAGGTTAGATAAAGAAGATATTTTCTTAGTGTTGATTGCCGCTTTTGATAAGAACATTCCATTAGTTGTGAAGGGACTGCTGGGACAAAAGAAATCATCTGGTGAATCTGGAGAAGCTGGTAGAGGAGAACAGAATGAACAGGAAGAGAAGTGATATGAGAAAGCAATTAAAAGTTTGAAGAAAAAACTAAGGAAAGCAGGACAATTAGATGAACTTGACAAAGGCATCACTACTCAAAATTGTAACAGTAAACTTGTTCACACCAAGCATTCATTCTGAAATTTGGAAACTTAAGTACTCCAAATATAATAGATCAGTGGGATATAACAGGCCTCTTCAACTTCTTTGAGCAAATAGGGCCTCTCAATGGTCATCTTCCAGTATCTGATTGGAAAGGACTGTTATATTTTACATGTTGCTGATTATGGTTCTGACCTGATCTTCACAGTCTTCATGGATTCAAAGCAATTATAAACTGTGAATGTGCTTTTAGTCTTTAAAGTGATGAAGTATGTTTAACTTCACTACTACCAGAGATTGGACACACAAGTGTTGCCTCCAGTATTGAAATCCTAACAGAACTTCCACCTCAAGATAATTATACCTATTCTATTCCAGTAAACACTAATTTCCTACTGGGAATTGAGCCACAGAGTAATTATATCCTAAAAACTCCATACCCTGGATGTATCAGTGAGGATGGAAGAACAGGTGATCAACAGTTGAACTCATGTATGGATATAGGATCTCCAGCAAAAATATCTCCTACTGCTCTTTCCCCATTAATAATAGTTGTATTTGTAGCCAGTTAGTCAGAACCTGCAATTTGGTGTTCAGTATCAAATTATTAATTAAACTAGAGGGTTGAAGAGAACTTCCATGCATCACAGCTCTCACTTGCTGTAGATGGCTTCACAGATCCATCAAATTGAGATAGGCTCTGCATAGTGTTACTCTCCAATGTCAACCAAGAAGCTGCATAAGAATGACAGGAAGGCATATAGGAAAAGGAGTTTGCTTATTTTACATAGGTGGAGAGGTTTTTGCTGAGTGCCTAAGTGATAGCACAGCCTTTGTGCAGAGCCTCAAGGGTAATCAGAGAGCTGGCTCTCTGAGGCAGTTTAAAATTCCACCAGGCTGTGAAAATTTTCACCAGCCAGGACTTTGCTTCTTTTCTTACTCACTGCACTAATCAGTTTTGAAGTTGTGCATCAGCTGACTAGAATGTGCACCATGAGTTTTATGAAAGGGTGGGAAGCAGAATACAGAAGCAGATGGTAATGAACACACGCTGGCTTGAACTTCCTTTGAATGGACTTCTGCAGTGGTTGGACAAAGTATTGCCTCACATGTGATCCCTTCAGTGTGAGGCTCAAGCATGTCATAAAACTTCTTCACCAATCAAGCCTTATCAAATGGCTTAATATAACACTTTTGACATAGTATTTGTATATGATACCCATGGACTGTTTACTGTCCAAAAATTTAGGAGAGGAAAAAAAAAAACAAAGTCTCTTTAATTGAAGCATCTTGTAGAGTAGGTTTTCTTTGTTTGAATATTAGGAAAATTAGTGTCTAGAAATATCCTCTCATACAGGAGGAAGAGAAGATTTTAAAGACTTACTGATGTTGTCTTAGGCATAAAGGCGAATGTCTGTCCCAAAGGTTTATTAATAACAGTAATAGTTATATGTACAAGTAATGTATCATGATTCAATATCACCATATTTGTGCTGTTGATATACATTTCTAATTTACATAAGCTAGTTATGTGTTTGCTGCTTCTTAATTTAATCACACCTTCATAAAGTTATAATTATACAGTCTGTTATTTCCACCTACTCATTATTTTTATCCTTTTTAATATAGGATATATGTTAAGACTTTCATGTTATTTAGAAACCAATTTTCCTTCTATAAAAACTATTTTTTCTGCCTTTTACAAAAAATAAACTTTAGGGAGGGAAATATAGAAGGGAAGGGAAGCGAAGATGGCAACAAAAGAGAGCTCTATCAGTCTTCAAAAAAACAAAAATACTTTAATCTGTTTGCTGTGTTAAGTAGACACTTGTAGAAAATAATATTGCAAATGAATTAATATGTTACCAAAAAAATGAAATTAGAAGTTAGAAAATAAAGCATTTTGTCTGGCTGTCTTACTAATTACTTACTGCTGATAAGAATTGTTCCTACTATTGAAGTCTTTCTCACTTTATAGAGAGTTTATACAACTGAATACATTTGTGGCCTTTACATCTAAAAAATAAAAAATAAAATCTCTGATATGACAAACATACTGTTTCTTCTTAAATCAAAATTTTTCTCATAGTTTTAAAATTATGTAATTTGCTGATACTTCTGATGAGACACATTTAGAAGCATCTCCTGTAGCCTATATTTTACTTTGGCCTGTAGTTTGTATTTACTGTTATTGTAAGAAACTGTTGAGAGGTATACATATCTGATAGTTGCCCTTTGATAACAGTGAGCAGAATGAATGTTCTGAAAGGAAGGGAAACTAATAGACTGTGATTAAATCATTCATCCTATTATTGAGTGGTTATTAGATTAGTTGTCATGAGAAATGTTTAACACTGTGCACAAGCCTGAGGCAGCTCATAGATATCTTTTATTGGAGTCCTGTAACATATATCTAAATTAATTTTATTCAAAATCTATTCATTCACCACCTTTTATATGACCGGTTTTTACCAAGAGCTGAAAATACCTTTGAAAAAGAATGATTCTCTCCTTCCCACTCCCAATACCACTATGTGGTTTAAGAGAGAAATTTTCAACACAATACCTTAAAAATATATATGTTTTTGGCTTAATTATCAGAAATTATAGGGTCCCTTGGTGACTCAGTCAGTAGAGCATCTGACTCTTGGTTTCTGCTCGGGTCATGATGTAACAGTGTGAGATCAAGCTCTGCATTGGGCTCTGTTTTGGGCTTGAAGCTTGCTTAAGATTCTCTCTCTCCCTCTCCTTCTGCCTCTCCCTTGTTCACAAGCATGTGCATGCACTTGCTCTCTCTCTCTCAAAAAAAAGAAAAAAGAAAAGAATGAATTTGTAGTTTTAGAGTTTAGCCAAAGAATTGGAATAAATTAAGAGTTCTAAGTAGTAATTACCCCTCTTAGACTTTATATGAGACACCTATGAAAAATAAATATATTTTAATAGAGGTTCAATGCACCAAATATACAATATAAGGTATGTGTTATTTAACATGAATATGTTAATAAAAATGAGGAAGTTGATTAATGACACTATAAACATGACCTCACTAAAGCTAATATTAAATAAAATATCCAATTAGTGGATTTCATTAGCTTGCTGAAAGAAATTCTCATGTGTAGTGTAGAAAAATGCTGCAAAAAATTGGAAACCTTTGAATGATATATTATGCGCTGCTGATAGCTTAAAACGTTAGCGGTGGTAAGAGAGTATAATCTGATTTGTGTGTTTGGTCACATCACTCTATTGGTCTTGTACATGATACCATTCCACTTGGCAGATGAAAGTGGAAATGAACATCCAAAATGATGCATTTTATTTTCAGTGCAAGTAATCATTAAGGCTAAACATCAAACGCTAGCAGCTACTATATCCTAATATGTGTACTGAAAATATTGAAAAGAAATTCCTGCTTGCCACATTCTGTATATTATCTAGAACAAAAAAATATTTTATTTATGCATGTTTATAACATAATACAAGTAGGTATTTCCCCACTGATACATGGACTTTGCCATGGTTAGTTTGGCATAGTAAGCTTATTTAAAGGTATATTTACTTTTTAATTTCAACTCATAAAACGAAGGCACATGTTTATGTAAGCCATTGGAAATTGTGCTTATACAATATAGCTATTCTGCACTGTGTTTTTCCTGGCTTTGTCTTACCTAATTTAATGTTTTATAGCACTTAGAATAGTTCTAAAAGCAGATTAAGCACTACATAAATATTAACTCTTGTCTTAATTCTTTGACATAAATAAAATCTTTTAAGTATGACTTTAATACACCAAGTACTAGTTAAAGAAGTGTATACAGTCAGTCACTGTTAAGATCTTAATTTCTTTTTTTTTTTTACTTTGGTCAACTGCCTCCTCTCTTCTTATCAGTTCTCCATTCACTCTCTAAACGAAGGGATTGAATTTTCAGTTCAAGGTTCTTTGTTCTAGAATCACTTTTTTTGAAAAAGTGATTGACCATGTATTGACATTTCTGTTCCTGAACCTACCAGCCATAGATCTGAAAAAGTCTATTTTTCTGGACCTTTTCCTGAAGTAATGAGCCAAACATTAGTGTCTTCAACTAGGACAGTTATTTTCTGTCCAATTTTTGAACATTCTCAGAAGCTGTGTATTTTTTAATTCATGTAAAACAGATGCAGTTCCCCTACTTGGAGTGCATTTGATAGAGGTGATACAGCCTCACCATGGGCAAAAGACCCAGTGGGCGCCATCAAGCTGCCATGTTCACTCATATAGGAACAAAGACACAGGCTGAAGGCAGCAAACCCTGGAGCCAGCTGTGTGTTGTGATTTACCATAAACTCTAAGCTGTTGCCATGCACACTGGCACCACTCTTTCCTGGGACAAGCTGGCCACAGCATGGTGAGATCTTCACACACATCACTGCAGGTCTGAACCATGGGGGTTTCTGATGTGTGGGGATTTGAAACACAGCTATGCTTGACATAAAACTTTGGAAAGAGGTGCTACCTGTTAGTTGGACAGCTTGAACACAGGAGGATGACAGGGAGCAGATGGGAGGTGGGGGGCACAGAAGGGGTGACAGTACATCTGTGAGGGCTCAGACATCCCGCTCTAGAGACTGGAGAGTGGGTTGCAGTAATTTTCACAATTAGCTTACCAATACTGATCAACCCCAGTGAGCTAAACGGCACTACTGAATGAAGAATGTAGAGCTGACACCAAGCCCTGTTCCCCTGTGCCCTCGAGGCACATCTCTACTAGGATAAGTCGGCCTGAGAATCAGAAAAGTGGCCTGTCCTCCCAAGGACCTGCAGAAATCCCTTACACAAGCTTAGTCTACTGACTATACACTTATACAGTTTCAGAAATAGGAAAAATTGTATCTAGCTTCATTTGTTTCTTTTCTTTAGTTTGCTTATTCATTTTTTGTTGTGGTTACTTCTCTTTTGTTTTTGTTATCTTGTTTTTTTCTTTGTTTCTTGTATACAGAAAGCAAAATTTTTTATTTTATTTGTATTTACTTTTTGTTTTTTTTAACTTTTAATTTTTTTCCGATCTTTTCTCTTTTTTCTATCAAGCTTCTCTTAACATGCAGATCAAAACACACCCACTCTTGCTTCCTTTATTTTATTTTTTGTAAGCTTTTAAATTTTTATTTCAATCTATTATTGTTATTATTATATTCTTTCTCCAAGATGACAAGATGGAAGAACTCACCTCAAAAAAAAAAAAAAAAAAGGAACAGGAAGAAATGACAGCCAGGGACTTAGTCAATGCAAATATAAATAAGATGTTCAAACTATAATTTAAAACAACATGTATAACAATATTGATGGGCTTGGAAAAAGCACAGAAGACAATAGAGAACCCCTCTGCAGAGATAAAAGAACTAAAATCTAGTCGGGCTGAAATTAAAAATGCTATAACCAAAATGCAAACCCAAATGGAGGCTGTTGAAATGTGGATGGATGAGTCAGAGGAGCAAATAAGCTAGACAGAAGATAAAATTATGGAAAACAAGGAAGCTGAAAAGAAGAGGGAAACAAAGGTCAGGGATCACAAAGGCAGATTTAGGGAATTCAGAAATTTATTAAATCATAACATTAGTATCAAAGAGATGGTATAGAGGTTCCTCAAAAACTAAAAAAAGAGCTACCTTAATTTAGATATTTACCCAAAGGATACAAAAATACAGATTTGAAGGGGTGAATGCATCCCAGTGTTTATAGCAACATTACCAACAATAACCAACCATGGAGAGCCCAAATGTTCATCAATTGATGAATGCATAAGGAAGATATAGTGTGTGTGTGCCTGCGTGTGTGTGTGTGTGTGTGTGTGTATACACAAGATGGAATATTAATCAGTCATCAAAAATAATGAAATCTTGTTATTTATAATGATGGGGATGGGACTAGAATATATTATGCTAAGCAAAATAAGTCACTTCCAGAAAGACATATACCATATAATTTTAATCATTAGTGAAATTTAAGAAACAAAACAGATGAATATATGGCAAAGGGCAGGGACATGAAGAAAGAGAAATAAACTACAAAGACTCTTAATGATTCAGAACAAACTATGGGTTTACGGAGGGAGGTGAGAGGGAGATTGGCCGCAAGAGTGATAGGTACTAAGGAGTGCACTTGTGATGAACACTGGATGTTGTATGTAAGTGAAGAATCACTGAATTCTACTCCTGAAATCAATAGTGCACTGTATATAAACAGAAATTTAAATTTAAAAAAATGCTTATGGAGGGCTGCTTTATGCCCCAGTATGTGATCTATTTTGGAGAATGTGCAGCTCTGGAAAACAGTGTGGAGGTTCCTCAAAAAACTATCCATAGAACTCCCTTATGACCCAGCAATAGCCCTGCTAGGGATTTACCCAAGGGATAAAGAAGTGCTGATGCATAGGAGCA
The DNA here is from genome assembly GCF_006229205.1 of Suricata suricatta. NCBI lineage: Eukaryota > Metazoa > Chordata > Mammalia > Carnivora > Herpestidae > Suricata > Suricata suricatta. The sequence continues at coordinate 36,742,979 of NC_043704.1, read as the reverse complement.
CATGTACCCCAATGTT